>NC_047084.1:441714404-442029906 GCF_902459505.1 Geotrypetes seraphini | reverse complement strand
ATGGGGTGGCTTATCTTCCGGTTTTTAAACATAGGCCGTCCTTTTCTGCAGCCTATACATGGGTACAGCCTATGCAGAGGGGCAGCCTATATGTGGGGAAATACGGTAAATTGTTTCAATAAAGCCTTCATCTTGGACATCGACCCTCCAGAAGTCTCTTGTCTTGACCAAAAAGACATAGCCAGACTGGTCCCAAAAACCTACTTACGGTAATATTTAAGCCTGAGTGGAGGAATCTCGGTGCCCAGCAGAGTCAAGCCGGGGTCCCCTTACATGATCATGTAAATTTACATGATAGACTGAACACAGCTCTCCATATGCTGGTGCCTGTTATTCCGAGGGGGCGCTGAAAAGTTCTCAGCCCAACCAACTTCCTAAATTCTGTTAATTTTGTCACTAACTGACTAACTCGTTAAGTGCCAATTTGCAGAAACAAAATTCTATATTTTGACAGTTTCAGATCACCGATTAAACCACATCAAAGTCATTCTCTTCTTGGTTGGGCTAAGAACTTTTCAGCCACTCATACATTATTACATCTTCTGCCTCTCTTCGCTCATACTATGCAACAATATCATTAGGCATTCTTATTCATTAGAAATTTATCACACTCTTTTGAAGGTTCTCTCATTTGCACGTTCTGGGGTTGATGCAGAAAGCCACGCAGCAGGGCCGTGTGAGTGCACATTTGCTAAAGCAAGACGTCTTTAGTTATCAACATGGGATAAATTATCACATGCAAAACTGAAGTGTGCACAACTCATGTGGCAAGGAGGGAAAAGAGACCGCACATATGATTCACGCAGTAACAACAAATGTCTCCCTTCTTATCGGCATGTGAACATGGACAGGAGGGAAGACATTTTTTTAAAAACCTGCTGCTGCAGCAAAAAAATCCCCCAACCTGACCCCATGAAACAAAGCCCCAACCATCTGACTACCACCCCCCCCCCCCCTGGTGTTTTAAGGGAAGCATAATGCAGGAACTTAAAGTCTTTTGCAGATGTTCTCTGAATTGGGGTGCAATGGCTAAAAGCCTCATTACCATCCATTTAAATAAGCTGTGCGCTAGTGCCTAATGTGATGTTTTGCTTTTGCACAAAACTTATTTTTTTGCATAGGGAAGCCAATTGCTTTCTTGTAAACTGCTTGCAGTACCCTTTCTGAATCAACCCATCTGGGAGTCTCCTCTGTTACTCACTGGTGCCTTAGTGATAGTGCATTCACTGATCCTGATCACTACTTTCAAGAGAGGCAGCCTCAGGGGAGAAAATCCAAGCTACAGAATCAGTAGGAAGAAATCTGGCAGTGTTGGGGAGAGGACATGAAGTGATCGCACGGCATGGTCTGCATACACGCAGCCATTGGCTCTGCCAGTTCCCCCACCACGCAACAGGAAGATGACACCAGAGGGGGAGGGGACCAGTGGAGTCAAGGCTGCGAGCATGCACCCCAAACTCCCTGCTTCCAGGGTGGCCTGCACTGTCCTTGTTATGCTAGAGGTACTATCTCCTCACGCCCCATCCCTTATCCCTGTACCTACAAGTACATGTGCTCTGAAAACTGCACATCCGTTTTCAGCCCAGAGAATCTATCCATGTGGCTTCACTGTTGCTTATATGCTTTCACAGGCTCCAAAGAAAAGATTTTTTTTTTCTGATGCTTTTTTTTTTTTTTCCATCTGCAGAGCAATGCTATACTTAAATTTGTCTAGATTTATACTCTGGATGGAGCATCTGGAAAATCTTCCTATTGTGGATAGTAAATTTCAGTCTTTGCAGTGGTTCACCCTTGGCATTTCTGCAATAAACAATTTGGTAAGCAAAATGGAAATTATCCCTTCAGAAACATGTAAGCAGGAGGAGAAAACATGTAAGCAGGAGGCGAAAAGTGCAAGAAAAATCAACCAGAGAGTAATGTGAAGGTAAGCAGGCAAACAACCCAATCTTGTTATAATTACCATGTGACAATTTCAGATTTCTGGAAAATGCTCCGAGTGGATCTTGTTGAAAAGTATCTGGCCTGGCAAAACTGGATGCACTTGCTGAGCATCTCCCTATATCTTATATATAAGCATTACAGGCAAAATGTGAAAAGCAAGCTGATTTTGTAGAATGTTGAAGGATCAGCTCCACTTGTAGTTATGTGAGTTAAGGAGGAGATGGGTGTTATATTGTAAAAGCTACAGCTGCATAACGCAGAGATGCCTCTCTCTGCTCAAGCTATGTTTTTCACGGCAGATGCACACTACAAATCAGCATCCGCCTCCCTACTTTCCATGAAAAACAAAAGTAAAAAAAAAAAAATTAAATACCAGCCCATGGTTATGAAAATAAGCCCTAGAGAGGAAAAACAGCTCCAAGAATAATAAGTTACCGGCCGACTAATTTGCTAGCAGAGGCAGGGCACCGGGAGCTGAGGTTGGTTGCTATGGCTACAGTTTGTTTACTTTTGCACGTGCACTTCCTAGTCTCCTAGGAAACGAGACTCATTCCAAAGAGGTGCCAACTGAAGGAACAGACTTACCAAGAACGGAATCAGAAACCACACATCTGGATTCTTTGTGGTTACAGAATAGTAAAATAGTAAACTGAGGGCAGGAAAAGACCATTTAGCCCATTTATTCTGCCTGTTATCCTGAACATATTGTTAATGATGCATCCTTGCTGCCAATCACAGAGTATGGCCACCTTAAAAAGTTTCCCCTTATCCAGGACTGGTTTTTTTTGTACTCCATCATCTTGGTTAAAAAGGTATACAAGATTTCTGATTTGCACCCACTTGATCCATGCTTAACAAGTGACAATACTTGCCTAAATTCTGTTTTATTTGGTGTTTGATTGTCACAACGGAAGAGAAAACTGGAGATACCCCAGAAGCAAATCAAATGTACAGTCACCTTGGAACATAGCATATACAGTGGTACCTCGGTTTACGAGTGCACCAGTTTGCGAGTGTTTTGCAAGACGAGCAAAACATTTGCAAACTTGGTGCCTCGTAAACCGATCTTGCCTCGCTGTACGAGCGCCCCCCCCCAGCGATCCGGCATCCCCCCCCGCTCGCATTGCCCCCCCCACCGCGATCCTACTTCCCCCCCGAGCAGTCAATGACACCCTTTACCCGACTTGGCACCAGTGCCGGTGCCCGAAGATCCTCCCTCTTCTGGCGCGGCCTGGGCTGGGCGGTGCGTTGGAGATCCTTCTTCTTCTGGTCTGGGCTGGGCTGGACTGGCTTTGAGCATTTGCGCATGCTCAAAGCCAATCCAGCCCAGCCCAGCCCAGCCCAGAAGAAGGAGGATCTCCGACACACCGCCCAGCCGTGCCAGAAGAGGGAGGATCTTCGGGCACCGGCACTGGTGCCAAGTCGGGTAAAGGGCGTCATTGACTGCTCGGGAGGGGGGAAAGTAGGATCGCGGTGGAGGGGGGCAACGCGAGTGGGGGGGGGATGCTGGTTTGCAGGGGGGGAAGCTGGATCGCGGGGAGGGGTTTGGAACAGCGTCGGATTCCTCAAGGAAGGGGGGGAGAATGGAGCAGCGCCGGTAGCCTCGTGGAGGGGGAACCAATCAAAGCAGTTTCCCTTACTTCCTATGGGGAAACTTGCTTTGATATACGAGCAATTTGGTTTACGAGCATGCTTCTGGAACGAATTATGCTCGTAAACCAAGGTTCCACTGTACTGTACAAGGAAGAGGCATTATAAACAATACATTTATCTCCCACATCACAAAAGGTTACATGTCTTGACTGCAGATTATATGACCTTAAAAACTAGCACTACTAATAATTTCTATAGTGCTGCTGGATTCATCTGCTGCTGATGACAAGGAAGGAAAAATGATGTCTTATCTGATAATTTTCTTTCCTTTAATCATGAATCTGCGAGGTCTGACAAGTTCACGCATTTGCCTCCGTGTGCTTACGTTGGCAGCACTGTGCAAATAACTCGGTAAGGTGTTATATATCAGTGTCTCACAACTGTGTTTGTGTCGATGTGTGGTGGTGTCTTGCTGAGTGGTGTTCATTATTGTTGTTGAGTGTTTTTGTGTGCCATCCTCGAAACAGGGACATACATGTTAGTTCAAGTTTATGGAGATAATGCCATTTCTTTTTCTTAGGTGTTTGGCCTTCTGACTTCATCAAGTTCCGATTGTCAAGATTCATATCTAGTGGCTGTGAGGAAAGAGTTCTACTTATATCATTATTTTTACTAATTGTCTTGCTTTGTTATGAGAAATACTAGCTAATCAAGGAGCATGACATCCTGTGCGACAGAGCTCAGTTTAATGCTCTCTATCACCACCTGCTGGTAAATGGTTATAACCCACAAATCACTGGATTCATCTGCTGCTGGTGACAAGGAAATAAGGGCTCTTTACCTTCCACATCTAAAATTACACCAAGGACACCATTACACCAAGGACTCAAAGAATTTTAAAGCTAATTACTATCAAGCAATAACTGAAGCTTTAGTTTCCAGTGAAATCTGATGTAATGGACTTCCTGAAAAAGCTAAACCTGAAGGAGAAAGTAGGCTTTTCAGCAAGACCTGGAATGCAGTTAAAGGTCGCTCAATAGAAAACTGTTGATGCAAGCATTAGGCAACACAAATCAAATGAAGCAACCAACTGTGGGGGATACAGAGGCAACAGTTCTTTAGATAGTGAATAGGACTTTGAAGGGTCTACTGGCAATGAATTCAGAACACTGAGCTAGAGCAGCCAGAAAAGAATATAAAAGCACTGAAATGGCTCAAAGCCAGCATAGTGATTCTACGCATATGTTAGGTCTTCAGGACTTACATTATAGATATAATAAAGTAATAAAGACAGAGCTCATCACATCAGATCTTCTCTTCCCAACTTTCCCTCCCTTTTCGAAGACCATCTCCTTCTGCCTCCCTCTCAGTCCTTACTGAATTAGTTTCTCTACAGCAAAACTCACACTGCCCCTACCCCATCCAATACTAAAGCTGGTTACCTCCCAGAGCAGAAGCAGCTTTTATAATGGTAGACAGCAACACTGGGCTTCCGAGATTATCTCCAGTCCTTTTCACATGCTTTCTCACTAAACAAGGAGAATACAGATAACATCAGAGTGGGCACAGGGATCTGGACTGCTACTCCAGTGTCTTTGCACTACTATCAGTCATCATCATACTGGGAACTATCTGGGTTTCAACCAGAAAATTCCAAATTCTGAATGAACTGGTGGATTTCTGCTCAATCTGCTTGCGCAAGCCAGAAGTAATAGGAAATCAGGCGAGCTGAAGAAAGAGGAAGAGAGAGTGTCACATTGACCTATGGCAGAATATATTGTGGTAGCAGCCCATGGGCTATGGAGGAGGAAGTGCATGTGTTGAGGCAGTCTGCCTAGGCCACAAGAGAAATGTGGCATCCTGTAGGCTGAATGGGCTAAAAAAAAAAAAAGAGGAGCATGCAACTGTGGCTTAACAGGTAAGAAGGCTGAGGCAAGTAAGAGTGCTGGTTAAGGTGATGAATGAAAGGGTGTGCGATGTGGTATGCATGTACCTCTTTAAAAGGAGACTAAAAGAGTGTGGCTATGTGCCTACAGTTGGGGAGGGGGGTGCACTGTTTGTACCAGCCAGCCAAGCTGAGTTTGTTAAGAAATAGAATGCTGCTTTCCCCATCTGAGTCTGGAGTAGAAAGTTTGCCATCCTTACTTCCCATTAATTCACTCCAAATAAAATCAGTGCATGTTGGGAGGGGGAGGGGAGAGGGATGCATAAAGCCACCCTCTTTCTTGCTCCCAGTAACAAATTCAAAAGTTTCCAAGTATGATTATTATGAGAACAGAGCAAGAGAAAGGCAGGAGAAGAAGATGATAGTGCTGGTGTTGGCTAAGGGATGGACAGTAGTCGCAGTGATAAGAGTTGGAGTGAGGTAGGGGAAAAAGCTGAATTAGTGGGATTTAATAGGGGTGGAGATGGGACATTATTGGAGGAGGCTACTTATAGGCCAGTTGCAAGCAGCCCTCATAATGATTCAATCTCTCAACGCCTTTCCGTTTTGATAGGAAGTGCAGGTTGTCAGGGTGTGTTCTTTCATGCCACTTTAACCCCTTCACATAATTGTTTTGGACTGCTGTAATGACAACTTTTGAATTAACAGTTTCAGCAGCATCAAGTGGTACCTGCATCAGAAAAAGACAATACCATTTCAGTTCATGCTTTGTGCCTATCTTTTTCATTGCTACGTGAGGAACGTTATGAAGTTCTTCTTAGCTACTCCATCTAAAGGTAATGAAGAGAATCTATTATTGAATGGGATTTCTAACCCTATTTTTTCATCCATTAAAATACTAGGAGTATATTAAGGGCTCATTTTACGAAGGCGCGTTAGGGCCTTAATGCGCTAAATTGCCACGTGCGCTAGCCGCTACCATCTCCTTTTGAGCAGGCGGTAGATTTTCAGCTAGCGCGTGCTATAGCGTGCACTCATCCGGTGTGTGTGCTAATACGCTTAGCGCACCTCCTTAAAAGGAGCCCTAAGACAAGAATCTACTTATGACCTATGCTTTAGTTCAGAAAAGCTATTTCACGCTTTGGAAACTTTGAACAATTAGATCTTATTTTTCTACTATTCCATTCAGGCTATTGGTTCAATCTCTAGTCCTGAGTATTTTGGACTATTGTAATATTCATCTGGCAGGATTTTGGGGAAAAAAAACTTAGTAGATTATATATGATACAGAATAAAGCAGTTTGTATGATCTTTAATTTGAAGAAAACTGATCATGTGACTCCCTATTATAAGGAATTGCAAAGTGTTTTTAAAATTTGGATGTCTATGTTATAAAGTATCACAAGGCCTGGCCCCTAGTTATTTAGCAGAATGTTTTATATTTGCTAGTCCTAAAAGTTCATTGCCTGCCATCACACAGTTAGGTTTTCTAACCGTTAAGAGGTTGTGTTTATAAAATATATTTTGATCAATCTTTATCATTCCAAGTTGCTAGCTGGGACACAATTATCATCGACTTTTATCTGGCTCTACGTGCTATTTACATTTTAGGAAATTGTTGAAGTCTTAATCGTACATGAAGTGTTTGGATGATTGACTTTTGTATTTCGCTGTAAATGTTCAGTCTTCTTGTTGGTTAACCGCATAGAGCTGCAAGATATTGCGGTATACAAACGTTAGTTTATGTTATGTTATACTGTACATATCCAATTCATTTATCAAAGTTTTACAGTTTAGATCAGCTTATCTACCAGTAGCAGCCTAATGTAAGCAACAGTCCTCTTAAAATTCAGTCCTTCAAACTTTTCACCCTCACAGCCATGTGATGTGAACAGCGTGGCCAGTGTCTTGTGACCAACACTTGTGGAACATGATGTACTGCAAGGAAATAGTATTAAGGCCTAAAGACAGTGCTAGATCCTGGTTGTTTGATTTCTCTGCTCCTGAAAGCATTATGGAACCAATGATATTTTTGTTTCAAGAAGTATATATGTGTGCTGTTTGAGTGACTTTTAGGGAAATAGTGCCTTTTGATTGCTGCAACCAACTGAACTGGTTTTAATGAGAAGTGGTGCACTTTCAAGGATTAGGCAAGGCACAGTACTACAGAATTGCCCATAAGTTGGGATGTAATTAGGTTTCATGGAGGGCAGTGCCAACTGTGGAAACACACAAAAACTTTTATTTAGAAGATGTGAAACTCCATTTTACGCAAGCTGTCTGGGTAGGAATTGAGTTGTCCAGGATTGGATGTACATATCCCCCCCATGTATTTTAGAAAGGCTTCATGTTCAGCAAGTCTTTTTGTAAAATACTTACAAGGATGCCAGGAACTACATCGAGAGCATTCATTTTAGTACGAAACACATTTGAAAAGACAAATGGAATCCTCTGAAGTTTTGAACCATGTCAAATTGGATGTCTGAGAAGAGCCAATTAAAGCATCTAGTGAATTTTTTTTTTTGTGATGGCATTAAACACCAAAGATGTAAGCGCAATTGCCCATGCAATTTCTCATATAAACCCAAGTCTCAATGAGCAGTGAGTTGACATTTGCACCTACTTCAGAGCAAGTGAAAATCATCTAAGGCAGGGGTGTCAAAGTCCCTCCTTGAGGGCCGCAATCCAGTCGGGTTTTCTGGATTTCCCCAGATTTACATGTGCTACTCTCATTGTATGCTAATAGGTCTCATGCATATTCATTGGGGAAATCCTGAAAACCTGATTGGATTGCGGCCCTCGCGGACTTTGACACCCCTGATCTAAGGTATAGCTTGTCTACTTATATAGGGGTGTGGAGGGGGGGGAGAGAACCCAAAGGGAAAAGAAGTCACATTGGTAGCGGGAGCAGGAGAACTAATTCAGAATGGGCACCTGGAACCCGGGGGGGGGGGTATATTTTATTGATGAATTCTGGTTTCTTTTACCAGTATACACTTGGCTTTTTTTAAAATAAATAGCACTTATAAAATGATTGGCTCTTTGGAGATATTCTGAATTTATTCAGAATAGTTCAACTTGAAATGATGGCCAGTTAAATACCGTTATTCACCACTTAACCAGCCAGGGTAACCACATAAATGGAACTGTGTCACAGTCCTGTCTTTATGGAACCAGTTATCCACACCTCTGCGTGTCTACCCCATTACAGTGTTTGGTATCATCCGCAAAAAGTCCTTCCATAAAATCACTCACAAAGATGTTAAAATTAGCCGGCCCAAAGAGAGATCCCTGTGGCATTCCACAAACATCATCCTTTTCCTTGGAGCAAATTCCATTTATCACTACCCCTGTCTCCTTCTACTAGTTTTTAATTCAGTCTGTTACTTTTGGTCCCATAACAAGGGCCCTGCATTTATTTATCAGACACCTATGTGGTACCGTGTCAAAGGCTTTGCTAAAATCTAAGTACACCACATCTAGCGTTCCTCTCATATCCAACTGTTTGGTCACCTAGTCAAAGAAATCAGATTTGTCTAATAAGACCTGTCTCTTGTAAAAACAGTGCTGCCTTTTATAGTTCTTTCCAACCACCCCAGAAACTGATAGGCAAATCCAGGTTTCATTACATCATAGTGCAACTTTAGGAGCAAGGACTCCAGAATGTTCATATTTGTGGACACAGAGGGAACTATTTCTGAGGTACCTGCTACATAGTGGGGGTTGCAAAGGTGAAGTTGAGGGCGTTGCAGTTGCTTCTAAATTCAGCAGCACGATTGATAACCGGTGTGTCGAGAGTAGCCCATATAACGCCAATTGTTAAACGACTGCATTGGTTACCGATCCAGCACAGGGTGCAATACAAGGTATTGTCGATAATTCATCAGGTTGTGTACCATGTCTCTCCCGTTATACTGAAGGAGTGGTTTGTAATTTACTGCCCACAAAAATGTCTGATATCTGAAAAAACATGCAATTAAATTCCTATAAAAGTCAGTCTATCGTACATTCAACAATTGGAGATGCTGTGGTGTTAGTAGGGGGAGTGGGGGAGGTCAAGCTTTGGAATAGCTCGACTGGAACCTTGCGGTTTTGTGTACCTAGACTGGGCTTTAAGAAACTATTGAAAACCTATTTGCTAATGCATTTATGTAATAGAATGCAAATGTGATCAGGAAGTAAAGCACAGTTACTTACCGTAACAGGTGTTATCCAGGGACAGCAGGCAGATATTCTCTACATGTGGGTGACGTCATCCACGGAGCCCCGACGCGGACAGCTTTTCAAGCAAACTTGATTGAAGATTTCAAGTTTGCTAGTGCTGCACCACGCATGTGTGTGCCTTCCTGATCCACTAGAGGGCGCATCCCCTCCTCATGGTCCTCAGTTCAGATAGCTAGCAAAGAAGCCAACCTTGGGGAGGTGGGAGGGTTGCGAGAATATCTGCCTGCTGTCCCTGGATAACACCTGTTACGGTAAGTAACTGTGCTTTATCCCAGGACAAGCAGGCAGCATATTCTCTACATGTGGGTGACCTCCAAGCTAACCAAAAAGGGACGGAGGGAAAGTTGGCAATTATGAAAACAGAGCATGGAACCCCGACTGGCCAAAATGGCCGTCGCGCCGGGAAAACCGTCCAAACAGTAGTGAGAGGTGAAGGTATGAACCGAAGACCAAGTGGCAGCTCGCAGAGCACCTCAATATGCAAGGCTCTGAGGAAAATGACAGACGCCGCCAGCTCTCGGACATAATGTCCCATGACCTGAACGTGCAGTGAGAGACCAGCCCGAGCGTAGCAGAAGGAAAAACAAGCAGCCAACCAGTTGGATAAGATGCGCTTGGAAACAGGGCGACTCCACGGACGAGGATCGAAAGAGATAAACAGTGGAGGAGCCGTCCGATGAGGCTCAGTAGGATGCAGGGAAAAGGCTAACGCCCTCATACAAACCAGAGTGTGAAGCACCCCTCGCCCGGGGGCGAGTGGGCTGCGGAAAAAAGACCGGAAGAACAATGGAATGAGTGAGATGAAAGTCCAAAATCACCTAGGCAAGAACTTGGGATGAGTACGCCGGACCACCGTGTCATGATGAAATACAGCAAAAGACGGGTCCGCAACCAGAGCTAGCAGCTCACAGACTCTACGAACAGACGTGAGACCAACCAGGAATACCACCCGCCAGGGGAAGTAGAGCCTCAGCAATGGGTTCAAACGGAGGTTTCACCAATGGCGCCATGACCACAATAAGATCCCAACCCACCGGAGGGGACTTGACGGAGGATGAACATTGAAGAGACCCATCATAAAGTGGGAAACCGTCGGATGGACAGAGAATAGCAGCCCATCAAGCGGCCAAAGAAGGCAGGAAACGCACAGAGGTGGACTCGAAGAGATATCGATTCGAGACCTGATTGAGACAAGTGGAACAGATAATCCAGCACTGAAGGCAAGGAGGCAGACAGCGGATCCATGTGGTGCTCAGCACACCACGCAGCAAATCTGGGCCATTTCTGGGAATAGCATTGCCAAGTGGAGCTCTTCCGCGAGGCCTAGAGAACATTCCTACCGACTGAGAGAAACAGAAGGAGGGAAGCACGTGGTGAGGAACCAAGCTGATAAGTGTAGAGACTGCAGATTGGGATGTAACAGAAAACCTCAACACTGAGACAGCAGAGAAGGAAACATAGGTAGAAGCAGAGGCTCCCTGACACTGAGCAGGGAGAAGGGAGAACCACGGCTGCCGGGGCCACAGAGGAGCCATCAAGATCATGGTGGCACAGACCGACAGGAGGTGAACCAAAGACCGGAGAATCAGAGGAAAGGGAGGGAACGCATAGAGGAACCTGCACGTCCAATCGAGAAGAAAGCATCCGCCTCGAGGCGAACCCGGGAGAACATCCGCGAGCATTATCGAGGCAACCAGTGAATGAGGGGCGAACAGAACAGAACCCCCTGTGGAGTTCCCCACCAAACAACTACCTGCCGCAGAGTCTGAGAATGGAGCGACCATTCATGCGGCCGAAAAGCGACCCAACGCGTCCACCAAACAACGTTGATCGCCCTGGAAATACACCGCCCGAAGAAAGAGGTTGCGGCATAACGTCCCCTACCAATAACGAAGGGTTTCCCTGCAAAGTGACAGGGAACCCGTACCCCCTGGCTGGGTCACAGAATACATCGCCACCTGGACGTCTTTACGCACCAGGACCCTGCAATCCTGCAGCCAAGAGCGAAAATCCACCACGGCAGTGGAAATGGCCTGGCGCTCCAGCCGGCTGATGTGGCAGCGACGGTTCGCTCTCGACCAAAGACCCTGAGTCCGAAGGCCCCGAGGCAGGCCTCTAAGCCTATGCAGAGGAGTCCATCGTCAGAATCTTCTGATACGACGAAGTGACCCCCCCAATGAAGCAAGCGTTTCAAGGAGGGAGGCACCGCAATGTGCTGGGAAGCCGGATCCTGATCCTGCCACCACTGAGACGCTCAGGTCCAGTGGGGAACACGAAGAGGAAACCAGGCGAACAGCGGGACCTGAACCGTGAAGCCCATGGTCCCAAAAGGATCAACATCGGCTCAGCCGAGACCGAAGACCGCTGAAACACCAGCTGACTCAGGCGCAGACGGGCGGCCTGCCGAGGCAGCGCCGAAAAGACCGGAGGTGGACCGAGGACAGAGGGGCCACCTCCTGGCATAAACAAACAAGGGCCTCCCCCGAGGCCGAGACAAGAAGGAGCGCAAACTGGGTTCAAGTCCGCCCCGACGGACTCCCGAGACTGGGGCGGACAGAAGCCGAACAGCTCCCGGACAAGAGCCTAGTGCAGGGCAGGAAGGGCCCGGACAAGACTCAGATGGGCAGATGGGAACGCCCAACCGACAGAGGCGAGGCTACCCCCCCGGTGCATAGACCCGAAGGAGACACCCCTCCTGAAGGGAGGGGAGGAATCCCCAAAAGGAGAGCAGTCCAAAGGCTATGCGAGAATAGTCCAAAGGACGGCCAGGAGCCGCCGAAGCCGGCAGCTGGACCATAACCCGGCGCTGCTGCAGCTATTACGGCCGCTGCAAAAGAGGCCGAGATAACACAGGAAAGGTATCCGGAGGGCCCCGCCGGAGAAGGAGCCAAGGCAGAAGGGATTGATCTGCAGGCGTCCAGATAGGCGAAGGACCGGTTGCGTTCCGAGAGGCGGTTAGTGTCCGCCGCAAGAGAGGTTCAAGAAACGTAGTACTCATGCAAGTAAAATGGCGAGATGATCCTGGAGGTTCGGATCCCCAGCCACACTCTGCGCCAAGCGAGACGACGCCTGGCGGGAGCAATAGAGCCCGAGCAGGGAGAGAGTCTCCTCCAGGAGACCAAACTCCGTACTAGAAGATTCCAGCACTTCCGCCCGGAATGCACAGAGAGAAAGCGGGGAACCCTCCCAAACAGGAGCCGGAGACGTCGAAGCCCAGAGTCCCCGTCTATAACGGGGCACAAAACCGCAGTCTACGCCGAGGCCCAAGCCTCAGCCGATGCTGAGGTATAAAGCCCCCCAGCGACATCGCGGCACCAAGCCACAGGTGACGTCGAGGCACCAGGCCACCGTCAACCAAGGGGCACAAAGCCCCAGACGACGTCAAGTCACAAAGCCCCGGTTGACCGCGAGGCACGAAGCCAAGGTCAACAACGAGGCACAGAGCTCCAGCCGACGATGAGGCCCCCAGCCACAGTCGACGGGAAGGGACAAGCCTCAGGCGACGTCGAAGCACAAGCGTCAGGCGACGCGGAGTACACGGCCGCAGCCAATGTCGAAGGTACAAAGCATCCGCCAAGCCACAGTCGATGTCGAGGCAGAACATCGAAGCACAAAGCCTCAGACGATGTCGAGGCACAAAGCCGCAGTCTACATCGAGCACAAGGCCCCAGGCGGCGGCGAGATACCAAACCACAGTCAACATCGAGGCACCAAGCCCAAGGTGACGCCGAGGCAACAAGCCACAGTCGATGTCCAGGCACAAAGCCCCAGACGACGTCGAGGCACAAAGCCCCAAGCGACGTCGAGGCGCGAAGCTCCTAGTCGACGTCGAGGCACAAAGCCCCAGCCGACAGCGAGGCACAAAGCCCCAGGCGACGTCGAGGCACAAAGCCCCAGGCGACGTCGAGGCACAAAGCCCCAGCCGACAGCGAGGCACAAAGCCCCAGGCGACGTCGAGGCACAAAGCCCCAGGCGACGTCGAGGCACAAAGCCCCAGGCGACGTCGAGGCACAAAGCCCCAGGCGACGTCGAGGCACAAAGCTGCAGTCGACGCCGAGGCACCAAGCCTCCGTCGACGCCGAGGCACACGTCTCAGAGGACGGCGAGGCACAAAGCCCGAGTCGACGGCGAGGCACAAAGCCACAGTTGAGGGCGAGGCACAAAGCCCCAGGCACCGTCGAGGCACAACGCCCCAGGCGATGACGAGGCACCAAACTCCAGGCGACGGCAAGGCACAAAGCCCCTGTCGACCTCGAGGCACAAAGCCCCAGTTGAGAACGCCCCAGTCGATCCCAGGCGATGGCGAGGCACAAAGCCTCAGTCGATGTCGAGGCATCAAGCCTCAGTCGACATCGAGGCACAAAGCCCGAGTTGACGGCGAGGCACAAAGCCACAGTTGAGGGCGAGGCACAAAGCCCCAGGCACTGTCGAGGCACAACGCCCCAGGCGATGACGAGGCACCAAACTCCAGGCGACGGCAAGGCACAAAGCCCCTGTCGACCTCGAGGCACAAAGCCCCAGTTGAGAACGCCCCAGTCGATCCCAGGCGATGGCGAGGCACAAAGCCTCAGTCGACGTCGAGGCACCAAGCCTCAGTCGACATCGAGGCACAAAGCCCCAGTCGACGTCGGGGCACGAAGCCCCAGTCGACGTCGGGGCACGAAGCCCCAGTCGACGTCGGGGCACGAAGCCCCAGTCGACGTCGGGGCACGAAGCCCCAGTCGACGTCGAGGCACGAAGCCTCAGCCGACGTCGAGGCACAAAGCCCCCACCGACGTCGAGGCACCAAGCCCCAGTCGAGGTCGAGGCACGAAGCTCCAGTCAACGTCGAGGACCACCGAAGTCGTTCAGAAGTCGGCACCGTACCAATGAAACTGGTAATGAAGGTGCAGCAGTGCACTCCATGAGGGCAACCTCGAGAAGAGTATTCCCATGAAAGGAGGCACGCTTCGAAGGTCTCCGAGAGGCAGGCCCGACTGCACGCGATGCCCGGAATGCCTGAGACTCAGCCGGCGGCGTTACCGAGGTAACACACCTAGAAAGAAAGAAATACTTACCGGGGATCGATCCGATCGAAGGAAATTGGGTCCCGGCCATTCAGCTCATACGAGGTGAGCCCAGAGAGAGGCCAGGGAAAAAGAAACACATCTGCAGCCAAACGAGGCCTAGCAGCATGGCTGAAGCCCGAGAAGGGCCTGCCGGTGGAATCACAAGAAAAAATCCTTTTTTTTTTTTTTTGAAACAAAGAAAATACACGATAAATCAACAACGCACAGCGACTCCCTAACAAAATAAAGAAGCTGCGGTGCTAGAAAGGCACTTAGAAGAACGCAGAGAAGAGAGACAGGGCTTTCTGGCTCCGCGGAAAACTAAGAACTGAGGACCATGAGGAGGGGATGCGCCCTCTAGTGGATCAGGAAGACACACACATGTGTGGTGCAGCACTAGCAAACTTGAAATCTTCAATCAAGTTTGCTTGAAAAGCTATCCGCGTCGGGGCTCCGTGGATGACGTCACCCACATGTAGAGAATATGCTGCCTGCTTGTCCTGGGATAAAGCCATATGCATGGTTAAGAATTTGATTTATGTCTTATGAAGTTATTTTGTCAAGAGGATTTGTTTTAATAATAATGATGTTTGTATTGTCAAATTTTATGTATGCTACTTATGTAAACCATGTAGGTTATATGTGGTATATAAATTTTTTAAATAAAAAAAATTAATAAGGGGAATATCATACTACAGGTACAAGATCCTTTGTCCAAAATCCTTGGGACCAGGCAAATTTCGATTTTAGGAACTTTTCGAATTTTGGAATGGTAATGTTAAGTCAGAAAAAGATAGACCATAAGACTATAAAATTGCCACCAGACTTTTTTTTATTTCAAAGTAAGGCAAACATTAAACACTTCAAAGCTTCAAGCACTTCAAAACACAAGGACGTTCCAAACTAGGGTACTGGAGCAATACCTTCAAATAGAAATGAAATGTCAAGTTTCGGTTTTCAGAATTTTGGATAAAGGATCTTGTACCTATACTACAAATCAATTCCGAACGAAAGGAGAGATCCTATATACACCATCCTTGCAATCAATTTAAGTACAGCTAAAGATTGATATGATAAAGAACTCGCGGCCCTGCCCCTCTCCCCTTGCCTGTATTGGAGCAGTTAAGCTACTACATTGAAGGTACCAATTTCTCCTTTCTTGAAT
The DNA here is from genome assembly GCF_902459505.1 of Geotrypetes seraphini. NCBI lineage: Eukaryota > Metazoa > Chordata > Amphibia > Gymnophiona > Dermophiidae > Geotrypetes > Geotrypetes seraphini. The sequence goes on along the minus strand of NC_047084.1, from coordinate 442,014,050 downwards.
GTTGGCCAACAGAGGATTTCTAACTTTGTAAAACCATTCTGCACTTTAGGAAGATCCTTATCTACTACCACAATTCTATTCTATGTATCAAGTTTATTAGGTGTTTATATACTGCCTATCAAGGTTATCGCAATCAGGTACTCAAGAATTTTCCCTATCTGTCCCGGTGGGCTCACAATCTATCTAACGTACCTGGGGAGGCTATGGAGGACTGAGTGACTCACCTAGGGAGGAAAGACACTGAACAGACAGGCAGAGTATGGGATGATTAAAATTGTTATTTTTTTGTAAATTGGCATGGAGGCGGCCATTTGCTTTAGATTTATCTCAGTTTAGCTAGGGGAAAGAACTTTTTTTTTTTCAATGTGGACTAGCCATCTGTTTAAATAAGGGGAAAAAGGAAGGAAGGAAAATATAAAGAAAAAAAAAAATGCCAGCCAAACAATTTTGCCTATATTCCATGTCCAGGAGACACACTTCAGTTAGCAGAACAGTGAAATTGTTTTCACAAGGAAATGGTCTTACCTGCCTTTCTACCCCAACGGTTGTTTTCTTCACTTTAGAAGTTAAGACACCTACATACAGTTTGCCATTAGAAGTGGATATTTGAGTGGGATTTTCCAGGAACGCGTGATATTTTGTATTGCCATGACAATAAGTATGCTGATTAACCTTTTCCTATCGTAATAAATTTTACGTTACGCTGGTTCCAATCGTAATTAGTTTAGCAAAGTTTTATATTATTCACCGTTATCATTTACGGCTATTGTAAACATAATGTAAATAAGTCATAAGTCTGTAAATTCAAATATTTTGTGTTCCTGGCTCTTTTAGTCCATACAGACTGTTTATCCACTGTCTAGTGTCATTTTTGGAATATTCCGTCATCCGGGACACACGACAGGAAAAGGTTAAGTCTCTCTATCTTCTGATAATTTGGTATTAGCATGGAACATTCCGATGAGTACAGCACCGCATGTCAACACTGTATTTTTCAGATATACAGTACATATTGATATAATTAAAAATTACCCAATATGCTGTATCAATGTTAAAGAAGATATAACAATGTAACTCTTATTTGACTGCTTTTATTTCCCTTAAAAATAGAGTATATTTATATATTATACATAAAAATACACACACACACACCCCCCTCCATATCCATGGGTTCAGAACTCGTGACCAGTTATTTGCGGTATTCGTCTGGGTGACCCACCCCCGCCTCCCGGACTTCTCCACTGTACTTACTTTTTAAAGCCTGGTGAATTAGCGGTAAAGCAGCAATCTTCCTACATTCCTGCCCTGTGCTGAACCGGGAACAAAAACGACTGTAATGAGTTTCTATAGTCTCGCAGGACACTGCTAGTGAATTTTCCCCTTATTTGGTAGATAAATCTTATCCAGTGCATCCCAGAACGCATCGGGTGGGTTAGGGCATACCATTTTGATGACAAAGCCCCTGAGGGAGTCGAGAATGATGCCTACTCCCTCTTCCTTGCCTGCCTCTGGTTTCTTCAAGGAATTTTAGGGCCACAGGGTGGGCCCTTAGGCAACCAGAGGGGTCTCTAAGACTGTCTGGTGTGTGTATGTGGGGGTTACCTCTGGGCCTGCCTTGGAAGGAATACAATTGGATTTATGAGAAGGGGGAACAAAGCATGTTAGATGAGAGGGGGGGGGGAGCAACAATCTTGGAAGGGTGGGGAAAAAGTAAAGGAAGAGGTGGGAAGCGTTGAGGAGGGGGAGGGGAGGGTTAAGGATTTGATCTGTTGCAAAGAAGAGATTTTGATCTGTTTTCTAATGTGGAGAAGGGGAACGTTAAGGCGGAAGTGGGGAGCATTATGGAGGTTGTGAGGTTGTGCGAACTGAGGGTCCAACCCACCATTTATTTAATTAATTACACAATTACTTAATTATTTCGTTATTTCTATTATTTTGGTGGTTCTTTGTCGTTGCTGTCACTACATTCTATTTCCACTTTTGGAGAGATTTGTTTTTTTTATTGATTAGCCATTTCTCCTATTGGGTTATTTTTGTCATAAAACTAGTTAAAGTAAAGCATGGGATACTGCGTATTATGCTATGATGAAAGAATTAGTCTGTTGAGATTCAGACTGCTGTTAAAACAAAAGGGCTCTGTGACATGTGATGTTTTTGAAAATGTTTTCTTGGCTAAACTGTGACATGCACTTATGCTCGTGTCAGCTACAGAGAGAACACTGGTCCTTTATGTCCCTGTGTTGTACAGACCTTTGACCCAGGCTCTGTTTGACACTGCCTTCCCACATCAAACCAGACCTTGAACTGGGCAGCTGAGTAACTATGGCTTTACACCCTCTGCGCAAAACCTCATAGCTCCGATTTGATAAGGGGGCTCGGATCAGGGCTTCTCGGACTGCAAGACATGCGCTCACCAAAACCATTTTACTGGATAAACAAGAGAAACATAACATTTTGACCCATGAAAAATAAGGGCGCCTCAGAGACCACTGACAAGTTTGGGCTGGTTTGGTAATAATCTCTACTTCTGCGTTGCTCATGTTTGAAATATGTTACAGACATTATGCTTCAAGTTAATGCCCTGGGAAGCTTGCTGCTAGTAAAAGCAGACATTGCACTGGAGAAGAAAACCAGAAGAACGGTATCAGACCCACTGGAGAGAAAGCAGGTCACCAGGCACCAAAGATGCAACTGGAGAACAAGCACAGAATCATTACAGAAATATTAGGTACCACCTACATCATCAAAATCAGGGCAGGATTAATTCTTCAAGGTCCCCCAGGCACACAAGTACAATGGGCCCCTTAGCCCCACCCACACCCCGCCCCTTTACCTGTTTTCTGAAAGTTAGTCAAAAATGTATTAAAATTAGTCCAATAAAAGGATCACCATTCCTGTTTCTAACCATTTATCAAAACAGCTACAATACTACTTTATCCTAAAGCAATAAAATAAAAAAATATAATTTTTTTCTACCTTTGTCATGTGGTTTCTGCTTTCCTCATCTTCTTGTCATGCTCTTCCTTCCATCCACTGTCTGTCCCTTCCAGAAACTGTCTATATCTCCCCCTGCCATCTCTCCTCCTGCCCCCCCCCCTTTGGTCTGGCATCCATCATCTTCCCTTGCATGTTTTTTTTTTGGGGGGGGTTTAAGGGCTTCCGTTTACAAAGGTGCGCTAGCATTTTTAGCACAAGTACCAGATTAGCACGCGCTAGCTGAAAAACTACTGCCTGCTCAAGAGGAGGCGGTAGCGGTTAGTGTGCGCAGCATTTTAGCGCGTGCTATTCCGCGCGTTAAGGCCCTAACGCACTTTTGTAAAAGGAGCCCTAAATGTTTTTTTTAGTGTGTTTTTCCCCATGGAAGACTCTAGTTCAAATCTCAGGCCTACCTTCTGCTTGTTGGGTCTGGATGCTGCAGAGGCAGCACATGTAGCTATAATTCAGGCCTACTTATTGTGGTCACTGTGATAACCAAACCCACCTATGGGTCATATTCTGACTACCACAGGACTAGTTTCACAGCATAAATGTTAATGTTGTATAACCAATTAGGATGCCTTCAACAATGTAACTCCCATTACAGCAGGAACATAACATGCACTGAAGAGTTTTTATTTGTCCAAACGAATTCCTACACTGTAGAGATGTTGTCTCAACAATTTTATTCTTTTCTTTTATGCATGCCTGATCTTTTCAGTGCTATGACTGCTGCAGCTTTTAAACAACTAAAATATTGTTAGAAGAACGATGCCTATCCCTGCCCTGACAATGTGCCAGTCACCTTGGGGCTAGGCTTCCTCAAACTTTGTGCTCGTCTCTTACTTTTAATAAAGACCTTCGAGCCAAACAAAGCTACATACACAAGTCACTTCTGAGTGACTCAGGTTTTGGCATGCGAATGGCAATTTCAGAGAGGTGGAAGGAACCAACACACTTCATTCAAAGCCAAGCTTCATTTCAGAGATCACTGCACTGGACATTCCACCAGGCACATTTTTTCAGATCTTGAGATTTTGTTTGCAGCTAGGACTTGTTTGCACTCACACTTCTGTGCTATCCTCCAGGGTGAACGCGTTTGAACCACTGTTCCCTCTAAGTTGAGGGGGTATCCTCCATTTGCATTGCTGCCAGTATGGGGTGGTGTTTTTGAATCATTAGGGACAGGCAGGTTTCCCTGGAGTCCCCTCGGAGCTTGCTTGCCCCTCACTATTAAAAATACGGTAGTGAAACACAATCCCCACTGGCGGGACTGTAGGTGGAGGACTCAGTTTAGAGGAAACAGTAACTTGAACGGTTTAACAAGAATTGTTCCCATGCAAACTCATCTACCACCTTCTCCATTTATATCCATGTATGTCTGGTACTTTTTGGAACTAACAGCCAGAAAATAAAGAATATAACAACATTTACAAAAGCAGATTTTCTTACCTAATCTACTCCTGTAGAATCAGGGGTCTGATCAGGTGAACATTTAAAATTAGATTTATGCTTGCCAATTTACGCATTCACTTTCTCTTTTTCCTTTTATGCGCAATATGAATACAGGGCACACAACTTTGGCCCTTGCCAGGTCAGGTTTTCAGGATTTCCCAAATTAATATGCACAAGATCTATTTGCATACAATGGAAGCACCGATTACAAACAGATCTCATGCAAATTCATTGGGGAAATCCTAAAGACCCATCTGGATTGCGGCCCTCAAGGATTAATGTATGACAACCCTGTTTTAAAACAATCCAGAAGCATAAGCCTTTTGAAATTGAAATGATCTGACTTTTTGGAACAAAAAACATGGGCATTCTAACACATTATAAGCCAAAAACATTCTTCTGCCTGTCATAAGAACATAAGCAGTGCCTCCGCCGGGTCAGACCATAGGTCCATCCTGCCCAGCAGTCCGCTCCCGCGGCGGCCCAAACAGGTCACGACCTGTCTAAATCACCAGAAGGGGCCCCCTTGCCACCTTGGTTTCCTATTGAGTCCTATCTTCCCATCGAAGTCCTAACCCTCCGGTCTTGCACATGCAAATGCACGACCTGGTTGGGTTTCTATACTTATTTTCTGGTTAGCTTTCTCAGTATCCCACGATCCCTTTATCCCTCAGGAATCCGTCCAGTCCCTGTATGAATCTTTGTACCGTACTCTGCCTGATCACTTCCTCCGGTAGCGCATTCCAAGTGTCCACGACCCTTTGAGTGAAAAAAAACTTCCTTGCATTTGATTTGAACCTATCTCCCTTCAGTTTCTCCGAATGCCCCCTCATACCTGTTGTCCCCTTCAGCCTGAAGAATCTGTCCCTTTCCACCCTCTCTATGCCCCTCATGATCTTGAAGGTCTCTATCATATCACCCCTGAGCCTCCTTTTTTCCAGAGAGAAGAGCCCCAGCCTATCCAACCTCTCGACGTATGGGCAGTGTTCCAGCCCTCTTACCAGTTTCGTTGCTCTCCTTTGGACTCTCTCGAGTACCGCCATGTCCTTCTTGAGGTATGGCGACCAATATTGAACGCAGTATTCCAGATGTGGACGCACCATCGCTCGATACAATGGCATGATGACTTCCCGCGTCCTGGTTGTTATGCCCCTCTTTATGATGCCCAGCATCCTGTTGGCTTTTTTCGAGGCTGCTGCGCACTGTGCAGATGGCTTCAGTGATGCATCCACCAGCACACCCAAGTCTCTCTCAAGACTGCTGTCTCCCAACAATGCCCCCCCCCAATTTGTAGTTGAACAACGGGTTCTTTTTCCCTATATGCATGACCTTGCATTTTTCCACGTTAAAGCGCATTTGCCATTTGTTTGCCCAGTCTTCGAGCTTGTCCAGGTCCCTTTGCAGGTCCTCACACTCCTCCCTGGAGCTAACTCTGCCGCACAGTTTGGTATCATCTGCAAATTTTATAACCTCGCACTTTGCCTCCTTTTCCAAGTCATTGATAAATATGTTGAAGAGTAACGGCCCCAGCACCGATCCTTGGGGCACACCGCTCGTGACTCCCCGCCAGTCAGAATATTGGCCCTTTACTCCGACCCTCTGCAGTCTACCCGACAACCAGTGCTCGATCCATCTGTGCACATCCCCTCCCACCCCGTGGGTCCACAGCTTCCTAAGCAGCCTTTCATGTGGCACCTTGTCGAAAGCCTTTTGAAAATCGAGGTAAATGATGTCGATGGGTTCCCCATTGTCCACCCGACTGCTTATTCCCTCAAAGAAGTACAGAAGGTTCGTTAAGCACGACCTTCCCTTACAGAATCCGTGCTGGCTTGTTCTCAGTAGGCCATTTCTCTCGATGTGCTCGCAAATGCCGTCCTTGATCATAGCTTCCACCATCTTCCCTATAATTGAAGTCAGGCTCACCGGCCTGTAGTTCCCGGGGTCATCCCTCGATCCCTTCTTGAAGATAGGTGTGACATTCGCCAATTTCCAGTCCTCTGGTACCTCTCCAGTTTTCAAGGATAGGTTGCAAACATGCTGGATTGTGCCCGCTATTTCTTGTCTTAGTTCCTTCAGAACCCTTGGGTGGATCCTGTCCGGACCCGGTGATTTGCCGCATTTTAACCTGTCTATCTGTTTGAGGACATCCTCCTTACTTACCTCTATGTGCTCCAATTTTTCAGCCCGTTCCCCACTCATGAGCTCCTCTGAGTCCGGTATATTAGATGTGTCTTCTCTCCTGAAGACCAACGAGAAGAACGTGTTCAACCTCTCAGCTACCTCTTTATCCTCCTTAATCACTCCCTTCCTATCCCCATCGTCCAACGGCCCCACCTCCTCTCTCGCTGGTCGCTTCCCCTTTACGTAACTGAAGAATGCCTTGAAGTTTTTCGCTTCCCTGGCCAGCCCCTCTTCGTATTTCCCTTTTGCTTTTCTAATCTCATGGTGGCATTCCTTTTGGCATTTCCTGTGCGCCTGGTGATTTTCCTCCATTGGGTCCTTTTTCCATCTCCGGAAGGATACTTTTTTGTCATTTATTGCCCTCTTTACTTCTGTTGAGATCCAAATCGGGTCCTTTGACCGCTTGTTCTTGCAGCCTTTCCTGAAACTGGGGACGTACATTCTTTGTGCTTCCTGCAGGGTGTCCCTGAATAGGGTCCAGGCGCTTTCCACAGTCTCCATCCTAAAGATGTTTCTGAGCTTCCTCCCCACCATTTCCCTCATAGCAACATAGTTCCCTTTCTTGAAGTTGAGCGCAGTTGTTGCGGTCCTCCTTACTATGGGTGTCCCCCTTTCTAATGTGAATCTGATCGCATTGTGGTCACTGTTGCCTAGTGGTCCTCCCACTTCTACCCCTCTTGCAGGCCCCCCTAATCCGTTCAGGATGAGGTCAAGAGTAGCACTCCCTCGCGTCGGTTCCCTGACCAGTTGCTCCATGAAGCAGTCCCTCACAGCTTCTACAAATTCTGTTTCCCTAGTGCAGTTGGAGTGACCCGTACTCCAGTCTATCCCCGGGTAGTTGAAGTCCCCCATCACTGTTACCCTTCCAGTCCTGCACTCCTGTCTCAGTTCAGCTTCCAAGTCGTGTCCGACTCCTTCCGGCGTACCAGGTGGGCGATAGTACAGCCCCAGTTTTATGCCTGCACCCTTGTTTCCCGGCAATTTGACCCATAGCGATTCCAGCCCCTCTGCCTTCGTTGCCATATCCATCCCGACCGAGTAGATTGAGTCCTTTATATATAGTGCTATGCCTCCCCCCTTCTTGTGGGTCCTGTCCCTCTTGTAGAGCTTGTACCCCGGCAGCGCCACATCCCATTGATTCTCCTCTGTCCACCATGTTTCTGTAATTCCAATTATATCCAGGTCTTCCCCCTTGGCCACGACCTCTAGTTCACCCATCTTGGCCATGAGGCTTCTTGCATTTGCGTATAAGCACCGCAGGTCCCGTCGTTTTCCCTCCCCCTCTGCATTTACCTGCGCCGCCTCTCCTGTTCCCTGTACTTCTGCTTTGCCCTCAGCCTTTACCCTCGTAGCTTTCAGCTTCCCCACAGTCCCGCCACCCCACTTCCCCGCTTTTCCTCTGGGTTTTCTTGCCCCCTCCTGGGCCCTGGCCTCCGTTCGATCCCCCTCGCCTTGTGTCACCCCTATATTGCCCTCAGCTTTCGTCCTCGTGCCACCCAGTCCCCCTGTGTCTCCATGCCCCTTAGTCTCCTCCCAGCAAGCTCCCTTTGCCTGTTGTTTCCCTCACTGTCTGATCATAAGATCCACCGGTCTCTCTACTTCCTCCGTGCAGTCAGCCCGTTCAGCATCTGTTCTGGATACTGTTGTCCGAAGCGTCAACATCAGATCAGCTGTCGGCTTTCCCCCTCTCCTCAGTTTAAAGCCCTCTCGATCTCCTTCCTCACATTGGCGGCCAGTAGTCTAGTTCCCTTTGTGCTCAGGTGCAGGCCGTCCCGCCGGTAGAGCTTACTCTTTCCCCAGAAGGACGTCCAGTTCCTCACAAAGTGGAAGCCCTCCTCCTGGCACCATCTCCTCAACCATGCATTCACAGCCTGGAGGTCTGCCTGCCTCTTTGCATCTGCTCTCGGTATAGGCAGGATCTCTGAGAATGCTATCCTCCGGGTACTCCGCTTCAGTTTTCATCCCAGGACCCTGAACTGGTCAGTCAGCGTGGCCATGCTGAAGTTCCTCCGGCTCACATCATTAGTTCCGAAGTGAATTATCACCGCAGTCTCCTCTGTCTCTGCTCCGTCCAGGATCCTCTCGATCCTATCAGTGACGTCTCGTGTCTTGGCCCCTGGGAGACAAGTCACTAGCCGGTCCTCCCTTTTTCCAGCTACGTGACTATCTACCTCTCTCAAGATCGAGTCTCCCACCACAATAGCAGACTTCCCTTTCCTCAGCAACCTCCTCTGTCTCAGGTCCGTGTCCTCGGTGTAGTGCGGTGTCTCTCCCTCGGGGTCTCGGTGAGTCACGGTCTCCTCCTCTTGTGTGGTTCCTCCGCTAGGTCCTTCCCCGGTGTCATCTACCATTCAGCTGTCAACTAAATCCTCTACCTCTGGCTGGCTCCACCTTACCCTTCAGACTATCACTTGAATGCTTTTTGTGAGTCACTCATTTTCTGGTATTGCCAGCTTTTGTTCAATCTGTTCTGCAGAGTAAAATCTTGGATCCTAAAAGGTAGTCCCAGGGAAGAACAAGATGTCCCAAAACATGCAGAGAAAGGGAACTAAAATCTATTTATACATTTTGACTATGGGGGGCACCTTCGATATTCAATGGCAATGAACATTTAAGTCTAGGCAAGAAAAATAAAACCACTTCCTCTTTGCAAGGGCTTCACTGGTATCTAATTTGGCTAGTACAGGGAGAAAGCTTATGTAATAGATGGATTAGAAATGATGTTTTGTTTTCTATTCTTGCTCTTGAAGCATATTTTGTATTTTTTTTAATGATCAAATGCGAGAGTATACTGTATAAGTAAATGATATATGACTAAGTCAGGGGACTGATGCTGAGATGAGAAAAGCCATCAGTAGCATCATCAAAGAACCAAATGGCTCTCTCCATACAAGCTAGGCTAAATACAGTATATCAGCTACTTTCAACAGTGGGCCATATGATCATAAATCCATGTGTGTATAGATTGCATACATTTCTAGAAGGTTGCTTTTAATTAACCAAAATGCCATACAACTTTACAAATCTTTCAAGCTGTTCATCTTGAATATCACAGCAACATTTACGAAACTGCGATAGTTTCTAGCGCAGAAAGCCGCGTTGAATGGCCCGTGCTGCTCCCGACGCTCACAGGAACTCAATAAGCATCAGGAGCAGCGCGGGCCATTCAGCGCGGCTCCCTGCACTAGAAACTACTTTTGTAGTTTCGTAAAAGGAGGCCATTATATCATCCTCCCCCTCCCCCAGATTACAGTCATCTCAAACTACAAGTTTCTTATAACTCCTCATACTTTTCACAGACCTCTTCTCCAACAGTTCCCACCCCCCTGCCCTGAGCTGTATCAATTTATTTAGAGTGTTATGGCAGGATTCATGCTCATTAAAATCTGTGAATCTTCTGATATTGTGCCTTAGTGTTCAGCAAAAGCTCAATGATTCTTCAAAATCATGTGTTCTAGCTAATTGGTTTGTTGGGTTTTGTGTTTTTTGTGTGTGTGTGGGTTGGTTTTTTTTTTTGCTAAGTCTCAAGAAGGCTGCATCTAGAACTCAAGCCAGTCTCATATGGTTTACAGCCTCAAGCCCTGGATATCCCTAGCAAACAGCTAATGCTTTCTATTTAAAATTACATAGGTAGGTTATAATCTATCATGATTATGATCATAGAGGCCAGCAGCTCTCCTACAATAATATGGTGGATCAGCTAAGTAATTGGATAATTCCTAACCTCCTCCAACTTTCTCCCATTCTTTCCTCTACAATAACTTGGACCATGTGCAAAGACTAAAAACCGAACAGAAAAACGTCCAACTTGGCTCTGTAACATATTTAACTCTATACAGAACTCTGTGTAGCAACATATTGCTGTAACCCGCCTAGAACTCTTAACTAATGAGGATTCAGCGGGATATAAGATTGTACCTAACATAACAATAATCCAAGTTAATTTCAAAATTTGTTATATCGCTTACCATAATTCTAAGCAGTGCATAGGTTTCATAAAAAAATGGGGTTATATATACAATTATAAACCATAGCACGTGTAACTAGTGAAAGCATGTGCGAGACACGTACTGCAATGAGGAAAAAAAGATTTCCGATAGGATAATTTTATTAAAAATAAAAATGGGTCGCCAAGCTTCTGCAGAAGGTATATTCAGGGTGTAAGTTCTGTAAGGATTTCCGTTACCGAGATGCATGACCTTACATTTCTTGGCGTTGAAGCCCAACTGCCAGATCGAGGACCAACTTTCTAAAGTGCGCAGGTCTTGCTCCATAGCATCCTGTAGATTATAGCCGTTTACTATATTAGCAATATAGTAAACGGCTATAATCTACAGGATGCTATGGAGCAAGACCTGCGTACTTTAGAAAGTTGGTCCTCGATCTGGCAGCTGGGCTTCAACGCCAAGAAATGTAAGGTCATGCATCTCGGTAACGGAAATCCTTACAGAACTTACACCCTGAATGGAGAAACTTTAACCAGGACTACGGCAGAACGAGACTTAGGAGTAATCATCAGTGCTGACATGAAAGCAGCCACTCAAGTGGAGAAGGCTTCATCTAAAGCACGGCAGATGATAGGTTGTATCAAGAGAAGCTTTGTCAACAGGAAGCCTGAAGTCATGATGCCATTGTACAGAACCATGGTGAGACCTCATCTGGAATACTGTGTGCAATTTTGGAGGCCACATTACCGTAAAGATGTGCTCAGAATTGAGTCGGTTCAGCGGATGGCCACCAGGATGGTCTCGGGGCTAAAGGATCTCCCGTACGAAGAAAGACTGAGCAAATTGCAGCTCTACACTCTCGAAGAGCGTAGGGAGAGGGGAGACATGATTGAGACATTTAAGTACATCACAAGACGGGTCGAGGTGGAAGATGATATCTTTCTTCTGAAGGGACCCTCGACCACAAGAGGTCATTCGCTCAAACTCAGGGGAGGGAAGTTTCGTGGTGACGCCAGGAAGTACTTCTTCACAGAGAGAGTGATTGAGCATTGGAACAAGCTTCCAGTGCAGGTGATCGAGGCACGCAGCATCTCAGACTTCAAGAATAAATGGGATACCTATGTGGGATCCCTACGAGGGTCACGCCAAGGGATAGGGTCTCCAGGGTACAGACTTGAAAGAACGGGTCAGTAGAGTGGCAGTAGTTACAATTATACTTAAGGGGGTCATTAGACTTAATAGGGAGGGTCAATAGTGTGGGCAGACTTGATGGGCTGTAGCCCTTATCTGCCGTCATCTTTCTATGTTTCTAAAATGCCCCGTACGCTAGCCGCTACCGCCTCCTTTTAAGCAGGCGGTCACTTTTCAGCTAGCGCGCGCTAAACTTGTACGTGCGCTAAAAACGCTAGCGAACCTTAGTAAAAGGAGCCCTTACTTTCTTTGCATGCAAACGTCTGCCCCCCAATAATGCTGCTGCTCAGATCAGATAAAATTAGAGCATACACAAGCTACATGTGCATGAACTTTATGTACATATAATCCAAATACAGTACTTTTGCAAAACATTATTTCCATGTACAGAGTTGTACCAAGGAATCCGAGAGCAGTGTCGCTGCAAAGGTGAAGGTGTGCAAAAATTGCTCCTGGGCCACCATCTATTCTCGCCGACAAGGGCAAAGCAGACTGGGCACAGGCATCAGTGGGCAACTTCTCTGGATGCAAGCGTAGCTCTGTATGGTCTTGTCTGCCTGTAAAACACCGTTTTTGCTTGTGGAAATGCCTTTCAGAATCACTCCCCAGGCAGAATAAAACACTATAAAACAGTGGTCTCAAACTCGCGGCCCGGGGGCCACATGCGGGCCCGCCAGGTCCTATTTTGAGGCCTTCGGTATATTTATCATGATCAAAAAGTAAAATAAAACCGTTTTGATCATATGTCTCTTTACCTATAAATTACAATATTATTATTAAGACTTAGCCAAAAGGAAAGATTTATAAACTATAAAGAGTTTTACCTCATGCAAAATTGTCATTTCTTTAATAAGAAGAAATTAATTATTCTTTCTGCGGCCCTCCAAGTACCTACAAATCCAAAATGTGGCCCTGCAAAGGGTTTGAGTTTGAGACCACTGCTATAAAACTATAAGAAACCTGCTTGCAACTAGAACAGTGGACCAAATAGAAGATGCATGGCTTTGATCTCCTCTACTGGTTTAACAGTTTTCTGCGATCTCAGATCTATCAGGTTACAAGAGATGACATTTTCTCTCATAGTATACCATGTAGGGTTTCTCTGGGGTCTCTCCTTTTCCCTTCCCTCTTTAACATCTACCTTTCTTCATTGAGTGAAATGGTGTGGTGGCCGCGTAGGTCTACTTGCCAAGGTAATATAAAGAAATAAAACAAACAAAAAAAAAACCCAAAGGAAATAAGGTAATACCTTTTTTATTGGACTAAATTGATGCATTTTATGCTGAGCTTTCGAAGGTAACCCTTCTTCTTCAGATCAGAGTTTGTTTAAGGAGTACACCTGGTAAAAATAATGCATCTTATAGCACAGTTACTAGGGGATTAACATTTATCTGCTGTTTCTGTTTGCAAGAAGCAATGAAGGGAAAGAATTCCTGTTTTGCAATTATTGAAACCCTAAGATGCCAGCTTTCCTCAGCTCAAGCAAGAAAAAACAATTGCTCAGGAAAATAGCTACAAGAGCTTGCCAGGAAATGCATTCACCTGGTTAATGGAAACGTGAACATAAATCCTACCAAAAATGCTTAGGTACTTGCATGCACAATAGGTTCTTTTTCACTCAGAGGGTGGTGGACACATGGAACGCGCTCCCGGAGGCTGTGATAGGCCAGAGCACGCTACAGGGGTTCAAGGAGGGTCTAGATAGGTTCCTAAAAGAAAAGGGGATTGAGGGGTATAGATAGAAGTAGAGGTAGGATATAGGAATAGTCAGTGACCACTTCACAGGTCATGGACCTGATGGGCCGCCGCGGGAGCGGACCGCTGGGCATGATGGACCTCTGGTCTGACCCAGTGGAGACAACTTCTTATGTTCTTAGGTAACTCATCCCACTGCCACCCGCACTCATTGAAACTCATCCCACATCATAGCTATCCAGATTCCAGTAGTATCGCAAAGTTTGATCAAGGGTAGGACACAGATGCTCTGTCTCAACTTGCTTTTTTTCTGCCAGGTCACCAACCTAGAACCTTGCTTCCTTTTCTTCACCATCACTGGAATGGAAGAATGAGGCTGCTGCTGGCTCCTAGCTCCATATCATTTCGTTTCAAGAAAATCAGCACCAGTAGCACATCTTCCAAAGTCAGCTGAGGGACCACTATTTAGAACTAAACACTGAAGCAGTAGCAGTAGCATAGTAAGGGGGGGTGAGGGGGTCAGTCCGCACCAGGCGCCATGTTGGTGGGGGCACTGTACCCCTTCTCCTCTCTGCCCCCCCCCACACTTCCCAATCCCCTTCCTCCATACTTCCAGTTGAAGTTGCTGTTTGTGGCGGCCAACAACAAGCTCATTGCGACCCCGTCAACTCTCGCGCTGACGCCACTTCCGGGTGTCGCACATAGGAAGTGACATCAGAAGGAGAGCCAATGGGGTCGCGAGGAGCACGTTGTTGAATGCTCCGAGCAACAACTTCAACAACTAGAGGTACGGAGGAAGGAGAGGACATGAGAGCAGGGGGAGGGGCGCCACTGCCCCAGGCGCCCCTCTCCCTTGCTACACCACTGCACTGAAGTACCTGAAAAGTGTTATGGGTCAGCATACGAGCATTCCCATTTGTAATACTGTGAGGATTCTCTACGTTAATGAGCATTCCCAGGTTGGCGTACTACAGAAGAAGTTGTGTGTGAACACTTCCCGTCTAACATGAACTTTACAATGCACCAACAAATTGGACTGTTTGAACATACAAACACAAATCTGGCAGACTGCCTGATTCTGACTTACCCACACTCGTAGGGAATACTTCCTCGTTGTTGATTTGCACCTCAATCCAGTCCATAAGGAGATTCATGTACTGAGGTGCTGGCAAAGCAGTAGGCTTCTTGTATTTGAGATCATCCTGCCACCTGTACTCATATTTTGGGCCCCCACACATCACTGGACAGGTCCTTTCCGTGCAGAACTCACAGATAGTGCCATAGATCAAGTTGATCCTATTGAAGAAGTCAACTACATGAACTGCCACCCAATCATTCAGGTCTTCCCCATTGGGGAGCTGTACTGCAGCTTTCAAGTCTACCCCTGAGTTAAGCGAGGCCTGAGCACGTTTATGGAGCTCAAATCTTTGGGTTCCTGGCTCAAATTTGCGCTTGGGCCGAAAAGTCTTGTCCTTGTTAAAAACTTGTTTTAGTCCAATTGACATGTTCTTTATCGGTTTGCAGATTATTACCAATCTTTTCCTCTCCAAAAACTTGATGAGCTTGTGGTACAGGTCCAATGACTCAGTCCTTTGAGACTTTTGAATGCTGCTAAGCAGATCTCCAGCTCTTCTCCTTGAAAGCTTGCCCAGACAACCTCATGTCTTGGTGTTGAAGAACACTAAACTGAAAGACAGACATGTATAAGAACCCAAAGCTGAATTAAAACACTAAGGGGTCCTTTTATCAAGCCGTGCTAGCAGGGTTAGCGCTGACATTTCATCACGCGTTAACCCCCGCGGCCAGCTAAAAATCTAATGCCTGCTCAATGCAGGCGTTAGCAGCTAACGCGGCAGGCGGTTTAACGTGCGGTATTATACGTGTTAAACCCCTACCGCTGCTTGATAAAAAGGACCCCAAGCAGTCCTTTTACTAATGTGCGGTAGCTGATTTAGCAAGCGCTAAATGCTAACGCGTCCATTGGATATAATGGACGCAGTCACACGCGTTAGCATTTACCGCGCACTAATTTTTAATGCACGCTAAATCAGCTAGTGTGCCTTAGTAAAAGGACCCCCAAGTTTTATCTTACATAACAAAACAACAATTTCTGAACATAGCTTTGCAATTAAATGAGGTATTCCCTGAAATAAAACTTTTACCAAGAATGTATATATTCAAATGAGGTAACTTGATGCTATGCTATAGAAAGAACATAACTACAGCCTAGAGAATTCTACACATAAAAAAACTGTAAATTCTGTACAAAAATTTAAAATTCTCTATATATTTAATTTTCAAAAGGGTGACTACAATAAAATGGGGAAAATGGTAACAAGGAACTATAAATGTCAGTGGCAATGGTTAGGACTGTAAACCAGGTGTGGATGTTAAAAAATTTTTTTTTTAAAAACTACTATCATGGAAGGCCTGACCATATGTATTCCACGTATTAATACGTATTAACAAAGGTGGAAAGAAGAGAAAACTAGAGCCAGCCTAGTTAAAAGGTGAAGTGAAAGAGGCTATTAGACCAAAAAAAAAATCCTGTAAAGAATGGAAAAAGGATCCAAATGAAGGAAATAAGAAGAGACATAAGAATTGGCAAGCTAGATGCAATGACTTGCCAAAGAGGCAAAACCTCATAGTAACAATTTTTTAGGTACATCAGAAGTAGAAAACCTGTGAGCGAATATGTGGGACCATTGGATGATAAATGAGCAAAAGGGCTGCTCAGGGAGAATAAGGCCTTAGCGGAGAGACTGAATGAATTATTTGCTTCAGTCTTTACGGAAGAAGATGTAAGAGATCTACTTGAACCGAAAATGATTTTCAAGGGTGATGATGTGGAGGAACTGAAATAAATCTCAGTGAGCATGGAAGATGTACTAAGCGAAATTGCCAAGATAAAAGAGTGATAGATCACCTGGATACTGAAAGAACTCAAAAATAAAATTGTTTATCTGCTGTTAGTGATCTGTAACCTGTTACTAAAATCGTCTGTAGTACCTGAAGATTGGTGGGTGGCTAATACTGGGCCAATTACAGACCAGTAAGCATGACTTCAGGGCTGGGTAAAATAGTGAAAACAATTATAAAAAATAAAATTGTGGAACACAGACAAACATGATTTAATGGGACAAAGTCAGCATGGGTTCAGCCAAGGGAGGTCTTGCCTTGCCAATTTGCTTGACTTCTTTGAAAGTGTTAATAAACATGTGGATAAAGGTGTAGTGTATCTAGATTTTCAGAAAGCTTTTGACAAAGTTGCTCATGAGAGGCTCCTGACAAAATTAAAGAGTCATGGGATAGAAGGCAATATTCACTTGTGGATTAAGAACCGCTTAAATGGCCATTTTTCTCAATGGAGGAGAATAAATAGTGGCTTGCCACAGGGATCCATATTGGGACTGGTGTTATTTATAAACAATCTGGAAATTGGAACAAGCGAGATGATTAAGTCTGCAGAAGAACTAAACTGTTAAAAGTAGATAAAGTGCATGCAAACTATAAAAAATTGTAGGCAGACCTTAGGAAATTGGAAGAATGGACACCCAAATGGCAGATGAAATTTAATGTGGACATATGCAAAGCGATGCACATTGAGAAGAATAACCCAAATTATAGCTACTAGATGCTAGGGTCCACTTTGGGGGTTAGAGCCCAAGAAAAAGATCACAGTATCATTGTAGACAATTCACTGAAACCTTTTGTCCAATGTGTGGGGTGGCCAAAAAAGCAAACAAGATGCTATGAATTATTAGAAAAGGAATGGTAAACAAGACTAACGGCTTCTTCTACGAAACTATGCTAGCAGTTTCTAGCGTGGGGAGCCACGGTGAATGGCCTGCGCTGCTCCCGACACTCATATGAACTCAATGAGCGTCGGGAGCAGCATGGGCTATTCAACGCAACTCTCTGTGCTCTTTCTGCGCTAAAAACCGCTAGCTCGGTTTCGTAGAAGAGGGGATAAGAATGTTATAATGCCTCTGTATCACTCCATGGTGCGACCTCATCTTGAGTATTGCATTCAATTCTGGTTACCTTATCTCAAAAAAGATATAGCAGAACTAGAAAAGGTTCAAAGAAGAATGGCCAAGATGATAAAGGAGACAGAACTGCTCTTACATGAAAAAAAGAGTAAAGAGAATAGGGCTCATCAGCTTGGAAAAGAGACAATGGAGGGAAATATGACTGAAGTCTACAAAATCCTGAACGGAGTAGAACGGGTACTAGTGAATCGATTTTTTATTCTATCCAAAAATTTTAAAGACTAGGGAACACTTGATGAAGTTACAGGGAAATACTTTTAAAACCAATAAGAGGAAATATTTTTTCACTCGGAGAATAGTTAAGCTCTGGAACGTGTTGCCAGAGAATGTGGTAAGAGCGAATAGTGTAGCTGGTTTTAAGGAAGGTTTATACACGTTCCTGGAGAAAAGTCCATAGTCTGTTATTGAGAAAGACATGGGGGAACATAAGAACATAAGAAGTTGCCTCCACTGGGTCTGACCAGAGGTCCATCTCGCCCAGCGGTCCGCTCCCGCGGCGGCCCATCAGGTCTATGACCTGTGGTTTCTGACCACTTCTATGACCTACCTCTAATTCTATCTGTACCCCTCAATCCCCTTGTCCTCCAGGAACCTATCCAAACCTTCCTTGAACCCCTGTAAAGTGCTCTGGCCTATCACATCCTCCGGACAAGCCACTGCTTGTCCTGGCTCGGTAGCATGGAATATTGCTACTATTTGGGTTTTTTGTCAGTTGTGACCTGGATTGGCCAACGTGAAGATGGGATAATGGGATAGATGGACCATTGATCTGACCCAGTAAGGCTATTCTTATTTTTTTTTTTGTAAATATTTTGTACAGAATTAACCTATGACAAATTAATCTTCCCACTCCCTCAGCAATATTGCCCTTAAGGTTCTATCCTCCCCAGTTCTCAGTTGTCCAACCTAGGTTGAACCCATTTGCCTCTCCTGGCAGGTTCAACCCCCAGATACATCTGTTCCTTTTCCAGGGTAAACACCTCTCAGCTTTTTGCTGCCACCTAAATCTTTCTCCCTACTCTACCCCACACCTCTTTGTTCCCTCCACAGTTTTCTCTCCTCACCCCTCAGCCTTCTCACCAAACCCCCGCTGGAAGTCTCGACAACCATTTTTAACATAGAGAGCAAGTGAGGATCAATCTTGTTCCAATGTGCTACTAGACTGCCAGGGAAGCAAGGTGAGGCCTGGGGTTGGGGGTCATGTAGAGGGGAAGAAGAGGGAGAGGAACACTGCCCATTTGTGGGGAATGGACACACTTGCATGCTATAGCAGGGTGGGGGTCTGCCAGTTCAGAGGGGTGGGGGAAGCTGCTGACAGCAGGAAAACCCTGCCAGTTTGAGGGGAGGAAGCCTGGCAGCATCGGTGTCAGTGGAGAAGGGAGATTAGTAGGAGGGAAGAAGCATGGGTGGTAGGGGAGGAATGGTAATATATAAAAACTCTTGGTTTATATTCAAAATACCATTTTTCCCCTAAAAAGAGGGGCAAAAATGATATATCGGTTTATATTCAGATGGGTTTATATTCAAGCATATACAGTACATACATAGAAGGCATACCCAAAATTAACTTTTGGCAACAACATAGAACACAGTTAATCAGTAAATCTAGAGTTAAGTAGCTAGTACCATCTGCACAATCTCAAAATGGAACCACCACTTAGCTTCCAAAGGCACATGAAAAAAATGGTTCTTCAAATGAATCCCAAATTTCTTACATGATACTTCAGCCCTCATAAGCCACGGGGAGCCTACTCCATAAAATGGAGCTAGAAAAAAATGTCTTTTCATGTTGTTTCTAATTTAGTTGTAGAAGAAGAAACTAGCACCATTTTGTATTTTCAATCAATCAATGCAGAGATCTGGTAGGCACATATGGTATTATTAAAGTTGTCACATTCTCGCTGGAATACCTTGCTAGATGTACAAAAAGATGATTTTTGATTATCGGCACTTGAACGTCCTGGCAATTAGAGGTAGATTAAAGGTATTTTGTTTTGAATTTAAGTGGAATATGTTAGGTTTGGAATATGTGTATCACAGTATTGTGTTCAGTTGCACAGCCAGATAGCTGATTGGGTGGGTGGAGTGGAGTCCAAAGTGGATGGGTGAGGGGTGGCAGAGACCAAAGTGGATGGGTGAGGGGTGGGGGGTGGCAGAGTCCAAAGTGGATGGGTGAGGGGTGGCAGAGACCAAAGTGGATTGGTGAGGGGTGGGGGGTTGCAGAGTCCAAAGTGGATGGGTGAGGGGTGGGGGTGTGGCAGAGTCCAAAGTGGATGGGTGAGGGGTGGCAGAGTCCAAAGTAGATGGGTACTAAATTTTCTCTATCCACCACGCCGAAATGCAAACCAAATAACTGATCTAGCAGAGATTTCCCAAGCCCCACCAGCTGAAGTCCTCTTCCTTCAGTTCAGCAGCCAGATCTCTCCAAGCTCTGCAGCCGATGGCAACTCAGGGATACTTCTGTCTGCATGACTGAAGAAGGAGGATGAAAAGGTGGTCTTCAGCTCATAGGGCTTCAGGATCCCTAACCAGCCATAGTAATGGATAGGGTTACCAGATGTCCGGATTTCCTGGGACGGCTTTTCAAATCCCGGCACATTGGGTTTTGAAAAGCTCCCGACGTTGGGAACGTGTGAATGCAAAGCGTGACATCATTGCGTCGCATCTGTGCATGCACGGATGCTGCCCTGACGCACGAACAGGTTATGGGGTGAAACTGGGGGTGTGGCTGGAGCGTGGCGCGGATGGAACTGGGTGGGCCTGGGGAGGGCGTGGCCATGGGTCTGGATTTTCCTTCAGGAAAATCTGGTAACCCTAGAAAAGGAGGTGGCTAATTTTGGTAGGTCCTGGATCCAGGACCATCTATGGCTCTGCCTTGGATTACGTTTAGTACAAAAAAAAAAGCACTTCTGTTTTTGTTTCTCCAGTGTTGCAGTAATTTCTTGGGGCTCCCAGTTCAATTTTGGTCTTCATATTTCTATTTGCAATCCCTTGCTCTGTATTTGGTTAAGGATTGTCCGTGTTTTGTGTGTGGTAATAATGGCAGGTTGGAAATTGATCCCATGACCTCTGGGTGCAGAGGCAGCAGCTCTACCACTAGACCACTCCAAATATCTAGTTATTTCCTTATGCCGCAGTGTTTTTAGCACAAAAAATGTCTAAGTGTAAGCAAACAATTTTAGCTTATTTCCTTTGGTATGTGCAAATACATGTCCAGAAAAAAATAAAAAGATAAATGAAGAACAGTCCCTCTTATTAATTTAATGTGATTACCACTCTCCAAATAATCCCCTCTGGTTGTGACTATTTGTTTATGAATATGTCTCTTCAAAGTTTTGACTGCAAGAGGTCACAAGACATCCTACCTAGTCTAAGGTACTATGCCAGCCAATATTTTTGAAGTCTGCAGGAGTTGTGATGTAAGAAAGTAAAAACTCCCCCACCTCTAGTGTGAAAATGAGGTCATGATACAGTGATGGAGCTCCTCTGTGTGACCAGGTGAAATTTGCATTAAGGTTTGAAAATCCACTGGTTACATGTGCCCCCTCTTCTTCCTACCACTCCTATCCCCCACACACCCCACCTTTCTACAGGCACTGCCTTTAAGAATAACCGTTAAAGCAAAAAGGATCAGAGTTTGAATAAACTGTTTGCTATTGCCTCCAGAAAGAAATTACAAATTCTACTGAGTTTATCAGTTTATCCATAAACAGCAATTTTCAGTGGGCACATAGCATCTAGATTCTTAGAATTCCAACATGCCACATTCCGCCCTTACCAAGTCTTGCTGTCAAAACTTGCAGGTCCCAACTCGAACTTCAGCCAGTCAATGAGAAATTCTTAGTATTTCACACTTTAAAGAATAAAAGTAGTCCTACATTTATTTATTTTATACCAAATTTGGTTTTCTACCTTCCATCATAAATCATAAAAACAACAAGTTATAAATCATTACATTCACAGGGGTAATAATGAAAGTCCCTTCTGTGAGAAAAATGCTGTTTTACCCATGGAACTGGGCCTTCTGATTAATGATTGCCCTGGATGTAGGTAAAATTATGCGCAATATGGAACAATGTGTGTACTTTTAACCCTTTCAGGACCATAAGGATCGTAGGCCAATTTTTGTGGTTTTGACGACATTTTTATGGTAAAAAGGGCTTGCAGATGCCAAAAAATTGATTTTTTTTGTGAAATATCATTATTTTTATTTTAAAAAATCACACTTCTGGCTTATGGACAGTGTGGCAAGTGAATCTTCTCGTCAATCTAGCAACGACGCTAATGAATGAATGTCGGAACCAGTTTGTTTACATAAAGGCAGTATCATATGGAATCCGTACATATCAAATTTAGAACTGTAGACTATCCCAATCAAAATTTATAGGATTTTAAAGTTATGGGACAAATATGTCCCTTGGTCCTGAAAGGGTTAAATAGGGGGGGAGGGGGGTTCCAGAAGGCAGTCCCAAGGTGGAACGAGGTTGTTTAGTTTTGAATAATCTAAACTTCATGCCTGTTTTTCTATGTAAACAGTATCCACACAGAAAACTGGTGCAATTTTGTGTGTGTGTGCGCACGTACTTTTCCTTAGGTAATAATTAAAACCAGGAGATATGAAGTCAAAGTCGGAGTTGGCATTGTGATCGATAAAAACGTACCGGCTCCAACTCCATTCAAAATTTTTAAAAAATATTACAACATATGATAAATTTATCATTGTATATAGTAAAATGTTTCCTCAAAGAAGAAAAAAAGAAAACATGGTTTGCAGGATAGTTTTCTCCTGATTTTACTATTTAATGGTCTAATGTATTGTGCAGTTTATTGTATATCTTTGTTTAGCAAATTAGCTGTTTCAAGGAGTATCCCCTATGAAAATCAACATTAAATCATCATTCCACTGTTTAGAATAACAATATTACTAATATCATCTATAACCTCAAACATCCACCATTTAGAAAGATCCACCGCCAGCTCTGTTTCTTTCTAAAATGGCGTCATCTCTCAAATCATTTATATACCACCTCATCATCTGACTATCTCTACCAATCACAGAGACTGCAGAGCAAATTGCGTCACTTCTCAAATCAAAGTCATCCAGTCCAGCTCTGCATTAAAGGCCAAAAGGGCTAACTGCATTTAATTCATATATCCATTTCTGCTCATAGTAGTTGGGTAGGAGGGAGGTGGTACTGACAGGTTTAACTACTACTTATCACTTATATAGCACAAGGTGATGAGGGCATGGATAAGTGTTTTGGTAGTGTGCTCAGAGAGGAAGGGTAGGATTTTGGTAATATTATTCAGAAAAAAGTGGCAGGTTTTAATATGTTGTATCTGGGCAGTGAAGGAGAGAGAGAGAGGAGTCAAAGATGACCTCGTTCAGTACATAAATCTGGGAGATTCTCAAAATCTTCTCTTTTCTTAATCCCTCTCATGCAGATGGATGATGTAAAGTCTAGAGCACTGTTATGAGCAGAAACCTGTGTCAAAGCTGCTCTGCTACATCCTATGAAGGAACCCAGGTGGGTTGGGCTATGAGCAATGGGCATGGCCACAATAAAACATACATAATTTTGATTCCAGGAGTTGTCACACTATAAAAAAGTAAATCAACCTACAGTAGAATTCCAGTTAACCAGTATTCAACTAGCCAGCACTCTCAACCAACCAGCACTCTCAGCCAGCACCTCCCCCACCCCTGTCTCCTGTGCTCCTCAGACAACCTCCAAAGTCGTGTGCTCCTGACCTCCCTCCAGCTCCAGAAGCAGCTACGAATCTCCCTCCCTCCGTCCCCTGAAGCAACAGCCGGTCCTGAAAGCACCCCTTCTACCCTCCAGCCCCTGAAACAGCAAAGCCGGTCCTGATAAACCCCCCTTCCTCCCTTACTTACCCAAAGCATCACAGCAGAGGAAAGGCCCTGCCGGGGCTGGCCACAAAGTGCCTGTTTACGGAGCTTCCTCTGCTCACCAGCTGCCGCTACTGCTTCAGGTAAGTGAGGGAGGGTGGGGTGTTGTCTGGACTGGCTGCCATGGATGCTGGACCCATAAGTGTGTGGGGGGAGGAAGGGACATGGATACTGGTTCTGTAGGGTAGAGGGGAAATGAATGAATGCTGGATGGTTGGATAGGGTGGAGTGAGCTTGGACGGCATTTGGAACCTAGGACAATACCAGGTGGACTTACAGTCTATGACCCAGAAATATCAATGAAGAGACAAGTTAATTTAATCATGTATTTTTAATGGGTATAACTAATGAGCAGATTGGATGGACCGTTCAGGTCTTTATCTGCTGTCATTTACTATGTTACTGTGAACCCATAAGAGTGGGAGGGAGAAGGGGGGAAAGAAAGTGACCCAGAAAGAAGGGAAGAACAGATACTGGATCAACAAGTAGAGGTGGGGGGAGGGATGATAGAGTTAGGAAGGGAGATAAAACTATTTTTACAGTAACTCTCAAGCAACCAGAAACTACAGTTATCAGACATCCACCAATCCCCATGGGTGCCGGATAACTGAGAGTCTACTGCACACAATTTGCCATACTGCCTTTCATGAAATAAAAAAAGGCACAACTATTTACAAAAGGAAAGAAATCCTTAAAAATACAAAACAAAACAAAAACAAAAAAAGAAAGAAACCTATATCTCCTATCATAGTCCGCCCTATCAAAGGTCCAAACTAAGCTGCTAAAAGCCAGCTTGAGTAACTAGGTCTTAAACCCACCTAAGAATTAAGACAAACTTACCCCACTATTTACAACCCCAAGGTTATGGGTTCAAACCTACACTGAGCTCCCCTGGCAGAATGGTATAGAAAACTGAACAAATGAATAAATAAATAAAATGATAAAGGGGATGAAATGACTTTCCTATGAGGAAAGGCTAACGAGGTAAAGGCTCTTAAGAAGAAATGACTCAGCGGAGACACGACAGACGTCTATCAAATCATGAACAGAGTGCTTGTTTCATGCCCCCTAGTCCATAAGTTACTAAGTAGTACATTTAAGACAAATCTGACAAAACATTTCTTTACTCATACTGGTATTTATCAAACCGCGGTAGAGCTTTTTACTGCGGGCTGGCGAAGTAAATGCTCAAGACCACAGGTGTCAAAGTCGGTCCTCGAGGGCCACAATCCAGTCAGGTTTTCAGGATTTCCCCAATGAATATGCATGAGATCTATTAGCATACAATGAAAGCAGTGCATGCAAATAGATCTCATGCATATTCATTGGGGAAATCCTGAAAACCCGATTGGATTGCGGCCCTTGAGGGTCTTTGACACCCCTGCTCAAGACGCTCACAGGAATTGAGTGAGCATCTGAGTATTTACTTTGCCATCCCATAGTAAAATGCTCTACCGCGGTTTGATAAAAGGAGCCCCCGATGTGTAATTATGCTCTGGAATTTGTTGCCCAATAATATGGTAAGAGGTTAATGTAGCAGGGTTTAAGAAAAAAAAATTGGACAAGTCCCTGAAAGGAAGTCCTTAAAACATTATTCAGGTGAATTTAGAAAAAATCCACTGCTTATTCTTGGAATAAACAGCATGAAATCTACTTTTTTTTTTTTTTGGGGGGGGAGTGGAATCTTGCCAGGTACTTGTGACCTGGGTTGGCCACTGCTGGAAAGAGGATACTGGGCTTGATGGACCTTCAGTCTGTCCCGATATGGAAATGCTTATTTAACTACTACTGAACATGCATAAGTTAAATTTAAATAAAAAATAAAGTTGAGAAGGAGGCAAGGTAATACTTTGGAAAACAAGGGTAATACTGCTCGCTTAACATTTTTCAAGATCTTGAAGGATGGCCTCTCTGCATGCTACAAAATGATCCTAGTTTCAATCCCTTGTCCTTTACAGCCAATTGGGCCTGGCTAAACTGCAAAGATTCAGGACTTAGGGTGGGAAAGAAGACCGCTGTTGCTATTGCAGAGCTAGGGAAAGAGGTGTCAAAAGCAACATAGGGGAAAAAAAGAGGGAGGAAAGAAGAGAGTAAACAAATTAAATTTTGTGACTCAGAATACGTAGAGCTAGCAAAAAAGCCAGTCAGTGTAGTCAGTTCACAAGAAAAGCAGGAGGCAGAAAAAGTTATGGCACAGCTATTGTTTTAGAAGTCCAATGGTCCCCAAACAGGATAACTCTAATGAATATACATTAACTAGGTCTGCAGTGCCTACGCTTGGCCTAAAAATAACTGCTTAGTTTGCAGATTTAGCTCACCCTGTGAAATACAAGAGAGGATTAGTGGAATTGCTGCTCTGTGCTTTTTCTCCTCTCTTTACGCCACTGTAGGATTTCAGCTGTCAAATAGCTTCACCTCCCCACCCCCCCAGGAAAAAGAAAAGCCTCAATTGTCCCCAAATGTTGAACAAAAGGAACATAAATAGCAGTTTGTTTCAAAACAGCTGCAGTAAAATAAGCAAGAAGAAAACCAAAATAAACATGCAAAGTGGGGAGCTAGCAGCCAAAATGTTTAAACTCCCAAAAGCTAAACCAGCTGAGAGCGGATTTTAAAAGAGCCCTGCTTCAGAGCAGTTACGTCTTGAATAAAATATGGATGTGTGGTGTGAAGGAACCCGGACAGTAAAATTGTAAGCTTGATTCTGCAAAGAATTTTCTCCCATTCAGTGCATCTGGGAAGAAATATGATCAATGGAGGCCCCAGTCGTCTCACTTTTCACGCACACTTCCAGAAGAGGGTTTTTCTTATTCTTTAAGAGTTTACAGTTTATCAGTCTGACAGGTATAAATATTAAGGAAGTCTGATAATTTATCTATTCACAACCTTTGTAAGCCTTTGTTGCATACTATAGTAATCTGCTCATTTCACCCAATGCATTCAAGATCCTGAGAATTGAGCCAGCTTGTACATAATCTGCTCCAGGCTCAGATGGGCTTGTCCCAGCTTGGTGTTTCATCTACATGTGTGACTCAGCTGTTACCCACTTCAAACGGAAATCCAAATCTGCAAGCCAGCTGGATTTGCCAGACTGAGTTTGGTCTGATACAAGTGGAAGGAGTAGCCTAATGGTTAGTTCAGTGAGCCAAGAACCAGTGGAATCAGGTTCAGTTTCTACTGAAGATCCTTGTGACCCTGGGCAAGTCACTTAACCCTCTATTACCTAGGTACAAAACTTAGAATGTGAGTCTATCAGGGACAGAGAAAGTACGTCTGTATACTGCTTTGACTATCACCACTGCAAGCAGAGAGTTCAAAATTTTGAATGGAGTCTTTTCGCCTCTGGTCCCTATTTCTCTTAATTCATTACAAACTACAAGATCAAGAATTTCTCAACTGTATAAACTTTCTTTTTCTTCAATTAAGGGATTAAAGGCATTGGGTTATGTTTCTTGCTCCTTTGTATACATCTTTATCTCTATCTGGAATGAACTACCAGTTGAGATCAGTGTATTGGTCATTGTTGCCTTATTGTTCAGTATATTAAAAAATTTTTCAATAAACATGATTGAACTAAAAAAAAAAAAAAAAAAGAACTACCTTTTCTCTTTATGCCTTTAGAAAATTTCTAAAGACCTTCCTTTTTCAACAACTGTTACAAAAGTAATTTCATCCGAGGAATCAGAATAGCTTCTTCTTATGTATATAAACCAAAAGATTGGATTGGATTGCTATATCAAATCCCATTATCTCCTCCCCCTCTCCTTTAATTACATTACATTAGAGATTTCTATTCTGCCATTACCTTGCGGTTCAAGGCGGATTACAAAAGAGTTATAAATGGTGGGTTATAATGGAAGATCATTGGTGAATTCAAGAGAAGTTGAGGAGAAGAACAGATAGTAACTGTGGGGCGAGAAGAAGGTGGGAGGAGGGAAGGTATTTGTGATGTTAAGAGTGTTTCAGTGATTTCTTGAAGAGTATCGTTTTTATTTCTTTTCACACCAATCATGCATTCTGGCCCCGAGTTGACAACTTGACCAGACTTCTCATGGCCCAAGCAGCATTTATCACCTACTCTAAAACATTTGCAAACAATTTTCCAGCAGTTAGCATCATATAAATACACACACCTGGTCAAATATCACAAGTCAATCCAGTCAAAATGTTGTTAATGGGGGGGTCCATTAAATTGGGATTGAACGCACAATTGTTTGAGATTTTGTCCTCCCCTTTTTATCATTGTAAAACACCTAGAATTTTGGATAAGCGTTTAATCAAATATTAAATAAAAACTTGGAAACTTGGTTAAAGTTGGCAAACCAGTCCTACCAGTGAGTAACCGTAATTTCACAAAAAGCTCTGCTTTTAAGCCCCTATTAATTTATGCAAATGAGGTCCCACAATGTTTCTGCACATGGTCCCGCATTCTCCCAAAATTATTCATAGTCCACCCTGAGAGCTGGATATGTTTCTACTATAATTTATTCAAATCTAGCCAGATGCCACTTTCTCACATCCAGAGGGGCTGATAAATAAGGAAAAATTATGTTCTTACCTGTTAATTTTCTTTCCCTTAGACGCAGCAGATGAATCCAGAGACCAATGGGATAGCTCACATCTACCAGCAGGCGGAGATAGAGAAACTGATTAACAGGTGGCCCTATTGGCTGGCACTCCTCCTGTATCATCAGTATAGCTCCTTGCCCAAGCACACGTAACCAGCAATAGGCATAGCATGTAAAAAACTTCTTACCCATAACAAATCTCAAAATGCAATAATACAGAAAACAACCTGCCATAATAACAAACTGCGAAAGTTGCAAAAGAAAAAACCGAGAGACAATATCCAGAAAGGGTGGGGCTCTGGATTCATCTGCTGCGTCTAAGGGAAAGAAAATTAACAGGTAAGAACATAATTTTTCCTTCCCTAGCAACAGCAGCAGATGAATCCAGAGACCAATGGGATGTAGCAAAGTAATCCTCAATCTGGGTGGGAAGCAAACGCCGTCTCCGCAACAACCAAAGCACAAAACGCCCCTATTGCATGCGCCCCCACTTCCAAGCAGAAATGGGGAGAGAAAGCACGCTCGGAAGACCAATTAGCCGCGAGACAATCTCCTCCAAAGAAAAAAACCTCTGGGCCGAGCCCAAGAAGTAGCCATCGCTCCAGCGGAATGGTCATGAAGTTCTTTCGCCAACCGCTTCCCTGCCAGCAAGCAAGCAAAAAGAATGTCCTCCTGGACCCATTGAGCGATGGAGGCTTCGAACGCCACCAAACGTTTGAGGCGTCCCTTGAAGAATGCAAAAAGGAGATATAAACAACTAAAAGTCGTAAGAAACCGAGCTCACAGAGAACGCTATGTACATATCAAAAAATGCAGTGAATAAAAGCACTGCTCCCAATTTCCCCTCCCAGGAAGAAGGAAGGAAAAGTGAGCATGACATAAAAGAAAGGATGACACCCCCCTAGAAAGAAATAATGGTACCATCCGAACTGATACCCCATATTTCGGAAATCAGAAATAGGAATCCCCGTTGAACAAGGCCTGCAACATAGAAAACTGCAGAGCTGAAGCCATGGCCACAAGAAACCCCATGTTCAACGGCACAGCCCTTTAGAGTCCCAAAAGACAAGGATGAAATGAAGCCTTCGGTATACTGAGAAGAAGTACGTGAAGATTGTACAAACTGGGCTTTCTAAGAGGCGCATGAATATACCGCACTCTGTTTAGGACCTGAACTACATGAAGCTGAGAAGTAAGCGAAGAGCAATATACCTAGCCCTTGTAACAAGCTAAGAATGGCACTAGAAGCTGAAGGGAATTGAACGCTAAGCCCTCGGCAATACACCTGTGCCAAAAAGGAACTCTGGAGTGGTTCAAACGTTAAGAAGCACCCAAGAAAGGAAAAACCTCCAAAAGGAAGCAGAAGCCACAGGAGAAGACGTCCGTAGCACCTGGATAAGAGAAGAAACAACCTGCTTCGCATAATCCTTCCACGTCAGCCAAGATTTTTCAAAAAACTAGGTCGTAATACTAAAGTAGTACAAATATCCATGTTGAACGGACCCTAGGCGAGCAAAGCCGGAGATACCAGGAAACTTCTTAGTCCGGCTGTTGAAAGACTCATCAAATCCGCAAAGTAAGGATGGCGCCGCCAATCCAGAGATTCTACAAATACTGTGCCCGGAAAGCGAGCTCAAGGTGGCAAATCCAAGCCATCGGAAAACACTGAAAAAGAGAAGGCAGAAACGAGAAAGGAGCCATGCAGCTACCCCCTCTAACTCCCACTCCCTGGGCCCGCCGAAGAAGCTAGGAAGCTTAGAATTGAGAGACAAGGCCATGAGGTCTAGGTCAAGCAGATCTCACTTCCATAAAAAGAGCTAGAACGCTTGAGCCACAAATCTCCATATCCAGGATGCAGAAGATTACACTATTACTAACATGCACACTTTCCAGAGCGTACACAGCGCTGTACACTGTAACATACAAGAAATGGGCCATGCTCAGATTCCGCGGAGAGAAAGTCTATCCAAACTCTTATCCTGATCCATAAAAGGATCTGCCAACAGAAGACGAAGATGAGTCCACCCATTGAAGCAGAACAACTTCACCTGCCAATGAGTACAACACTTACTGCCCAAGCAGTAGAGAAATACCCCCATCCTAATACTGACCAAAAGGACCCTCAGCGGCAATCCAGAAGAATGATTTGAAGCTCCAGAAAGGTAGCCTGACCCTGCTCAAGAGCAGAAGAATGAACAAGTACTGAGGCCTCTGAAGACCAGACTCCAGGAGCTGAGGATGGAAGCCACGGAGCCCCCCAACCCGACAGCCCGGGATGGTCAGTGGTCATGAGATAGTCCAGCAAAGACCGAGGCATGCCTTGAAAAGAGAAATCGCGCGGAGCCACCAAATCATACAGAGTGATGCAGGGGAGCATACCAAATAATTGGTGCCCTGAGATACCTGGAACCACCGGAACAAAAGCGACTGCTGTAGCGTAAGAAGGGGAAAGCAAGCCGAAGTCCCCAGTGGAGTCAGCAATATGGATCCCAGAAACTGTACAGAATCCCATACTCTTGGTCATGGTAAGCGAAGAAGAATACCAATCTGAGACCGAGACCCCACGCCGAAGTCTCCGGAAAGAAACACATGTCTCTCCTATATGAATAAAAACATCACCCCGATATACCTATAAATAGTACAGGAGAAAAGAGTGCTGTGCAAATTCAAAGATGCACGTGTAAAGAACTGAGGAAAAGATATCATCCTTTTCATGTCAGTCAAATGGCCCGACTGGAAGTCGTCCGAATCAAGCAGGCAGTCAAGAAGAAATTAGATGAATCGCCTGGTAGCGCCAAAACGGTACCACCGCCCATATCACCTAAAACGTTCGTGAAGCCTTGGGTAGGCAAAATGGCATGTGCCAAAACCGAAAGCGCCACTCCAAGAGAGGTAGGCAAACCAAGTGCCGATTCGGAGTCCATAGAGAAAATGTAAATATACTCCCAGGTTGTCTGCAGAAATGTGTAACCCCGAGAAACTAATTCAGCAGAATGGGATCCAGCCTGCCCAATGCCCCCTATCTCGGGCACCATGCGGTAAGTGGAACAACGTCCCTTAGTTCCCGAAGAACTACAAGAACCATCCTGAGGACCAGTAACACTGAAAAGGGAAACACAAAACATAGAGACTCCAAGAACGAACTGGAAAACCTGAGAATGCAAAGATGCAAGCATCCTGAAAAATCTTCACAGCCCTCTGACCTGACATTATAGTGTCTTTTCCCTCATGAGAAAGCCTGAAGAGTCATTGGAAGAAGTCAAGATCCCCTCAGAATGAAGTGCAGAAGGTCAGGGAATGGCAGAATAAGACTGTAGGATCTGCAAGAAGATTCTCCTAGGAAAAATCAAGGTTCACAATGTAAAGAGGCATATACTGGAACCATGAAAACAGTACTAACCCCATGCAACATGAGCGAAATACGTATGTCCACATAGTGCGTGATCCTCCATGGGTTTGATAGAATAGGTAACTGGCTCCTGGTTAAAAGGAGCTGTACAGCCTTTTCTGTCTGGTTGGGGGGCCCGTCTAGCATGTGCCATGAGAAAATGGTGACAGGAGAAACCAGCGTGATAAGCATGGAAATCTGAAGTCCAGGCCCCCTCAGAAATAGAGAAAGAGAGTCCTGGCTGTAGGAATATGCGCAGTGTCATTATGCCCATAGAGACAGCCCGAACTTGGAAACTGCTTGTACTACCTTTAGGCATAAATATCCTGTGCCACTACTAGACACATGCAGCTCAGCACAGAGGCCCAAACAAGGACAGTTACCAATAGACAAAGGCTCAATCTGCAGGGACCCCAAGAGAGACAATGAGATACCTGTGTGAAATACAGGGCACTATCTTACTGCTGATCTCACTGTGCCGTGAGTTGCCGTATGTCGCCCCAGTCTGGAGACAAACCGAGACTGGGTGACCTAGCACAGGTCAGAGTCTCTCTGGTAAACCCCTTGAGTGCTAACCCCAGAGTTCGATTAAACAAGCAGCTTCCTTCAAGGGAGTACAGCAGGAACACAGACATAGACATATAAAGCTGTCCAAGCTTGTCCCAAAGCTGGTGAAACACATACAACTTGTCTGAACTGGAAAGGAGAGAAGCCCCGGCATACCCTGACCAAAGTCAGCTGGAAACAAACTACCGGAACGCTGCAGCTCTCCCGCCATCGCTGGAGACCCGTGCGCACGCCTGATTCTCGCTGACATGTGGCCGCTGCATCAACGCTCCTAGAAACATAGTCGGATTCGAGCCCCGCAAAATTTACCCTGCCGCGGCTTGCATAGAAAGAAAATCAGACTCGGGGAATAACCAGAAGAACGGCCCACAGCGCCGGAAAAAACATATCCCATCTCATGCGCGCTGCTATAAACCGGCACCTGCACAATCAGCTGCACATGGCCGTGACAAACACTGATGAAAGAGAGCCTCAGAATAAACAGGACTACTGCTGCACTGAAACCCAACAAAGAGAACAAGTACGAGCATGAAATCGCATTGCTACTGCTGCGCTGTAACCAACAAGGAAACAAAGCGCGTGCATGCAAAGGGCGGGAAGTCCCGGCTCCCTCCATGGATTTCTAGTCATAAAACTTAGCCTCAATAAAATATCCATACCTTAAATGTATGATGACCGAACCCACAGTACTAAGACTCCCAAACAGAACCTGAAGTTCAAACAACTGTAAAAGCCAGACATACTCACAGCTTGTTGTTAGGGCCGGTTGAAGCCAGTTTGCAGCAAAAGCATGGCAGAATGTAACAACTGTGGTCTCTTTTTTTTTTTTACAGAGATGGGAAAGAAGAAAAAAATTTGAGACCCAGTCAGACCCTCTAGCAATGGAGGGAGGGTGAGGCAGGGACAAGGGGGGGCCCAAGTGTAACCTCTAAAGCCGGCACCGTTCAGCCGGACACCCCTGTCTCACTGAAGAGAAACCTCAACAGGAGAAAATAAAGTTCCAGCCACAGCCAGAATTCAGGAGCTAGTTGAATAGCGACCTTTTCCTGCTGGGAGATAGAGATTACTGATGAGACAGGAGGAGTGCCAGCCAATAGGACCACCTGTTAATCAGTTTCTCTATCTCCGCCTGCTGGTAGATGTGAGCTATCCCATTGGTCTCTGGATTCATCTGCTGCTGTTGCTAGGGAAATTTCTATTATTTTATTCCACATAAAACCTATAATACAACATCTAGAAATGGATGGGCATGTTAGGTTAATTAAAATCATTCAATAAGTTCATTTTATAGCACGGACAGGGTTTCAGAAGCAGCCTATTCACCTCAACTATCAAGAATCTCTTGGTTTGATCCATGCAGAAGCTCGTTTAAAGACTAACAGTATTTTCCTTGGATTCTACACTGCACCACAAAAAAAGCCTCTGAGGGAAGCCTTTCGAAAGATATTTTTTTATTTAGGAATAAGGGTAAAGTTAAGCAAATCCTAGGAACCAAGAAATTCACTGTGATCAAGGCCTTTCAATTCTGTAAGTACACTTTTCCCTCTGTATTCGCGGTTTCAGCAATTGTGGTTTCCATTATTCACGGTTTTTAGCTTGCTGACTCCTCTCCCCAAATTACATCAGCTTGCATGGAGAAATCAAGTTTCAAGTTTATTAGTATTTTATATACCGCCTATCAAGGTTATCTAAGCGGTTTTTACAATCAGGTACTCAAGCATTTTCGCTGATTCCAAGCATTTACAGAGAGAATCACCGATTCCCAACACTTTCTTCACCTTGTTTTGCCTCTCCTTCAGAAACAGGCCAGGTTTCCCATTATGCTATTCGCGGTTTCACCATATTCACAATGTTTTTTTAATAGAAAACAGCGAATAACATATGAAAAAGTTACTCACGGTTTTTCTGTATTCACGGGTCTGTTAATCCCCTATCACAGCGAATATGGAGGAAGAAGTGTACAGAAACAAACCATTACAAGAGTGCCTGGCCTTGAAATGGGGTTCTTTTCCCACACAAATTGTACAGCTTCGCTGACAACCTAACTATTGTACTTCCGTTACATTCACACATTTCAAATATTTTACAGACATTACCAACGGTGGAGGAGTGGATGAAGGATTATAAACTCAAGCTAAATTCAGAGAAAAACAGATTCTTCCTAGCTTCTCCATTTAAATGTGATGAGAAAAACTTGACTTTAAATGGAATAACTTTCCCACTTGTCTCAACCATTAGGATACTTGGTGTATATTTGGATAGAAATTTATCAATGACTAAACAGGTAGACGCCCAGGTCAGAAAGTGTTATTTTATGTTATGGAAGTTTCGTACCATCAGACCATACTTTGACAATTGATCATTTAGGTCTCCTTTTATGAAACAACGATATCGGTTTCTAGCGCAGGAAGCCGCGCTGAATGGCCCACGCTGCTCCTGACGCTCATAGTAACTCAATGAGCGTCAGGAGCAGCACGGGCCATTCAGCGCGGCTCCCCACGCTAGAAACCGCTATCGCAGTTTCATAAAAGGAGACCTAAATGATTAATTGTCAAAGTAAGGTCCAATCACTTGTTTTGGGAATATTGGATTATTATAACATTTGGGGGGGGGGGTCCTTCAAAAAAATTACTATTGCCAGCGTTTGATATAAAATACCAAGGTATGCTTAATTTTTAGATTAAAAAAAGGCAGATCATATTACAGAGAGCTGCATTGGTTTCCCATTATGTCAAGTGTTGTTTAAATTTGAATGTTTATGTTATAAGGTGGTGCGTGGCAGGGCTCCAGGGTATTTAGTGGATCATTTTAATTTTTCTAGTTTGATGCTCTTTATGTATTTCAATTTTCCATCAGTCAGGGGATGCCATTACAAAAGCTTTCATACTAGACTGCTCTCATATCAAGCACCTACTTGGGATTCTGTCAACTATTTCTTACTTCTACCTTGTATATGAACTTTAGAAAGCAGTGAAAAACTTTATTTGTACGATAATTTTTTCTGACAATCTTATTCTTTCAGTAATTCAATGCCTCATGTTCAGCTTAAAAAAAAAAAATAAAAATTGTCAGCCGCAAGGATCCTCATGGTTTTGCGGTATACAAATACTATGTCATGTTATGTTATAGTGCTTTAACATATGTGATTTTTCTAACTGAATTCTATTTGTCACCCTTAGCAGGGTGTTCTCATCACTAAGAGTAGGTAAACAGCACCTAATTCATCTGGCAACTAGAAAAACAGCACCAGCTGTGTGTCAATCATGCTTAGTTGCCATTTACAGAATTGTGCTTAGCGACACCTATGTAAAACTTTAGATGCTGGAAACGTAGGCGAGGGTTTTAAAGGCCTACATTTCAGGTGCCTAAGTTTTTGAAGAATCGTGCTTAGCGATACCTAAATCACACTCCGCCTATAAAGATGCCCACTTAGGTGTTAGACATTGATAAGCACCATGCGATAGCCGCCTACCTTTTATAGAATCGGGTAGGCACCTATCGGGCAATTAATTAATTTTTTCCCCCAATTGAGGCTATTAAGGGGATTTTGCCAATTAAGTTAGACACCCTTTAAAGCAGGGGTGTCCAATCTGTGGCCTGGGGGGGCCGCATGTGGCCCCGTGAAGTATTTTGTGCGGCCCCTGTCGAGGGCGATGCAGTGTTTTCCTCTGCTGCCCCTGGGTGTTTACCGCCTTGCCGGCTCCCTCCTCTGTCTTGCTTGCAGCGTTTGCGCATTTGTGCGGCCCCAGAAACATTTTTTTCGGCCAATGCAGCCCAGGGAAGCCAAAAGGTTGGACACCCCTGATTAGAGAATCTGGTCCTGTGTTGGCACCTCAGGACAGTTTTCCATAGGTCTGAGGAAGGAGAGCTTGTCAACTGGCCCTTTGGCTGCTTCAATGATGCAGCCAGAATTTAGGGGTTAAGTGACAGATTGCACAGGATCTTCCTGCCTCCCTGGCAAGCTGAGCAGCTCTGATCCAAACCCCATAAACACAAGAGATGAGTTTCACTAATCTGAGCCACTGCTCACAATGCTTGTGGTGACTCGCTTAAAAATCCAAACCATCCCAGTCAGGTCAAACTAATTCAAGATGACCCCCCCCCAAAAAAAAAAAATAATAATAATCTGTATTTGCATTCCAGATAGACAAGAGCAGCCTTGTAACAGCCATCAATAAATTTAAGCTGACAGAAAGTAGAGGGAATGAGAACCAGGTCAGACACCCTTCCTATATAGTACAGTCAAAGCTCAATTTATGAGTGCTCCGGTTTTCGAGTGTTTTGCAAGACGAGCAAAACATTCGCAAAATCGGCGCCTCGGAAACAGAGTTTGACTCGATTTACGAGCACCACCCCCCGCGATCCGGCATCCCCCCCCAGTGATCCGGCATTCCCCCCCGTTCGCGATCCTACATCCCCCCCGCGAGCACCAAAATAACATCCCTTACCCCGATTTGGCACCAGCATCAACGCACAGGACATGCCGTTGCCGGAAGATCTTCCCTCTTGGCTGTGCTGGGCTGGGCGGTGTGTCGGAGATCCTCCCTCTTGCCTGTGCTGGACTGGACTGGGCCTTGAGTATTTGCGCATGCTCAAGGCCTTCTGGTCTCGCTCTCTCTGAGATTCTGAGAATGTGCAAATGCTCAAGGCCCAGTCCAGCCCAGCACAGGCAAGAGGAAGGATCTTTGGGCACCGGCACAGGCATGTCCTGTGCGTTGGTGCTGGTGCCGGTGCCAAATTGGGGTAAGGGATGTTATTTCGGTGCTCGGGGGGGGGGGGGATGTAGGATCAAGGGGAAGGAGGGGCCACGCGAGCGGTGGGGGGAGGATGCCGGTTCGCAGGGGGATGCCGGATCGCCAGGGGGGTATGGAGCAGCACCGGTGGCCTCAAGTGGGGGGGGGGGGAAGAGGAGGTGGAACGAATCAAAGCGAGTTTCCCTTACTTCCTATGGGGAAACTCGCTTTGATATTCGAGCAATTTGGTTTACGAGCATATTTCTGGAACGAAGTATGCTTGTAAACCAAGGTTCCACTGTATATTGTAGTTTAGTGAACAGCAGTGCTTCCCAGACATTATGATTTAGGACCTATTTTCAAAGGCCCTCTTTACTACAATGTAGCAGAGTCTGGCACTTACCACACTTTAAGAATCAAAAATTAATGCATGGGAAGTGCCAAGCCTGTAAACCAACAGATGGGGTTATTCCCAGCAGGTTCCGATATAGTCCCTGCAGAAAAACATACTTTATAATGTACTAAGTGTGGTTGCAGATAGTGTATATGCGTTTACTGTGCAGTCAGAGATAAAGAATTGAAAAATGAACTTTCAGAGCTACTGTTAGTAATTTGTAATTTATCTTTAAAACCCAGCATAGTACCGGAAGACTGGAGGATGGGCAACATAAGGCCAATTTTTTTTTATTTTTAAAAAGGGTTCTAGAGGTAATCTGGGAAATTATAGATTGGCGAGTCTAAAGTCAGTGTTGGGCAAAATGGTACAGACTGTTAAAAAGAACAAAATTATGACACAAAGCCAATAGGGATTTAGTCAAGGGGAAATCTTACCTCTGAATTTTATATCCTTCTAAAGTCCCTTGTCGTTTTTTAATTGTCACATTCTAAACTTGTTTTATCCATCAAAAACTGCATTTTTATTGTACACCGCTCAGAAGCCTGATTGAGCGGTATAAAAAATTTTAAATAAACTTGAAACCAATCTACAACATGTCTTCGAAGGGATGAACAAACATGTGGATAAAGTGAGTCGATCAATATAGTATATTTAGATTTTACAAGTACCTCATGGAAGATGTCTAAGGAAATTTGAAAGTGATGGGATAGGAGGTAATGCCCTATTATGGATAACAACTGGTTAAAAGATACCAAAAAAGACAGTAGGATTAAATAGTCAATATTCTCAATGGAGAAAGGCAAATAGTGGGGTTCTCCAAAGGTCTGTGCTGGGATCACTGCTTTCTAACATATTTATCAATGATCTAGAAATGGGAATAACTAGTGAGATAATTAAATTTACTGATGACACGTTGGTGGGGTGGGGGGGAAGGGGGCGAGTGCATGGGGGGAGGGGAAAACAAACCTAACTATTGTACTTCTTGATTTCTCCAGATTGTTGTGCTAATGGTTTACTGTGATTGTTTGTTGTACAACAATAAAAAAAGATTTACACTAAATTTACTGATGACACAAAAAGTTATTCAATCGCAAAGTCGCAAGAGGATTGTGAAAAATCGCAAAAGGACCTTGAGAGAGTGGGTATCAAAATGGCAGATGATGTTTAATGTGAGCAAATGCAAAGGGTTCATAGACAAAACCGCGGAAGACAAAGGCGCGCGCCGACAACTGAGCGCAAGCCGAAGAAAATGACAGTTTTTAGGGGCTCCGACGGGGGGTTTTGTTGGTGAGCCCCCCCACTTTACTTAATACAGATCGCGGCGGCGTTGTGGGTGGTTTGGGGGATTGTAACCCCCCCCTCATTATACTGTAAACTTAACTTTTTCCCTGTTTTTAAAGTGAAGTTTTCAGTAAAATGTGGGGGGTTACAAACCCAAACCCCCCACAATGCCCCCACAATGCGGTGCGATCTGTATAAAGTAAAGTGGGGGGGTTCCACCCACACACCCCCGTCGGAGCCCCTAAAAACAGTTATTTTCTTCGGCGCACACCTCCGCATTGCGCTCAGTTGTCGGCGCGCGCCTTTGTCTTCCGCGGTTTTGACCTGACACCAATGCAAAGTGATGCATGTAGTAAAGAAGAACCCCCAACTATAGCTACATGATGTAGGGGTCCATG
Source organism: Geotrypetes seraphini (assembly GCF_902459505.1). Taxonomy (NCBI): domain Eukaryota; kingdom Metazoa; phylum Chordata; class Amphibia; order Gymnophiona; family Dermophiidae; genus Geotrypetes; species Geotrypetes seraphini. Next base: position 441,975,313 of record NC_047084.1, on the reverse strand, counting down.
TTAGGAGTTACCACCCAGGAAAAGGATCTAATTGTCATCATCGAGGATATGTTGAAACCCTCATCTCGGTGTATGGCAGCGGCTAAGAAAGCAAAAAGAAAGTTAGGAATCTTCATGAAAGGAATGGAAAACAAAGATGAGAATTAGAGAATGACACGGGGATAAATTTGTCCCCATCCCCGCAGGAATTCAATTTCTCTGTCCTGTCCCTGCGAGTTTTGTTGCTGTCCCTGTCTCTATCCCATTCCTGTAAGCTTTGCCTTAACCACACAAGCCTTGAACACTTATGATTTTAAAGTGTTTGAGGCTTTTGCAGATGAGGACAGAGCTTGCAGGAATGGGGCAGGGACAGGATGGGAAAATGAGTTCCTGCGGGGATAGGGAAAAATTTGTCCCCGTGTCATTTTCTAAACTGTTATAATGCCCTTGTAATGCTCCATGGTGCAGCTGCATCTCAAATACTGTGTGCAATTCTGGTCACCACAGCTGAAAAAAAAAATATAGCGGAATTTAAAAAGTGCAGAGAAGGGCATCAAAAATGGTAAAAGGGATGGGACAACTTCCCTATGAGGAAAAGCTAAAGTGGCTATGGCTCTTCAGCTTGGAGAAGAGACAGCTCAGGGGAGATATAATAGAAGTCTATAAAAATACTGAGTTGAGTGGAATGGGTAGATATGAATTGCTTGTTTGCTCTTTCCAAAAACACTAGGATAAGGGGGGGGACAGGCAATGAAGTTACTAAGTAGTAGAATTAAAACAAACTGGAGAAAATATTCTTCACTCAATGTGTAATTAAACTCTGGAATTCGCTGATAGAGAATGTGATGAAAGCAGTTAGGTTAGCAGGGTTTTAAAAAAAGATTTGGCTAATTTCCTAAAACAAAGTCCACAAGCCATAATTAAGATGGATTTGAGGAAATCCACTGCTTATTCCTAAGATAAGCAACATAAAATCTGTTTTACTCCATGGGATCTTGCCAGGTACTTATGATCCATTTGGCTACTGTTGGAAACAGGACTGGGCTTGATTGACTTTTGTCAACCCTTATGTTATGACTGTTAATATGTAGCCCAGGCCCATTTCCTGGTCCAAGTTTATTTTATACTAGCTGATGCCCCGGCGTTGCACGGGTATTTAATTATAGCAATAACACTGTAAAAGGATTCAAATAAAGATACTTTATATTGGTGAATGAAAGTATTTTTTTACAGCTTAATAAAAAGTACAATATTCAAATTATAATGAGAAATATTTGACAAAATGAATACAATACAACTAACGCAAAACGTGATTATAAACAACAATTTTAGTTTCACCTCCTGGAGCAAGAACATATAAATTCTTGGGTGAACCCACCCTTGAGCAAGCAACATAGAGTTGTGGGCCGCGAGACCCCCAGAACATATCATCCCAGGTAGTGAGGGATCAGCATACCAAGTTTCGTTCAAATCGGTCAAGCCGTTTTTGCGTGATCGCGGCACATACATACACACACACATACACACCTCCGATTTTATATATATAGATTTGATATACCGACCATCAGCAAGTATCTGATCGGTTTACAGAGTAAACTTACAATGTAAATTACATTGTTAAAATTAAAATATAGTTCTAAAATAAAGAGAAAAAAAAAAGGGGGGGGAAAAAAAAAAGGTCATTAACCAAATATTTACATAATTGACAGACGAGACTTAGACTGGTTTGATACAGAAGGTAGAGGGGTTAGGCTAGGTGAATAAAATACATCGAAGTAAAAAAAAAAAAAAAAGGAAGGTAAAAAAGGGGAGGAAAGGAAACAAAAGGAGGGGTTGCTTCTTAAAAGCGGTTCAGTTTCTTCCTTGATCACATGAAGGGAGGGAAAAATATTCTTGTATCATATACAACTCATTTCCTGCCCCATAAGAGGCTATGCCAGGGGTGGGCAACTCCGGTCCTCGAGGGCCAGAATCCAGTCGGGTTTTCAGGATTTCCGCAATGAATATGAATTGAAAGCAGTGCATGCAAATAGATCTCATGCATATTCATTGGGGAAATCCTGAAACTCGACTGGATTCCGGCCCTCGAGGACCGGAGTTGCCCACCCCTGGACTATGCTGTTAGCACATGAATTGGCATGCACTCTCATATCAGTGTGGTAATAAAATTACCAAAGTTGTGCACTAACTGCCCAAGTGCACTTTAGTGAAATGGCCCCATAACATCAGGAACCATCAGAAAATAAAGGATATCAAAATAAAAATATATACACACATATAAGGCTTTTTTTCCAGGCATATTAGGTTGTACTGAGTACACTGCACAACAAAGTTTTTGCTTCCTGAACACTGCTGGGTGTTTCTTATAGAATTTTGGGTGCTGATCATGAATATTACATCAAAAATTACCCATCACGTACCATTTCAGAGAAATCTTCAATTTTGTCGTGATTTTTTCTTATATTTGGATGCAAACAATTTTTTCTCCCATAAGTGTCTTATCAACAACGGTTTGTGCCGCCTGGGTATGTCCATGCATAAAATCTAGCCAGGTTGGAAGCTGTTTTATGGAAGATGACATCCTGGGCATGTCTGGGCAGGTCTGAACGAGCTTGTGCTGTCTCACCATGCTATAATGGTGGCTTCCATACACCGATCCTGCTCATTTGGTTAATATAGATAGTCCGTGTGTGTATATAGTATCAGTATAGTAAAGTATAGTAGTATAGTAGCTGTAGCAATATAACAGTAAGTAAGCTTGATGCTATAGACGTTTTGGTGTCGGGCAATATGTCTCGTCGGTGTCGTAACAGCCGCGACACATTCTGCTATATCTGTGGGGAATATACACTTACGCCTCAGAGACGTTCGATGACTGCCCTTGTAAAGAAAGCCTATCATCTGTATTTTGGCTGCAAAATAGGTGATCAAGACAAGCAATGGGCGCCTCACATTTGCTGTGCGACATGTGCTGTTAGTCTGAGAGCCTGGCTCAGAGGTACTCGAAAGACGATGCCATTTGCTGTTCCGATGATATGGCGAGAACAGAAAGACCATGTGACGGACTGTTATTTCTGTTTGACTAATGTGTCTGGTTTCTCTGCCAAAAACAAGAAGTCAATTGAATATCCTAATCTGCCTTCAGCAATGAGACCCATGCCACATGATGACAGTCTTCCAGTTCCGAAACCACCAGAGGATTGGACCTTAGACGAACCAGATGAAGAAACTGCAGTGCAGGGTTCTAACAGTGACATTGACCCGGATTTTGAACCATCCTCATCAGGCGATCCACATCTGATAACACAGTCCGAATTGAACGATTTGGTCAGAGATTTGGGTCTGTCAAAAGCAAAAGCTGAGCTGCTAGGTTCGAGACTGCAGGAATGGTGTTTGCTATCACCAGGTACGAAAATTTCTGTGTTTCGAGACCGGCATCATGATATAACCAAATTTTTTGCACAAGTCGACAGTCTCTGTTTCTGTTGTGACATTGAAGGATTGTTCTCGGTCTTTGGTTGTGATCACAACCCGGAAGAGTGGCGTCTTTTCATTGATTCGTCAATGTTAAGCCTGAAAGCTGTTCTGTTGCACAATGGCAACGTTTATCCTTCAGTACCTGTTGGCTATGCAGCACATATGAAAGAAACATATGAGAATATGGAAATGTTACTAAAGTATGTCCAGTATACCAGGTATAACTGGAATATCTGTGGAGACCTCAAAGTCGTTGCTCTGTTACTAGGACTGCAGCTTGGCTATACAAAGTACTGCTGTTTCATCTGCGAATGGGACAGCCGAGACAGAGAGTCGCACTATTCTAGAAAGAACTGGCCACTCCGTAAAAAGTTAGTTCCAGGACAGAAAAATGTAGCACATGAATCGCTTGTTGACCCGACAAAGATATTTTTGCCTCCTCTTCACATTAAACTGGGACTCATGAAGAATTTTGTGAAAGCAATGAACAAGGAAGGGGAAGGTTTTCGTTATTTAAGACAGATGTTCCCAAGAATAACTGATGCCAAGATCAAAGAGGGTATTTTTGTTGGCCCCCAGATCAGACATGTTATGAGTGACAAGCGATTTGAAGATCTGTTAGTTGGGCCGGAAAAAATTGGCTGGAAAGCCTTGAAAGACGTTGTTGACAATTTTCTGGGCAATTACAGAGCCCCAAACTACATTCAGCTGGTAGACAAACTTCTCAAAGCATACAAGAGAATGAAGTGCAATATGTCACTCAAGATTCATTTCCTCCATTCACACTTGGACTTCTTCCCCGCAAATCTCGGTGCTGTGAGTGACGAGCACGGTGAAAGGTTTCATCAAGACATAGCTACGATGGAGAAACGATACCAGGGCAATTGGAATCCGTCAATGCTTGCCGACTATTGTTGGATGCTACAACGTGATGCACCAGACACTGAATATAAAAGAAACTCGGGAGCAAAACACTTTTAATTCTGTTTCATTTAGTCGCTTGTGCGAAACGTAAACTTGACTATATATTTTATTGTCAGTAAACATAAAAATGTCTATTTCTCATAGTTCTTACGTGATGCAGTAAAACCAAAACCATATTTGAGCATACCAAGTTGGTACCTGTCATAATCACCAAAAACTTTTCAGGAATCAAGACTTAACCAAAAAATTGTTGTGCAGTGGTATCAGAACCTTTTGCACTGCCCTCTAAAATTAACCCACAGTGCTCAAGAATTAATGAGACAGCCAAGGACTTGTGCATCTCGAATACACGTATAGAGAGTGCCCCCAACTGAAGAAGCAGTATCTTCAGCCCCCCCCTACAGGTCAATGGGAGAACATGGAGGCATAGGCTGCAGCCAGCACATAACAGCTCAGCACCTGCAAACTGTGGGGAGGCATGGATTAAAGCAGTGTCTCTCCAACTGTGTGCCCTGCAAAAAATTCCAGGTGTGCTATGAGAGATTCCAGAATTTTACTTTGGCCCTCTTTTACTAAGGTGCACTAACCGATTAGCATGCGTTAAACGCTAACACGTGCATGTTAGTCCATGGGCACGTTAGCGTTTAGTGTGCGCTAATACTAATCAGTTATCGCACCTTAGGAAAAGAGGAGGTTTATTTTTAAATATTCCCTTTATAAGTATACACTAGAATAGATGACATGTACGTCGCATATGCAAGAGCCTGTCAATGTTATGAGCGTCTGTGTGCGTAAGGATACAACCATCCAAACAAGCATCATCCTTTGACATGATTGGTCCTTGAAACCTAATTGCAAGTAATTTTAGTTTTTATGCAGTAGTTAGCCTAACTTGAGCAACAAAGCAATCAAGGCTTTGTTACCATTTGGATCTTCCTATCTTTGCGAACTTGGATTTTCAGCTCTGCAAGAAATTAAATTGAAAAAAAAAAAAAAAAAGAGAACAACTGCAGATGGTGTATGATGAAATGCGTGTTTGCTTGTCAACTATTGAGCCGCATTTTTAGTTAAGTTGCACTCAAAAAACAAGCACGTCCATCACATTGATTAGCAATTCTATTCTATCTACTTTTGTTTTACTATTTTTACAATTACTGATACACAGCTTAAAGAACTTTAAATAAACCCTCATTTAATTTTTTGCTGGTCTTGCAATTTTATCATTTCAATTATAATATGCCGTGATAAAACATTTGCTCAGTTTAGTGTGCCGGAGCAAAAAAAAAAGTTTGAGACACACTAGGTTAAAGAGATTAACCCCCTCTAGCAGTTTCTAGCGCGGGGAGCCACGCTGAATGGCCCACACTGCTCCCGACGCTCATAGGAACTCAATGAACGTCAGGAGCAGCGTGGGCCATTCAGCACGGCTCTCTGTGCTAAAAACCGCTAGCGCGGTTTCGTAGAAGAGGGGGTAAGTCATTAAGACAAAAAAAAAAGGGTAGGAAAAAATGTTCTTGTTTAGTGATTGGAATATGCTATTTTGGGGAAGCCTAAAGTGTGGCATCTGATATACAGTATTTGCATTTAGCACAGTATAGGAGGAAATGCAATTCTGCTTCTATTTCTCCAATGCTGTACTGCAGACAGAGGTCAGCTTTTTAGCATTTCCACTTCAGCTTTTGCCTGCACATTTCTATTTCTAATAAGTAGCCATCTGTAGTTAATAAGGTTCTATCTATGTCTTGGATATGTGATCTAGGCATGGTATTTTATGAACATGTAGTGTCTGTCGTGGTTTGTAGCAGCCTGACTAGTTCTCTTTTCCCAGAGTGCTCTAAGGACTGGGAATAATATTTGCAATCCTTCCTACTCATAGGCTCTGTTGCTGGACGTTTGGTTATTGTGGGGGTGGATCACTCAGTGGTCACCCCCATCCCTTAACGACAGCCCTCCACATGAGTACCAGCAACCTTTTACTAGGAAAATAAAAGCACTGTATACTGAAGGGAATAGACTTAGTAGACAGGTTGTTCACCCTATCCAAGGTAGGGAGAACGAGAGGGCATTCTCTAAAGTTGAAAGGGGATAGATTCCGTACAAACATAAGGAAGTTCTTCACCCAGAGAGTGGTAGAAAACTGAACGCTCTTCCGGAGGGTGTTATAGGGGAAAACACCCTGCAGGAATTCAACACAAAGTTGGACAAGTTCCTGCTAAACTGGAATGTATACAGATGACACTGGTCTTTGACCTAAGGGCCGCTGCGTGAGTGGACCACTGATCTGACCCAGCAGCGGCAATTCTTATGTTCTTAGGTAGATAATTTAGAGCATGGAATAGTTAGAGAGAGTAATGGCAAAATGTACTCAGAAGAGTGCAGTGGAGCTGTGAACTGTAGCAAGCACAGCTGCAACCAACAGCCAAGCTTCTCTGATGTGTGAGCAGGCTCTGTGGCTAGTGCAGTGTTTTTCAACCTTTTTTTGGGCAAAGGCACACTTGTTTCATGAAAAAAATCACGAGGCACACCACCATTAGAAAATGTTAAAAAATTTAACTCTGTGCCTATATTGACTATATATAAAGTAATTCTCTTGAATAGGAATCAAATAAACACAAAGAAAGTATTTTATAATTACTTTATTATGAAATATTAAGTAAACAGAATAGTGAAAAATTATAAAATACTTTATTCAGTGCGAAACCTGGGCCTGTTTGGCTGAACACAAAGCTGATATTCTGGCTGGAATCGAAGAAAGACACACACGTAGCGCTTCGTCAACAGCCGTTCCCTTCACCGCCCCGTCACCGTCACCGCCATCCCTTTCACCGCCCCGTCACCGCCACTGCCATCCCATTCACCGCCCCGTCACCGTCCCCGCTGCATCCATATAAGCCTTAGTACTGTAATATTTAGCTTATTCCTTTCTTATAAATCAAAGTTCCTGCTGCTGAACTAGAGAAAGAGATGTTCAGCTGGTAGGGCTTTGTTTATAAATTTTTATCAACACAACTAATATACTATTTTATCCTAAAGCAAAAAATAAATAAATATAATTTTTTTTTCTACCTTTGTTGTCTGGTTTCTGCTTTCCACATCTTCTCATTGAATTCCTTCCATCCACTGTGTGTCTTCTCTCTGCATCTTCCATTTGCTGTTACTGTGCCTCTCCCTTCACCCCCCCCCCAATTGGTCTAGCACCCATCTTCTTCCCTCCGCTCCCGCATAGTCTGGCATCTGTCTTCTTCCCACTCTGTCTTCCACATTTCCCTTGGGGGTCTGTTCCTCTCCACCCTCCTTCAATGTCTGTTCTATTCCTTTCCACCACCACCCTTCCCTCCCTCCTTTACCATCTGTTCCTTTCTACTACCCTTCAGCTCCTCTCGCGTGGCCTATCTACCTTCCTTCCTCTTATTTTCATGGCACGTTACAATGTAATTTGTGCAAGCCACTGGAGCCTGCAAGCTCGGTCCCTGTCCCATCCCCACAAACCATCTCGCTTCTGTGCTCCTATTTTCTCCATTTCTAATATCTCCCCTATGTATCTGTCATTGCCCCCCCTGTGTCCATATACCATCCCCATGGCATGTCCCCTTTACGTCTCTGTCCCTATGCCCCATGCACATAATTTCCCCTCTTTCTGTTACCTTCCTGTGTCCAGATTTCCCCTATCTTCCTCTTCCATACCAGTGTGTCTCTTCTTTTCAACCCCATCTAGCTTTTTTCCCTCTTTCTTCTCCCCCCCCCTGCTTCTAGCATCTGGCTCACCTGCCTGTCCTTCCCTTTCTTTCCTGTTGTGGGTTTTTCTTTCCGTCTTCATCCCCTTGGCCCAGAATCCTTTTCCCTTTCACTCCCTCCTTCCAATTTGAGCCAGGAACACGAGCGATCGCACGGTCCCCGCAGCCACCACTTGCCTGCCCAATCGATCCTACTGTTTAGCCAGCTCTCTCCCTTCGCCTCACCTTAGTTTGTAGGTTTTGTTTTTCGGCGACATGCACGCTTTCCCAAAGAGCCATGCACGCGCGGCTGCTCAGTGTTCAATCTTCTGCTCTGCTGCAACTTCCTGTTTCCGGTTGCGTCAGAGCAGAAGATCGAAACTGAACAGCAGCGGGGACCGGGGGAGTCTCATGGGAGTGTGTGCGGGACCCGGCCTGAGGCCTAATCAGTGTCTGCACCGTACGGCACACCAGGCAACATCTCACGGCACACTAGTGTGCCGCGGAACAGCGGTTGAAAAACACTGGGCTAGTGCATGAACATCAAAACTTGGCTTGTAGAGAGACAAAATTAATGATTTCGGATATTTAAGTTGCCGATAGAGACTCCAGCTTTTTATTTTTGGTTTATACTTAGTCTTGGCTAGAGAAGTAGCCAAGCTCATGAGCCTTTTTTCTCCCCAATTTTAAAATAGTTAGTCTAGAAAGGATACAAGCAATTAAAAATGTATTATGGCATTGCCCTGGAAGAAGAATAACTATCTCTCGAAAGATAGTGTCAAGATAGTCCCCTGCTCAAGGGATGGAATTTGTGAATTCACCTTTGGTAAAGATGTACAGTAGGGTGGTCCATAAGACTATGGTAAACATTCAACCTTTAAAGAATATATCTCCACAAGTTCTATAAATAAATAATTAATGAATATAAATATACAGTGGAACCTTGGTTTCCAAGCATAATTCGTTCCAGAAGCATGCTTGTAAACCAAATTGCTCGTATATCAAAGCAAGTTTCCCCATAGGAAGTAAGGGAAACTCGCTTTGATTGGTTCCACCTCCTCCCCCCCCCAGGGCTACCGACGCTGCTCCATACCCCTCCCCGCGATCCAGCATGCCCCCTGCGAACCAGCATCCTCCCCCCCGCTCGCGTTGCCCCCCTCCACCGCGATCCTACATCCCCCCCGCGGAGCACGGCAATGACATCCCTTACCCCGACTGGGCACCAGTGCCGGTGCCCGAAGATCCTCCCTCTTCTGGCGCGGCCTGGGCTGGGCGTCGGAGATCCTCCCTCTTCTGGGCTGGGCCGGGCTGGACTGGCTTTGAGCATTTGCGCATGCTCAAAGCCTTCTGGTCTCGCTTTCTCCGAGATTCTGAATCTGAGAATCTCAGAGAGAGCGAGACCAGAAGGCTTTGAGCATGCGCAAATGCAAGCTCGGTTTACGAGGCACCAAAATAGTGAACAAGGTACCATTTTAAAGGACCCTGCCCTCTGTCATTTTTTCTTTTCTCTTGGTGAAGCACAGATTTTTTTTCCCCCTGCTAGACCCCCCCTCCCCCCCACACACATCTGTGCTGTAAAAGAGGCTGGAAATATCTAGATTGTGGTAAAAGCGGATAGCATTGCTGGCTTTAAGAAAGGTTTGAACAAATTCCTGGAGGAAAAGTCCATAGTCTGTTATTAAGACATGGGGGGGAAGCCACCGCTTGCTCTGGATCTGTAGCATGGGATGTTGCTATTCTTTGGGTTTTGGCCAGGTACTAGTGACATGGATTGGCCACCGTGAGAATGGGCTACTGGGCTTGATGGACCATTGGTCTGACCCAGTAAAGCTATTCTTATGTTCTTACATGGCCTCATGTTTCATTCCTGCTCTGTCCTCTCCTGTTGCTAAATGCACCCCACATTGCAAAAAGGGAACTCTTCCCCTTCCAACTATGTAAGTAAAACTAAAACCATATCTGCCCCAGCTCTCATCAAGCACTGAAAATTACAAATATATTTACTGCATATGACCTTTTGTCTCTTTCTTCTATTTGTTTTATTACTGTGAAGGACTTGACTTGCTCCAGGGTCACTCAAACACACCTCTGTTGCTCTGATACTCCGGTGCTGGTCCGAGAGTAAACATAGAAACATGATGGCAGATAAAGGTCAAATGGCCCATCCAGTCTGCCCATCCGCAGTAACCATTCTCTCTTTCTCTAAGAGATCCCATGTGCCTAGCCCAGGCTTTCTTGAAATCAGACAGATTTTCTCTTAACACATCTCTTGGAGAATTACCAAACCATTCTATGGTTAAGAAAGATCCTCCCCTGTTATCAGGCTATGAAACATCATTTCAGCAGCAACACACATCACACTAAACCTACATTGCAGACAGGCCGAGGTATTAGCTAAATGCAAGGCTATATAAAAAGCTTATATCCTTGCATTAAAACTACTTCATCACGTTAATACCAGTGCTAAAAGCATTTTCCTTCTCTTTGAGCTAGTGCACATAAGGAGCACACAGGAAATGTTACTGCTGCTTTCTTAACATCACGTCTGTCTTTTTCAGACCAGCAGCTTCCTCCTGCTCTTCTTGGCTTCCAGCTCAACTGGAACCAGTCCCTGTTGGGCCATGGCACCATGAAGCCTCCATTCACAACTACCCGGTGACTTCCCAGGTATCCCACCCCCACGAACCAGAACAATTTCTGTGCTAGTCCTTGACCAGGAGTGTGTGGTGCAGTGGTTAGAGCCATAGCCTCAGCACCCTGAGGTTGTGGTTCAAATCCCACGCTGTTCCTTGTGACCCTGGGCAAGTCACTTAATCCCCCATTGCCCCAGGTACATTAGCTAGAGTGTGAGCCCACCAGGACAGATAGGGAAAAATGAATGTACACCGCTTAGGTTATAAGTGGTAAATAAATGCTAAAAATAAATAAACTGCAGTTACCTCCCAAATCTGGGTTGCATGGATACCAAGTGTAGCCAGTAGATAAAAAGGGCTAAGAAAGCCTCCCTACACCCATGGCTGTGAACCCTGCCTCTTAAATGTCCCACACAGAAGTTGGATTCAGGAATCAAACCCGTATCTCTTGCCAGCCCCATTGACACAACTTTGAAAGCTCTCTCTCACCTCTGCACAGTAGCATCAACTCCATTTTCCCACCATGTATGGTAGAGCTTAGAACCTAGTTGATTATCGCCCTAAACAGAAAATATGGGTTACCAAATTATGGACTGGTATACACAAAAACAGAGAGCACTAATTAGATCCTTCTTCATAACTTTTGCAGCACTTTCTCTCTTCTAGGTATCAATCAACAAAGCCACAAACAACCTATAATTTGAATGAAGCCTCAAATTTAAAAGCTTGCCATTTCTTTGTAGGCATCGTATTATGCTCCACCTAACCACCTCCACCACAACTCTAGTTTCCACCCTTCAAACGCAAAAAAAAAAGTGTATTATGCAAAGCCAAGCTATATGATGTCGCTGCTCATGTTCTGACCTATGACAATACAGTGAAAAATCATCCAGTTAGAGCTAGGAGAAAGGAATAAAAATCACAAAAAAATTTCACCACTGCTATTGGAGGATGAATTCCTGAAAGTAGTATTCTCTATTCTTCCTAATGTACGCTTATGCCAGTGGTGGCCTAGAGAATGACACAGGGACAAAATTTGTCCGATCCCCACAGGATCTCTCTGTCCCTGCCCCATTCCTGCAAGCTCTGTCCTCATCTGCCCAAGCCTCAAACACTTTAAAATCATAAGTAGGAACATTCTAGAGCTCAGATTGTGATATCACAGTGCCTCATTCCACCAATGCCTAAGCTCTATCCTCATCTGCCCAAGCCTCAACAAACACTTTAAAATCATAAGTAGGAACATTCTAGAGCTCAGATTGTGATGTCACAGTGCCTCATTCCACCAATGCCTAAGCTCTATCCTCATCTGCCCAAGCCTCAACAAACACTTTAAAATCATAAGTAGGAACATTCTAGAGCTCAGATTGTGATGTCACAGTGCCTCATTCCACCAATGCCTAAGCTCTATCCTCATCTGCCCAAGCCTCAACAAACACTTTAAAATCATAAGTAGGAACATTCTAGAGCTCAGATTGTGATGTCACAGTGCCTCATTCCACCAATGCCTAAGCTCTATCCTCATCTGCCCAAGCCTCAAACACTTTAAAATCATAAGTAGGAACATTCTAGAGCTCAGATTGTGATGTCACAGTGCCTCATTCCACCAATGCCTAAGCTCTGTCCTTATCTGCCGAAGCCTCAAACACTTTAAAATCATAAGTGTTCGAGCTTGCAGGAATGGGACAGGGACAGAGCTAACGGGGACAGAACGAGGATGTTGAGATCCCACGAGGACAAATTTGTCCTTGTGTCATATTCTAAAAACCTGTCCTGAAGGGTCCCCGGCCAGTTGAGTTTCAGGATATTGGCAATAAATGTGCACGAGATAACCTGAAGTGGCGCACGAAAATCTCTCAAATATTCATTTCTGGTTTACTGCCAAACATGAACCGGAATTTTTTTTAAAGCACTGTAAATCATATATACATATAGATTTAGCCATACCAATGTAAAAATGGCAAATTGAGCCATCCAGAAAAGAGGCACAGTTTGGGGCAGAATGAAGGCACATGAAAATAAATATGTCCATCAGTGAAATTTCAGCTGCTGAATGTAAAACTTAAACTGTACATCTACACAAACAGGAAAAAAACCCTCCCACCAGAAATATTTAGAACTACCAAACACATCAGCTGCCACAGAAGTGCTGCTTTTATACCTTTCATGGCTGGTTTGTGACAGATCATTTCATGTGCTACTTTTGTGTGCGCGGATTGGAAATACGTTGTTCCTCTTGTTTTAAACTAAAGATAAGTATACTGTACAGTATTTTCTGGTGGGAGATTTTTGTTCTGTTTGTGTGGTATTATTACTCCCCAGCCACTTTTTTTCAATACCAACTTATACCACATCTACCACATATTCTCGAATATAAACAGATTTTGGGGGCAAAAAAAAAAATGGCCCAGAAATGGGGGTCTTGGTTTATATTCGGGTCAGTGCTGACCTGCCCCCCTCCTAAACCTGTTGTAGGCCTCTGTCAGGGCCTGCTGTGAGACCTAGCGGGCCAGCAGTGTGCCGGGACAGGAGGGATCCCTTCTGTCTCCTGTCCCGGCCGACTCTAATAACTTTTTACCTTCCTCTGGTATACCTTTTAAATCTCTGGTGGTCCAGCGGTGGTCCGGGACAGCAAGGATCCCTCCCGCCTCCTGTCCCAGCCCATTCTAAGAAGTTTTACCTCCTTCCTGCCTCCCCCTTTAGAATCCCTGGTGGTTCAGCGGCGAACCGTGGCAGGAGCGACCTTCCTTTGCTCCTGCCCACATAGAGCCGCTAGCCAATTGGCTGCCGCAAGGGAGGTAAAACTTCTTAGAATCAGCTGGGACAGGAGGCGGGAGGGATCCCTGCTGTCCTGGCCCACCATTGGACCACTAGGACTTACAGCAGGTCCGGTGGAGGCCTGCAAGGCATCAGGAGGGAGGGGGAACAGGGTACGGAACCTGGAGGGAGGGGGCTGGATGCAGAGCCTGGCAGAGCAGCGAGGGAGGGGGGAACAGTGTACAAAACCTGGTAGGACAGAGCAAGGCACTGCACTTGAATATTAATCTACCCCCCTCCAGTATATATTTGAGCCAACCTTTTTTCGGGGGGAAAAAAGGTTACCTGGGTTTATATTCGAGTATATATGGTATTTGAGAAATAAAAGGCAGGTAGAACGTCTAAACATATAACAGGATGATTAAAGTTATTTCTGTATGCTATGATTATACTGTAAAAGCTGAAATTTCTACTTCTATGTCCACCAATTTTGTATTTCCCACCAAAGTCTTTCCTGCTTATACTGTGAATGTAGTCTTGTAACCCATTCTGGGCTCCTTTGGGAGGACAGGCTAAATAAATGAGTGTATTTTCAAAGCTGCAGTTACCCAAGTAGCTGCTGCCGAAAATATGCATTTCTATGAACAGTTAATCATATGCTTAGAACAGGTATGGCAAACTCATGTCTGATGATGGGCCACTACGGCAGCTGCCTTTCGGTTAAGGGCTGTAAAAGTAAGAAATATCACGAGCACACTCTTGCTTATCAGGCGGCATATTATGATAAAGATTTCCAACGACTGTTATTTAGATCTATTTCATATGAGCACTTTAGAAAGCTGTTGAAAACCTCTCTCTTCTCTAAATTCTTAATCAACTAGATATTCTCGCACTTTGTACAACATTCTTTTGGGGTTTTTTTTTCTTTAGCATAATCTTTTGTTAACCGCATTGAACTCATGGCTATGCAGTCTAGGAATCTGCTGTTATGTTATCCCCTAATCTCACTATCCTGGAATTCTTCGAGACCTGACACTACCAGATCCGCCCACATACTCAAACTATCTTTCTCCTCGTTAAAAGGTGTCATGTATGCAGGTAAATTAGGGAAATCCCTTTTCTTCAAATTCACTGAGCTTTGGAATAACCTCCCTGCCCCGCTGCGGAACCTAGGCTCATTCCAATTATTCCGAAAGCATCTGAAAACCTGGCTTTTCTCCAAAATGTAAAGCTATCTATTTAAAATGTAAAGCTAGCTATCCTCTTCATAACCTCTAATTTCTTATTATGTCCTTCCCTCATTTATTGAATTACCTGTAAACCGTGCCGAGCTCTATCTTTATGGATGCGGTATACAAACTTAAGGTTTAGTTTAGTTATGGACCATACTAAAATAATCTCCTCCTCCCCAATTCCCCATAATACAATTACTTAGGAACCAAATTTATATAATCACCCACATGTTAAATTTAGAATGCCCATTAGATTCTACGACGTAGGCGCATAGAACTTCCCCATGAATACAACAGGGACATTATAAGAAGTTTCTAAAGATTTGGGGAACCATTGACAAAATGTTGCAAAGGGTGATGGTTGATTTTGCCCTTTGATCATGCATGTCCAGGGTGGGTGGGTAGGAGGGATGATTGGAAAATATTTTTATTTCTTTAATTGAGTGCAATCTTTGAATACGAGTATGGGGGGGAGGGGGTGATATATCTATTTGTCGTGGATTACAATTTTGATTGAATTTAAGTGTTTTTATAGTGTAATATGATTGTATAATATGTTGCACTTATTTACGGTTTCAAAATGAATAAAGATTTAAAAAAAAAAACCAACCCAAAAACCAACTTCCCCATGAGTTGTATCTGTATGTTCAACACGGCTTAGAACCTGAATAGTAGTCATGCTACTGAATACTTACTCATATTTTATGATGTAACCTGCTTTGATCTTTCCTAATGAGGCGTGCTATTAAATGTACCATATTTATTTATAGTATACTATTTATACAGCGCTGTGAGGGAGTCAAGGATTCTCCCATTAGTGGATAAACTACAGGGTCCAGGATGTAGCTCAACCCTCATCCAGCAGGTGCCACTAAACGATATGAACAGGCTATCCTGCTGAGTCATGGGTTGGGACCCAGGCAGGAAGAGGTTCATATGTCCAGTCTGGAAGTCATTCAGAGAGGTTCCCGTGGGAGAGAGGCCCAAGAGAGAGAAAGGTCTCGGGGAAGAAACCTCCAGAGAAACTGTGAGAGAGAGTCTGGCAGGGTGAAGGTTTAGACATTAAAGTTGTTGGCTAATAAGGTAAGTCAATTACTGTTTGGTTGAAGCTGTGCACTGAAGCGAATTAGGTCCAAGATGCACTCAAGTCAGCAATTGTCGCTGACGGCTTTAGCAACAATTGCATTTGCTGACCCGATGCACAAAACGGCCCACTGAAGTTTTTTCCCCCCCTCAATCGCCCATTTTCTGATCCAGCCATGCAAACTAACCAAGCAATTGATGCACTAACATCGCTTGGCTAAGCACAACCCCCCCCCAAAATAAAAAACAACAACAAAAAACAAACCCAGGGGTTTTAGCAATCCAAAAAAAGCGACTGGTCAAGACCAGTCACTTACGTGTTTAACCATTGTTCAGCCCTTTTCTTTTTTTTAATGGGCACATGCACAATATCTTCTCCATTAAATAAAGAATAAACCCACTCCACCCCCCCTGTCAATGACAGCCCTCCCCAACATCCCCCTGAAGAACCGGCACCAGAAACTGATGCCTCCTCCCCACAGGGGAGAGGAGGGTCATCAAAGGTAGAAGGGATACAGGGAGGACAGTCATTGGCGGGGGTGGGGGGTTTAAATGGGATGGATATTGTGCATCTGTAACACACACACAGCATCTATGACCATTTAAAAAAATATATTTTTTGCCCCGAACAGCTGAATGGCAGGAGGCTGCTTTGAAGCTTTCCCTGCCTTCCAGCTGTTCACGCTTCCCCTGCCGGCTCTGTGCATGTGTGAAAGTCGCTCTCGCAGCAATCAGACGGGAGAGACGGGGATTACAACAAACCTCTGCACGAATCATTTGCATCCAAAATTTTTAGTGCATCAATAGCTCTTTTAGAATTTGAGTGGACTCACACGGTTCTACCAATCCTGTTTAGTGTATCTGGTCTTTATACTGCTGAGAAAGAGACAGCTAATGTCTGGTATGGCTTAGGTAAGCCATTCATGTCTTTTTAAAAAAGGCTGGAAGCTGACTGACTAAAAGCTGAGGATTGCTGAATTGAACGTGAAATGATACTGCCTATCAGACTGTTGCACTGGACCAAGGGCAAGATTCTCAAAACTTTATCGCAGTCGCTAAACTGTTTGCCTGCATGTATTTTAGCTGCGGATTATCAAAACGGATTATCTCTGTCTTTAGCGAGGTTTTAAGCAGTCTCCGACAATGGCATGCAAATGCGCTATTTAACATTGAAATGAGCCCTCCGGTGGATTCTTAAAAATTTATTTGATGTTATACTAGAAAGAAATTCAAGTGATGTATTTAATTTTAAATGTTTTATTATTTGTACACTTGTTGTAAGATTAAAAAATGAATAAAGAATTTAAAAAAAAAAAAATTGCTGAGGAATTTTTGAAGAGCGGTGCCGGTGTTTGGCAACAAAAAGCAGCAACTGGTCCGGGGGTGCCGTTACAGTGACTACTCGGCACGTTCAAAACCGCTTATAGCCTAAGTGGTTTACATTGTACAGCTGAACAGTTGGTATGGATGGGCAGACAGAATAGGTCAGAGAGTCTTTATCTGCTGTCATATTTTCTAGTTCTATGTCTATGGAAAAGAGCAGATGAGGTGTGAAACCCCCCCCTCCCCCGAAAAGCAGGCATAAAGCCTTGGCAGGAGGAAGCAGAGGGCTGGCACAAGCAGAAACGGAGAGCAAGCAGGTGGTTTAGCCCAATCTGTGCACAAGAAAAAGGAAATCAGCATAGTACCAGAAGACTGGAGGAGGGCTAACGTGATGCCGATTTTTTTTAAAGAGGGTTCCAGAGGTGATCTGAGAAATTATAGACCAGTGAATCTTGACGTTGGTGCCGGGCAAAATAGTAGCGACTAATATAAAGAACAAAATGGCAGAACATATACGTAAGCATGGATTAATGAGAGAAAGCCAATATGGTTTTAAGTCTTGGGAAATCTTGCTTCACTAATCTACTGCATTCCTTTGAAGGGGTGAATGAATATGTGGATAAAGGTGAACCTGTTGATATTGTGTATTTGGATTTTCAAAATGTCCTTTTATGGATTGAGAACTGGTTGAAAGATGGAAATCAGAGAGTAGGTTTAAATGGTCAATATTCTCAATGGAGAAGGGTAAATAGTGGGGTTCCCTAGGGGTCTGTGCTGGGACCGCTGCTTTTTACATATTTATCAATGATCTAGAGGTGGGAATAACTAGTGAAATAATTAAATAAGAGGATTGTGAAAAATTGCAAGAGGACCTAGTAAGACTAGGCATCAAAACGGCAGATTATGTTTAATGTGAGCAAATGCAAAGTGATGCATGTGGGAAAGAGAACCCGAACTATAGCTATGTGATGCTGGGTTCTAGGTTTCATTGTTGAGAATACATTGAAACCCTCAGCTCAATGTGCTGCTGCTAAGAAAGTAACTAGAATGTTAGGAATTATCAGGAAAGGAATGGAAAACAAAGATTAACATGTTATAATGCCTTTGTATCACTCTATGGCAGGGATGTCAAAGTCCATCCTCGAGGGCCGCAATCCAGTCGGGTTTTCAGGATTTCCCCAATGAATATGCATGAGATATTTGCATGCACTCCTTTCGTTGTATGCTAATAGATCTCATGCATATTCACTGGAAAAACCTGAAAACCGACTGGATTGCGGCCCTCGAGGAGGGACTGACATCCCTGCTCTATGGTATGGCTATACCTCAAATACTGTCACCATATCTCAAAAAAATATAGCTGAATTAGAAAAGATACAGAGAAGGGTGAAAAAAAATTAAAGGGATGGGATGACTTGCCTATAAGGAAAGGCTAGTGGCTAGGGCTCTTCAGCTTGAAGAAACAGCTCGGGGTGATATGATAGAGCAGGGGTAGGGAACTCCGGTCCTTGAGAGCCGTATTCCAGTCAGGTTTTCAGGGTAGATGTGAATTGCTTGTTCGCTCTTTCTAAAAATACTAGGACTAGCGGACATTCGATGAAGCTACTAAGTAAGTAGATTTAAAACAAACCAGAGAAAAAAATTTCTTCACAAAATGTGTAATTGAACTCTGGAATTCGTTGCCAGAGAATGTGGTGAAATCAGTAGCTTAGGGGGGTTTAAAAAGGTTTGCATAATTTCCTAAAAGGGAAGCCCATAGCTCATTATTTAGATCAGTGTTCATTCAACCTTTTGACACCTATGGACTGGCGGAAATAAAATAATTATTTTGTGTACTGGCACCGGTCCGTGGACCAGCAGTTGAAGAACACTGGGCTCAGTCGTGCCCATCTCCACTCAATCTCAGCCCCATACCCCGCCCCCATAATAGTACTAATTGTAACACAATTTATTCCATTCATTTTTCATATATACACACAATATAATTGTATTAACAACACATAATGGTTAACCACAAAATTAAATACACAAAGCACACTGTATGCTTTTTAACATTCATTCCAACCAGAAAACAGCTAACCCCATGCAAATGCAGGACCAAAAACTAAAAGTACTAATATTTACAAGCAAACCCTAAGACACAAGACTCTGCAAGCAGTACAACCCCAGAGGAAAAGAAACAAATGCATTTCTTCCTGAACAGACAAATCAATCACTAAATAAAAAAAAAAGACAAATCAACCACTAAATAAAAAAATAAATAAAAGCATTTCCCCTACTGTTGTTGTCTCTCTCCCTCCATGTGCCTTGCCTTTTGGCCTACCCCGCGGTAGGTATCTTTGGCCAAAGGTATCTTTGGGCCGGTCCACTGTACAATCAACGCAGCGTCTTCGGGCCGGCTCCCTGAGTGCTGCAGTGCACAAAGCTGTGGGCAGCGGCTCCTCGCGCGCGTCATCTGGAGCCTTCCCTCTGACGTTGCGACGTCAGAGAGAAGGCTTCCGGTTCAGGCGCAGGCCGTGCTTAGGAGCCTTTTCCAATGGCTTTGTGCACTGCAGCACTCAGGGAGCCAGCCCGAAGACGCCGCATTGATCGCACCGTGGACTGGCGGCTGAAGAACGCTGTCTTGGGCCCAATGGACCGGCAGAAAATTTCTGCAGACCAGCACTGGAGGTCCCCAGGAACATAATTAAGTACCTGTATACAATATGCAACTCACTTTGATAGTAACCACAGAAAGGCGATACGTCAAATCCTATCCCCTTTCCCTTTTGATGGCACTCATAGCAGAGATGCAGCTTAGAGCATGCTTGTGTTGTAGGGGTGAGCATGGCAAGTAGTTATCCCTTGTGATCTTGGACAAGTCACTTAACTTTTAATGGCCTGAGGTACAAAAATTAGATTGTAAGCCCTTTTGGTACAGGGAAATATCTAGCATACCTGACTGTAACTAACCTTGAGTGACTACTGAAAAGGTGTGAACTAAACACTGATATTCATTGCCGACTACTACTAAATTACTTCTGTAGTGCTAAGACAGTGTACACAACACTGTACACATTATATGCAGGTACCTGTCCCTAGTGGGCTCATAATCTACTTTTTTTTTTGTATCTGGGGCAACTTACTTGCTAACTGCTACTACTACTATGTTTCTATGAAAGCAGTTTCAAAAAAGTGGGCTTTTTTTATTTTTATAAATCTTTATTAATTTTCAAATGTTAGCAGTGCCATACAATGAATTTAAACATAAACACTACACAGAACGCACTTTAAATATACAAATAATTCAAAAAACAATCATTTTCTCCCCCCTCCTCCCCATAATTGATAGAAGTAGTACATATTTAATTTCAATAATATAGATAATTAAGTATAACAAACAATAATACATTCCTCTCCCCCCACCCACCCAGGATGTGTAAGGAAGTCAAATAAAAGGAAAGGTACATGACAGTTATTGTGACATAATAAATGCAGTCAATGGGCTCCACTCCATTTTGAATGTGATACTATATCCCAAACATTCCGCGTTCATTCTTTCATACTTGTAACTGGAACATAGGTTTGCCCACCAGAAAGTGTAATTCAGTCGATCATAACTCTTCCAGTTACGTGTACTACTACTATGTTTCTATGAAAGCAGTTTTCAAAAAAGTGGGCTTTTAGCTTGGATTTGAATACTGCTAGGGATGGAGCATGACGTATTGATTCAGGCAGCCTTTTCCAGGCATACAGTGTGGCAAGAAAGAAGGGACGAAGTCTGGAGTTGGCAGTGGAGGAGAAGGGTACAGATAAGAGGGGCTTGCCCGATAAACGGAGTTCACAAGGAGGAGCATAGGGGAAGATAAGTGAAGAGAGATATTTGGGGGGGTGGGGCGTCAGAGTGAATGCACTTGTAAGTAAGTCAAAGGAGTTTGAACTGTATTCGGAAATGGATGGGGAGCCGATGAAGTGGCTTGAGAAGAGGGGTAATGTGAGAATACTGGATTTCACGTAATATGAGTCGTGCAGCAACATTATGACTTATTTATTTACTAGTCTTTAAGCCCGTTACATTAACGGGTGCTAGAATAGATGTGTGTGTGTGTCTTTCTTTCTCTCTCTCTCTCCCCTTGGCCGCTTTCTGTCTCTCTCTTTCCTCGGCTGTCAACCATCACCCCTTGCCTATTCCACCTGTCCAGCAGTAGGCCTTCTCCCTTCCTTTTACCTCCCCCTGTCCAGCAGCACTTCTTCTCTGCTCCCCCTGTCCAGCAGCACTTCTTCTCTGCTCCCCAGTCACTCTTCCCTGCTCCCCCTGTCCAGCAGCACTTCTTCCCTGTTCCTCTTCCCTGCTCCCTTGTTCCTCTTCCCTGCTCTCCCTGTCCAGCAGCACTCCTTCCTTTCTCCCCCTGACTCTCTTCCCTGCTCCCCCTGCCCAGCAGCACTCCTTCCTTTCTCCCCCTGACCCTCTTCCCTGCTCCCCCTGTCCAGCAGCACTCCTTACCTGCTCCCCCTGTCCAGCATGCGGCTCCTCTTCTTTAAAACAGCCTACCAGCTGTAACGAACCTCGCAGGCCACTCTGAGGCACGGTTGACATGGCCACTGTATGGTTGGGTTTTTTTTACTGTCTCTCTGTCTTTTTAATTGGCTACTGTATGTGTGCCTTTTTTTTCCATCTATCTCCTTGGCTGTTGTTTGTATTTTTTTGTTCTCTGTCTCCTTGCCCGCTGTGTCTCTTTTTTTTGCTGTCTATCTCCTTAACTTTTGTCTGACTGTCTATCTCCTTGGTCTTTTTTTTTTTTTTTTGCTGATTGTCTACTTGGTCGCTGTCAGTCTGTCTGTCTCATTGGCTGCTGTATGTCTGTATGTCTTTTTTGCAGTCTAACTCCTTGGCCACTGTTCGTCTGTATGTCTTTTTTTCCTGAATTTATCCTTGGGCATTGTATTTTTTATTTTTTTCTGTTTGTCTCCTTGGCTGTTTGTATTTTTGTTTTTTGCTGTCTCCTTGCCCACTGTCTCTCTGTCTGTCTACTTGGATGCTGTATGTAAGTATGTCTGTATTTTTTTGTTGTTGTCTGTCTCCTTGGCTGCTGTATGTCTGTTTGTCATTTTTTTCCTGTGTGTCTCTCTCTCCTTAGTGTTTTGTTATTTTTTTCAATCTGTCTTTTTAGCCCCCTGTCCTTCTGTGAGTGTCTGTGTGTCTCTCTCCTTGTCCTCTGTGTTTTGTGATTTTTTCAATCTGTCTCTTTAGCCCCCTGTCCTTCTGTGAGTGTCTGTGTGTCTCTCTCCTTGTCCACTGTTTGTTTGTTTTTTTCAATCTCTCTTTAGCTCCTGATCCCCTCTGTTTCCATAGCAGCCCTGCTCGCGGGTCTGAGTGTAGGACCGGGTCTGGCGCGCCGTGTAGGGCGGGAGGCGAGGCCTCAGCGTTTTGTAGGGCCGGGTATGGCGGCGCCGTGTAGGGTGGAAGCGGGAGGCGGGGCCTCAGCATCGGCCAGGCGGCTCGCGCCGCCGGCCCCCAGGAGCTCGAGGCCGGCGGCGGGGGAGGCAGGGACATGCCTGGTGTGCCATGGTGCAGGAGGAACAGAGATCGGTGGTTGGCTGCGATCCACCTGGTGACGTATACGTGCGCAAGGGCACGGAACACGCAAATAGAAGTGCGCATGCGCGGCTAGCTCTTTATTATATAGGATTTAAAGGGTCCAGCACAACAGCTCTATTTTCTCATCAAGTGGTCTCCTAGATGGACGATGAGGGCATAATTTGAGGTTGCGGGGAGGAAGACTCGGAAGCAATGTTAGGAAATTATTTTTTATGGAAAGGGTGGTAGATGCCTGGAATGTCCTCCCGAAGGAAGTGGTGGAGAGGAACAAAGTGTGGGATAAACATAGAGGATCTCTAATTAGAAATTGAAGGATGTAAATTAAAGAACTAAGGTCAGCACTGGACAGACGTACACGGTCTGTGTCCCATATGTGGTGATTTGGTATAGGATGGGCTGGCGAGGGCATCAACAGGAACTCCAGTAATTTGGAACATGAGGATGTTACTGGCCAGACTTTATGGTAGATATTCTGCAAACAGGATGGTTGGATAGGCTGGAGTGAGCTTGGACGGCAAATTTAGTATTTGGAACCTAGGGCAATACCAGGTGGACTTTACAGTCTATGATCCAGAAATATCAAAGAAGAGACTAGTTAATTTAATCATGTATTTTTAATGGGTATAACTATTGGGCAGACTGGATGGACCGTTCAGGTCTTGATCTGCTGTCATTTACTATGTTACTATGATTTGGACTCTAAGACAGAACAGTTAGATAATGTCTCTAAGAAAACTGAATCACAAGTTGGTGTTCTTCAGCAAGCTGGCTCACCAGGAATTAAGGATAGTTTGTATTTACATAGGCAAATAGAGAAAATGGAGAACCTGTATAGTGCTACGAATCTGAGATTTAAAATCCTATCCCAGATTTGAAATCCTATCCCTATTTCCAGTTTATCTATTACTTTCAGTGGAGATACTATTGAGAAAATACTTCAATTAAGTTTTAATGTTGACTAATGCAGATAATATTGTTATTAATAAGAGTTATTATTTGCCTCCGAAAGTATTGGAGGAAGCACCGGATGGATGCCTTAAAGCAGTCAGAAGTTGTCTCTTTAGGTGATAGAGAGTTGGAAAATCTGACAGCTTTTTTTTTTTTAGTAACTTTTTTTTTTTCTTCTCGTTCCACTCTCTTTGTCTCTGAGATAGATAAAGTTAGAAAATTGAAATATTACTTCAGGAAAACTATGTCCTTGTTTATAGAGAGAAAGTACAAATATTTCCAGATGTGTCTAGGATCACACAGATGCAGCAGAAGCAATTTCTTCAGTTAAAATCTAGAGGTTTTTCCTTAACATTTCCCTCTAAATGGTACTTTGATGAACACAGAGGGGCATTTTCAATAGTACCTCTGACTTTGAACATTTCCTACAAGAATTCCAAAAGTTATGGCAGAGAAACATAAATTTTCAAAACCATTAAGACATCCAAATTATTATTATTATTTATTTTTTTGGGGGGGAGGAAATGACCTATTTGGACGTCCCAAGCAGCGGCTGCGGATGGGTAGGCACAGATACCCAGCGTACAACTTAATTTTGGGACAAAGGCTGGAAGGCAGGGAGGGGGGCACAAACTCAACACAGAAGGAAGGGAGGGGGCATGAACATGGGACACAGAAGGGAGAGAGGAAGGGGGCACTAACTTTGGACATAGGAGGGAGGGAATAGAAAGGGAGAATTGTTGGGCATGAGTGTGTGAGTGAGAGGGAAAGATATGGTGCACATGGGGAAAGGAAGAAAGGAAAATTGGGCAGAGAGAGAGGAGCGAGGTAGAGATACATGGGGAATAGAAGGATGAGAGGGAGAAATGTTGGATATGGTAGTGGAGAGGGACCAGAGTGAAGGGGATGCAAAGGGGAGGAATGTAGGAAGGAGAGATGTGGCATGGTGTTGGAGAGGGGTGATAGAAGGAGAAATGGGCATGGGGCTGGTGGGCAGTGGTGAAAAATTCTGCACATGATCTGGGGGATGAGAGGGAGAAATGTTCGATGCGACAGTAAAGAGGGTGGTAGAGACGCCTGGATCTCTCAAGACAGATGGACATTGAGAGAGAGAGAGGGAGACATGGAGAAGAAAGGAAGAAAAATTGGACTCATGGAGGGACAGAGAGATGTTAATTGGGGAAGGGAATGAGGTCCGGAGGAGATGAATCATGCAGAAGGCAGAAAGAAAGAAAGAAATATTGGATACACAGTCAGAAGGAAGTACAACCAGAGACTCATGGAATTGCTTTGTGATTTTTTTAAATTTGTTGTTACCATTATGTAGTAATAAGATTATATTGTGTATATATGAAAAACGGATGGAAGAAATTGCATTATTACAATTAGTACTATTATTATGGGGGTGGCATCAGGAGCGGAGCTTGGGCAGGGATACTCAGTTGGCATTTGTTAGTCTTAGGGGGTACTTGGCTTGAAGAACTTGGGAATCACTGAATTAGGACATCCAAGTGCCAATTTAGGTGGGATTTTGGACATCTGGATGTTTTGATCATGAGCTCCTAAGTATGTATTCTTTGAACCAAACCAGTTAGAAAGACTAATATTACATAGGGAAACTAATATAGGATCATCAGGTGTGGAATAATTTGCCACATACTTGAATGACTGGATGTTGATTTTTTTTCTCTTTTGTTTTTTTAAGTAAATAGGTTGCATCTCTCTTCCTTCAAGTGGACTTTGTATTTTCTTCATAATGAATGCTAATTGTACTTGGTGGTGAATTTAAGAAAAATAATATTAAATAAATAATTATTTTCTGCCTAACCTAAGCAGGAATCGAACCCAGTATGCCAATATCAAAGCCCTCTGTACTAACCATTAGGCTACTCCTCAACTCCTCGCTAGCAGTACGTCTGAAACCAAAAAGAAAGGGAAAGCCTGTGACTAGTAAGGTCAAAGCACATTCTTCTTCTCTTCCCTTTGGAACAGCTGACCGGTTAAGATCCCCTTTTACAAAGCAGCGGCAACGATGCTGTCGTGGTAAATGCATCAAAGCCCATAGGAACTGAACAGGCTTCAGTGCATTTACCACTCACTACCACTTTGCAAAAGGGGCCCCAGTGTGGCACAGTGGTTAGAGCTACAGCCTCAGCAACCTGAGGTTGTGGGTTCAAATCCCACAATGCTCCTTGTGACTCTGGGAAAGTTGCTTAATCCATATATATTACTAGCTGATGCCCCGGCGTTGCACGGGTATTTAATTATAGCAATAACACTGTAAATGGATTCAAATAAAGATACTTTATAGTGGTGAATGAAATTATTTTTTTACAGCTTTATAAAAAGTACAATATTCAAATTATAATGTGAAATATTTGACAAAATGAATACAATACAACTAACACAAAACTTGATTATAAACAACATTTTTAGTTTCACCTCCAGGAGCAAGAACATATAAATTCTTGGGTGAAGAGACCCCCAGAACATATCACCCCAGGTAGTGAGGGATCTGCATACCAAGTTTCGTTCAAATCGGTCAAGCCGTTTTTGAATTACTGTGAGAATGGCAGCTTTTTACTTTTTTTCCATTGACATGAATGGATGAAATCTGATTTTCTGTTTGTAGCTCCGCCCACGTGTGCAGGTGGGCCGCGAGACCCCCAGAACATATCACCCCAGGTAGTGAGGGATCTGCATACCAAGTTTCGTTCAAATCGGTCAAGCCGTTTTTTGCGTGATCGCGGCACATACACACACACACACATACATACATACACACATACATACCTCCGATTTTATATATATAGATTTAGGAACCAGAGAGAAAAACTGCAACAATATATAATAATAACTCTCTATAGTACACTCTGTTAGTTAAAGTATGGACCAGTAGTCAGTGCTCAATACACCAACCCGATCTCTAAATCAACTATAATATAATTTAATTTATATTATAAGAGGAGGGGCCTCAGATCTCCGTGCGCTGCCAGCAGTCGGCTTATCAGCCGCACTGGAAAGGGAAACAACCTCGTCGGCCTCCCTCCTCCTCCTCCTGCCTGGAGTTTGCTGATTTCCAATGGTGAATAATCAAAAAAACTCAAACTTAGCTTAGGCAGGGACTGTTCAAGGGTTGAATTATTTCAATGAAAATATTGCTGTCCTCACTGGTCCACTTCAGCAAAAACCAGGCAGGAGGAGGAGGAGGGAGGCCGACGAGGTTGTTTCCCTTTCCAGTGCGGCTGATAAGCCGACTGCTGGCAGCGCACGGGGATCTGAGGCCCCTCCTCTTATAATATAAAATAAATTATATTATAGTTGATTTAGAGATCGGGTTGGTGTATTGAGCACTGACTACTGGTCCATACTTTAACTAGCAGAGTGTACTACAGAGAGTTATTATATAAAGTTGCTTAGGCACATTAGATAGACTGTGAGCCCACCAGGACAAACAGGGAAAATGCTTGAAGTACCTATATGTAAACTGCTTTGAATATGGTTGTATAACTACAAAAAGGCAGTATATAAGTCCTAATCCCTTTAAGATAGGACTGCTATTTAAGCAGCCAAACTTAAGCTCTAAACTCATCAGTTTAGCAGTAGGTTGGGAATATTCAGCAGTTATCTCCGGATGAAAATTAATGGTTAGCCACAAAAATGCTAGTTAGCTGGTCAGTGGCCATTTCTGACCAGTTTAATAATAGTTTTACAGTTTATATAAACTTTGTTATACCTTTTAGCATACTTCTAAGCGGTATATTGTACAGTGTATAAAAGCATCAGTGAATAGGAAGGTTTTCAGTTTTGATTTGAAGTGGTTTCATTGGTTTTTTTTCTCTTATATACTGTGGGTTGGAATAGAATTCCAGAGCGAGGGGGGTAGTTACGGAAAAAAATAGAGGATCGGGTTGTATCGTAATTTATGTGGCCAAGAGAAGGCATTGTAAGTAGATGTTGGGATAGCGAATATTGGCGGGATAAAGGGCTCCTTTTACAAAGGCACGCGCGCTAGCCGGTACTGCCTCCTTTTAAGCAGGCGGTAATTTTTCGGCCAGCGCCTGCTAAAAACACTAGCACACCTTAGTAAAAGGAGCCCCAAGTTGTTGTTTTTTAAGTGAACAGCTGAAGAGTCCTCGATTGCTAAAAAGAATAGGGCTTTCAGGGAGGCTACTCATGTTTCCAAATCTAACCCGCACCCATGCCTGTTGCCATTAGCACTGCCTACGACATGCCCAAAATGATAAGTCAGATTTCAAGTGACTGATCACCTTGGGCAGTGTACAAGCATTTTCCAGGAAAATCTGAGGCTAGATGTTTTAATACGGAGAATGCAAGGTGTTACAAGATTCTCAAAGATGACACAGGTTACACTTCCCACTCCCCATTCGCGGTTTCGGTAATCGCGATTTCACATATTTGCGATTTTGGGGGGGGAGGGGAAAAAAAATTTAAAAACCCAAACCATCGTTAAGTCTTCCCCCCGGCATCCCGGCCTTACCTGGTGGTCTAGCAGGCTTTCGGGGCAGGAGCGATCTTCCTACGCTCCTGCCCCGTGCAGATCGCCATTAGGAAATAGCTGTGGGGAGTTCCCGTCGTAGTCTCGAGAGACTACGGGAACTCACAGCAGCCATTTCCTAATGGGGATCTGCACGGGGCAGGAGCGTAGGAAGATCGCTCCTGCCCCGAAAGCCCGCTAGACCACCAGGTAAGGCCGGGATGCCGGGGGGAAGACTTAACGATGGTTTGGGTTTTTTAAATTTTTTTCCCCTCCCCCCCAAAAAAAATCGCAAATATGTGAAATCGCGATTACCGAAACCGCGAATGGGGAGTGGGAAGTGTAACCTGTGTCATCTTTGAGAATCTTGTAACACCTTGCATTTTCCGTATTATATTATGAAGATCGCTCCTGCCCCGAAAGCCCGCTAGACCATCAGGTAAGTCCGGGAAGGCGGGAGGGAGGTGGGGGTGGGTCAGTGCTGGAAATTTGCGGTTTTTCGCCATTCGCGGTCCGGCTCTGCCCCTATCCCCCGCGAATCCGGAGGGAGAAGTGTATATTTTTTTAAGGCAGAAATGCCAGTTTTATTTCCTGGGTTTAGTATTCATATATGTAAGTTTATAAAATTAACTTATTTTATAAAGCTTATATGCTAATCTTTCATTTCTGTATCTTGCTGTAGTTTTATACTTACAAAATTACACTGATTTTTGCATCAGTACGCTGTCTCTTATTTTAGACTAACTGACCTATTAAATATTTTGTATTTTAAGACCAATTGCTGGGGACCCTTATTTGCCTCCTCCCTATTTCATTTGCTCCAATGTTGCCCCCTTTAAATATTTCTGCCTAGAGAAGTCACTAATTTATATCCAAACCCAGTCAAATGAAACTAACAGAAGACATAACCCGTTTGTTTTAACAGGGCCCCAAACAGCTAGGGTTTAAATCCCACCACTCTCACTAACACTGTTTGTGACCTTAGCACAGGGATCTCAAAGTCCCTCCTTGAGGGCCGCAATCCAGTCGGGTTTTCAGGATTTCCCCAATGAATATGCATTGAAAGCAGTGCATGCACATAGATCTCATGCATATTCATTGGGGAAATCCTGACTGGAATACGACTCTCGAGGACTGGAGTTCCCTACCCCTGACTTAGATTGTGACAGGGAAATAATTTATGTACCTGCTTATAACTCACCTTCAGCTAGGATTTGGAAAAGGCAGATAATTATATACAAATAAGCCTATACAAATAAAGTCATCTAGAACAGTGGTTCCCAACCCTGTTCTGGAGGACCACCAGGCCAGTCGGGTTTTGGGGATGGCCCTAATGAATTTGCATGGTGCAGATTTGCATGCCTGTCACCTCCATTATATGCAAATCTCTCTGATGCATATTCGTTAGGGCTATCCCCAAAACCCGACTGGCCTGGTGGTCCTCCAGGACAGGGTTGGGAACCACTGATCTGGAAAATACCGAATCTGCTAAAAAAAAAAAAAAACACCCCAAAAAACAAACACAACTCAGGACTGTTAGAAACTCCAAAGACCGGAATCACAGCAGGCAAGTAAGTCAAAAATAAATTGTGGAGACAGTCGCCCCCAACTCTGTAAGAGAGTAACATTGGTTTCAACACCTCAGCTATTAAACCAAGACAGGATTAACTCTTTCTTGAAAACTTTTGTAAAATGGAGCCTAGTTTAGGTAAGAAATGCTGCTTCATGATAACACAGCCCGAAGGTTCATCAAGCACAGCGTCCTGTTTCCCAACAGTGGCCAACCCAGGTCACAAGTACCTGGCAAGATCCCAAGGCGTAAGAGACCGTTTTTATGTTGCTTCCCTACTCTTCCTGACCACTGGAAGACAAGGGAGGCCCGGCGCACCTCCTCCACCACATCACCACTCTTATTTCTGCCAGCAGTTGACTTAACAGGCAAAAAGTCCGCCCTGGGAGCCACTGAATCGCGCATCTAAGAGCGCCCCAGGCACCTGCTTTGTTTGCCTATACTTTAATCCTGCCTTGTATAATTAAACACATCATTACATGTAAAAAAATAAATAAAATAAAAGCAAAGCACATGGCCCTCCAGCCCCCCCACCAACAGCTCATCCAACACAATTTCTTCTATTTTTCCGCTTGGGAACCTTCAAAACACGTGACGGGAGGGAGAGCGGGATGGAAGGAGAGAACGCCGAGAGACAAGCTCATTCTTTCTTAAACTCGGAAAAGTACCGGCCGAGATTACTGATGCTCAAACTACACGCGGAGGGTTCTGCTGCAAACAACCCAAGCGGTGGGAAGAGACCCCGTGACAGTTACCCGGACCCCGGGAAAACAACCCATTTCTGCTCCTACTAGGACGTTTAGCATATATACAAAAAAAAAAACCATAGACGTAGGGGGCCTTTCCGGACAGAAACCCCGCCCTCCAAAGCCCGTCCGCAATACACCCCAAGGAGGGCACTTGGGACCCCCCTTCCCCCGGGATAGAACCGGCCAGGAGTTACATAGACACCGCCACTCGGGCACAGACTAAAGCTTCGCAGGAGGTGGCAACGCTTCGCCCCGACTCCAGCAGTCGCACGCTTGCACAACACTCCGGGATCAGCGTCTCCCCCCCCCCTCGCCCCCCATCCCCGGGAACAACGTGAACAGCCCGGAGCTCTTACCTAGCGATCGCACTCAGCCGAGTCCCTTCCCTCCTCTCTCTCCCCCCCCACAACTCTCGGGTGGCTTCCGAAAGCCGTGGCCACGGACGCAGAGAGGGACGAAAGCTCACTCCCGACCCGGGACAGCATCCACATGCTCTTTATACAAACACTAACGTGCCCCCCTCTGCGAGTCGGCAAGAGCCGCCTACCGGCCGCTGCTGGTACTGCGCAAGGCTGCGTTTAATTCCTGGTGACCTGGGAGCAGGCAGAGCAGGACCTCTATCTGTACGTATCGTTATGAGCCAAATTTCCCAAAACGATTGGGGGGGGGGGGGTGCTGAATTCAGTGGAAATGAGCCTCCCCTGGACATATTCAAGGAATTTGGTCAGCATTGGGGGCGCTCAAGCACTCACAGAGCTGGCAATGGTGATTCTCATTCGAGATCATCCACTTGGAATCTGTGAACTTTTCACAGTTACATATCGAGTGGAAAGTGGAGGTTGTCCTTGGCCCCAGACTGGTGGCACTTTTACTGTCTTTGCACTTGGAGTGGCAGAGCTGGCAAGCTACCCAGTTTTTTTATTAATTGTTTTTTTTATTTAGAAATTTGTATGCAAGATAATAGATACAACACTCTGAAAACAAAATACATCCTTAAAACAAATCCAAGGATAAGAGAGTCTATCAATAATTACAAGGCAAGATCCAAACCCCCCCCCCCCCCCCACACACACACACCTTTCACCCACCCAAGCACTCCAGTATCAAAAATTCAAAAGAGCACTTTGAGCTCCATGGGACAAATTATCCCAAACAGGAGCCCAAATAGCCTGAAATTTTCTCCAACAACCAGGGCCACAATGCTTAACATCGAAATACAGTCAAACCTCAGTTTGCGAGTAACGTGGTTTGCGAGTGTTTTGCAAGACGAGCAAAACATTCTCACAAATCTTGTCTCACAAACCGAGCGTTGAATTGATTTGCGAGCACACCCCCTGAGAACCGGCATCGCTCCCCCCCCCACACTCGTGAACACCCCCCCTTGTGTGAACTGGCACCCCCCCTGCCCGAACATTATTCAGTCTTACCCCCCATCTGGCGCCGGCACACAGCCCACAGGACATGCTGGTGCCGGTGCTGGTGAAAGAAGTTCCTGCCTCTTGCCTGGGCATCTGCGCATGCTCAAGGCCTTCTGGTTCTCAATTTCTCTGAGATTCTCAGGGGGGTGGAGCAGCGCCGCTGGCCTCGGGGGGGTGGGGGGTGGGAACGTATCAAGCGAGCTTCCCTTACTTCCTATGGGGAAACTCGCTTTGATATACGAATAATTTGGTTTACAAGCATGCTTCTGGAATGAATTATGCTCGTAAACCAAGGTTCCACTGTTTTCATATTTTAACAAGGTAAATATTTCATTTTCCACATAGTAACGGTAGGTACCTCTGCTTGCCTCCATAGTAAAAGGATACATTTCCTAGTCAACAAAGAAGCTTTTTGCAATACTAAAGAATTACCCTTAGACAATCCCACGGAGGAGATTTGAGAAAAAAGCAGGACATTCGCCCGCAAAGGAACTCTTCTCCGCATGATCGTCTGCAAATGAAGACCAACAAAGGACCAAAAGGTTTGCAATCTGTCATAGGACCAGAACATATGAAATAGACCAGCTGGCGTTGAATGGCACTTGGGACAGCTGGCATGAGAGGCAAATCCAGCAACATAAGCCCTATAAGGGGAAATGTACAGACGTAACAGGAATTTGTAATACTGTTCTTGCAGAACCACAGAGCGAGTCAGTCGCGGGAGATGTTTCATAAGAAGACGCAAGCCATCACCGGTTATCTGTTCAGAGGAGGCAAGATCTTGATTCCATACCACCACAATAGCATCATAGCTACCCAGTTTAAAGGGTGAGACTTTTTGACTAGTCCTGATTTTAAACTTAAACCCCAAAACATTGTGGTATTTGTGGTCTCTGATTCTACCCATTTAAGTTAGTTAAATCAGGGCAGGATTAATCCTTCGATGGGCTCTAGGCACACAAGTACACTGGGCTGCCTGGCCCCGGCCATGCCCCACTCTACCCCTGCCCACATCTCCAGTAGTCTATATTGAGTGAGGGCTATAACGTGTAGGGTTACCTTATGGCTCCAGTAAAAAATGGCCTTAGCATGCAGAAAAAAACCATGCTTTTCACCACAGCTTAATAAAAGGGCTTCTATCTCTCTCCTCGGAAGTCTTATGAAGCTCTGGGGCTTCGCTGGGGGAGAGATCTGGGTATATCTGTCGAATCCTTTGAATTTTCCTTCCCTTATTAATCGTATTTCCTCTTTATCTATTAGCGCCGAACTGAGGGAATGCCAATTTCGAGTGGTCTATTGAGCCTACTTTTCCCAAGAGCAGGTGCACAAAGCAGGGGGTATCTCTTCCCCAACCTGCCCTAAATGTCAACAGGGATGTAATTCACTTTTCCACACTTTTTGGGGGTGCCCTTGCGTGAAAGTCTTTTGGAGGGCTGTACTCCGCTTTCTGGAACGGCTTGTTGGCCAATCTCTTCCGATGTCGCCGGTAGGCTTACTTCTGGATTGGTATGAATCTTTGAGGGTGTCTGCTCGGGGACATCGGATACTGATTCGGAAGCTGCTGTATTAGGCAAGAAGATCATACTTAGTGTATGGATGCAACTGACTGCACTTGCTTACTGGGCATGGAGGAACCGCTTTCATAATGTGATGCTCTTGGAGCAACAGCATGCCTGCTTGTCTTTCAAGCGGAAAATTTTTTTTAATTTTTTTTTAATTTTTTTTTTTTTGCAGATCTGGAACTCCTATATTCAATCGCTTTCCCCTAGGGCCAGAAGTCTAGTCTTAAACTTGTTCTAGGCGATGATACCGCATATCCTCGGATGCTTCCCAGGGATGTTTGGCTGAGTGTGGATGGTTGGTATGGATGCAGTGGAGTGTGTTGTTCATCAGCTTGGAGAGGGTGGGAGTGGTTTGGGATGTCTCTTTTCGGTGCTTGCTGAGTGGCAGAAGAACACAGCTTGCTCAGCAGTTCTTCTGGTCTGTTTGTTTTCTTTTGGAAGATGGGGTGGAGTTTTTTTTTTTGGGGGGGATTCCAGTATGGGTGGAGTGTATGCAATCGGGAGTGGGCAAGGTGGGGGACCGGGGTCTATTTCCAAAACTTGTCGTCTTGTACTTTGGTTTTCTCAACCTTGTTGTGCTGTTGTTTGTTCTGTGTGTTTGCTGATTGTACAACAATAAAACACGATTTACACTAATAAAAGGGCCTCTAGGGGAGAAGGTTATCAACGTGAGCTTCCATTATGATTTGTTATTCTACTGTTAACCCCAATTATTAGAAACTAGGTCTCACTGCATAGATTGGGGCCTGTGTTAATTTAGCACAAGTTACAGGCAAAATAATATGGCTTTAAAAGCACAGGTAGTCCCCGAGTTACAGATGCCCGACTTCAGTACGACTCGTACTTAAGAATGCGGTCGCGGCTTCATTTGATTTCACTGAGCAGTATTTCCAGTGGCGAAGGCTTTTACACTTCTCCTGTAGCAGATTCAGGACTGATGCACAGCCACATTAAGAACAGTTTGTGGTTGTGCATGCTGTACCTTAGAGGGAACACTGGTAAGGACAGTTGGCCCTTATGTCAGCTGGGAGCAGAGGTAAGCAGCAAGAATCTTAAAATCTACAAGATCTGAGTTACATACAAATCTGAATTACGAACAGCTTTAAAAATGTAACCAGGTAGTTCACATTGATAACTACACTAGAAAGTTGCGCGGGGACAGAAATCCCACCCGTCCCCCCTCCGTCCCCACCCATCCCCGCCAGGATCCTCTCCGTCCCCACCCATCCCCGCAAGGCATTACCTCCATCCCCGCCAATCCCCATAAAAAGCAGCAAGTACTTCTGACAGGATCATCAATTCCACAGTTTCTTCTGCGTTTGCGCTGCTGTTTTCCTTGTTGAATCTCTTTGGTGGAACCCTTTTTTATTTTCTGTTCAGGTAATTAACTTATAAATCCCCTCTTTTACTAAGGCTGACGTGTCCATTATATTATATGGACGAACCCTACTTCCAAAGCCTTCTATCCCCGTGGGAGTCCGGTTGGCTAGAGGGGGATCCCCGTGGGAGTCCCGTGGGTTATGGAGGTATTCCCGTGGGACCCGCTCCTTTGCAGAACTCTAAACTACACCCTTAAATATGTATAGCATAGAGCTGGGTATCTCCCAGAGTGGCCTGAATATTTTCTCTTTTTTTTTCTTCTTCAGGTGTGATATTAGAAAACATTTACATGAGATATTTTCTCTGATATTCAATTGTATTTTCTGGTAATGTCAGCATTTGCTCATTCTGTTGGGGGAGTTAGCTCCAAAAGCTAGTCTAATTATGTATCAAGATAGTTCACAGTGTCACCTTACATATTATGCCAAATTCCTCACCCCCTCAGGACGCATAGAATTTTACATATGCTGTGCAGAATTCACTACGGACACGAGCAGTAGAGGAGGAAGTGAACTGCTGCACCGCAGGTCACTTCCTCCTCCTGTGCTGGCTTAGATCTGACTGTTTATGTGAACTGCCATCTTGCACGTGCAGAATTCCGCCTGGAGTAATATATTGTTTTCCTTTGTCAACCTTTACTGTTGCTATTCGGCGATCTACCTTGCAGAACGGGCAGTATTTTAGGGAATATGTTGAAGGCATGGGCTGTACAACACCAGATCTCAGGACTATGTGCATCAACAGATAAGCCAGATCACTGTGGGCATGGTTTTATTACAACTGATCCTGCTTATTATTTCTATAGACATACATAATGCTGTACACAAAACTTATAAGAAACAGTCCCTGCTTGACAGATCTTATAATTTATGCAAGACAGACAAACAATCTATTTAAGACAGTCAAATAGCCTATGGGAATGATTTTTTATTTTTATTTTTTTTTAAAAAGGATATTAAACCAGGAACATAGCCACCAGCCCATTTTTTTTTTTTTTTAGGAGACCCTGGGGTAGTTTGGGGGGGGGGGGGGACCACCTATTCCTCTCTGCTCTTGCTCCTATTAAAAATTTTACCTTTGCTGGTGGGGATGCCCAAGCTCTACTTATTATGAAGGGGTGGGAAGGGAAGGAGATAAGATTTTATGATTGGTATTATTGCTGAATATTAAGTGATATTCTCAATGTGCAAATGTGTTTATGTATTATCACACTTATTGTACGTATAAAAATAAATATTTACAAAAAAAAAAAAAGAAAATTTTTACCTTTGCTGGCGGGGATGCCCAAGCTCTACCAGCTGAAGAGCTTCGCAGTCTGAACCTGCCCCAATGTGAAGTCAGTGACATGCTTTCCAGATGCTGGTAGTCCTTCAAGCTCAGATGATATGCATGATTGAGACCTTTAAGTATATCACAGGGCGTATAGAGGTGAAAGATGATATCTTCAGTCTTACAGGACCCTCGGTAACCAGAGGACACTCACTGAAAATCAGGGGAGGGAAATTTCAAGGTGATACTAGGAAGTACTTCTTCACCGAAAGGGTGGTCGATCATTGGAACGAGCTGCCCCAGCAGGTGATTGAGGCCAACAGCGTATCAGATTTTAAGAGAAAATGGGATATTCACGTGGGATCTATAGGGGAGTAAAAGTCAGGAAGTAGGTCATTGGTATGGGCAGACTCGATGGACTGTGGCCCTTTTCTGCCGTCAATTTCTATGTTTCTATGCTTCTATGAACTGAATATGCATGAGAAGTGCCAGTGTCAGCAGCTGGAAACTACTCTGCTGATTTCTTCTCACTGGGGGAGGTTCTGGCCACAGAGAACTTCAGTAAGCAGGGTTTGGGCACCCCTGCCTGTCATTCAGGGTGCAGCAGTTGGGATGAGAGGCACTCTTTCTGTGCACATTCTTTTTTTCATGCATATATTGCCATACAATTTTAGAAAAGCCTATTCTCTGGGTGTAAAACAGGTTTGGAAAAAGCTTTATTTTAAAATTCCTCCCTGCTGGAGAGTATCTATGAATTGTGGAGGTGCCGGTCTTGTTGCAAGCACTTCTGGAGATGGAAGACTGGTGTCACTAACATCACCGAGGGCTTCTGGCACTAGAAGATCAGCACCTCTCCATGGAACACAGCCACAGGTATGTGCCCGTGTGGACACACCCCTTTGGAGCCCCTTTGCAGTCAACTGAAGCGCAAGAAGTGATGAACTGCTGGTCAGGACACATGGGGAAACACAAAGGAAGACATTTTGCATTATTAGGAGGACTCACTGAAAGGTCCCATGGATCAGCATTTACAATGTTTAAGTGGCTTAGCCTCAACTGGAACTGTGAGTAGTAGCTTCTCATCTTTTGTTTCTCTGTCCCTGTCTGGTCAAACTTCACCTCCCCCCCTCCCAACCAAATGAACTCTGGAGGCAGAGGTCCAGAGAGTTTTCAAGAGCCAGATCCCAAAGTTGTTGCAATTCTACCTGTAAATGTGTATTAAATCTATTAGAAATTAGAATGTCATCTGTTCATACATTATCAACATCTGATATGGAAGGCTTTTCACAGCTCATACTGGAGCTTCAGTCCTCAGCTTCAGATTGAGGAAGCTCTACAAGAGAATTTATCTTTGTTTTCCAAAGATACTTCATTTAAAATTGCTGAACAGAATAAGAGAATAAAAGTGATAGATCAACAAGTGCTCAAATCTAATTCACAAATTAAAACTGCTCATGCTGCTACAGTAGGTGTCACCAACAGAGAATGACACGGGGACAAACTTTGCCCCTGTCCCTGTGAGCTTGGTCCCCGTCCCCACAAGCTCGATCCCTGTGCCTACCCCATCCTCGTGAGCTGGGACCCATCCCCAAAGCTTGGTCCCTATCCTCGCCTCAACCCTGCAAACTGTCTGATTCTATCTGCACAAGCCTCAAATAGTTATGATTTTATTTTTTTTATTTTTTATAAATCTTTATTCATTTTTAAAATTCACAATAAGTGTAACATAAGATACAATCATTTTATACTTTAATATCACTTAATATGATTTTATATTGAACTTATTTTTATTAAAGTATAAAAAGAAACTCTATTTTGTACAATTGTCATTTTATAAATCACAAATAATACAGAACAAGGATCAACAAAACCCCTGTCTCTCCTCCCCTCCCCCTCACAAATATCCCCTCCACTATCTGAAGACTGAACAAGCCAAATTACTGCAGAAAGAAAAATCATGCTAACAGACTACTTCAGTAACACATGACAGGAATATTGTTAGGGGAGTGCAATAGGGCAACTGCCTCCTGACCAGTTGGAAGCTAAAGAAGCATGGCCTGGAATTTGCAGTTCCCAGTTATGTCTAGCTCTGGCAGGATATACATTTCAAATCTGATCTATTCTAATCACAAAATAGAAAATAAAATTATTTTTTTCTACCTTTTGTTGTCTGGTCATTTTATTCTTCAAATCACATTAGTCTCAGGCTCTGGTCTGTGTTTCCTTCTGTCTACGCTTAACTCACACACCAAGGTCCTTCCCCATGCTCACCCTCCATCTTCCATCTATGTACATGTTTTTTTCCCCAATATTCAATATCTCCCTCTCTGACTCCTATACTTCCCTTTCCAGTATTTCCCCTATTCCCATCTTCCTGCGTTCAACATCATCATCATCATCATCACTATTCTGTGTCCCTATTCGCTTCATGTCCAGTCAGTCCCCTGTGTCTCTATGCACTCCCCCCCCCAAGTCCAGCATCTCTCTTCTGCATTCCTATTCTCCCTTATGTCTAGCCATCTTCCCTTTGTGTCCATCTAACCTTCTATGTCTGGTACTGTCCCACTGACTATGTCCATATACCACCCTCATGCAGCGTTCCACTTTGTTTCCCTGTCCCTATGCTCCCATCCATGCCCACCATTTCCCCTGTTTTTGTATATCTCCCTGTGTCCAGCTTCTCACATCTTACATGCTTACATCAATATATCTCTTGCACCCTCTTTCCTCCCTCTCTCCCTCCACTGTGTTAAATATTTCACTCCCTTTACCTCCTTGGTTCAGCATCTCTCTTTCCCTTCCCTTTTCTCTCCTCCCTACAGGTCCAGCACCTCTCCCCCTTTCCTCAAGCCCCCTCCCATGGATCCAACATCTCTCTCCCTTCCCTTTAGCTCCAGCTCTGATATACGGGTCTGGTACCTCTCCCTTTCCTTCAGCTCCCAGCTGCGGGTCAGGTACTTCTCCCTTCCCTTCAGCTCCAATCTCCCCTCCTTAAAGGTCCAGCACCTCTCTCCCTTCCCTCTAGCCCCAGTCCCCCCATGAGTCCAAAACCTCTCTCCCCATCCCCGATCCAGCACCACCCTTCACTTCAGCACCAGCTGTGACACCAACTAGCATTCCCCAACTGTGGCATAGTAAGGGGAGGGCCGGAGGGACAGTCCGTCTTTGTGAGGGCGCAGGCACCAATCCTCCTCTCTGCCGCCCCACCCCACTGTCACGCATGCGCACTGTTTCCCTTCCCCTGTACCTCTGTAACATTCCTGGTGCAAACAGCAACCTCCCCCCCAACCTGCTGTTGCACCAGCGTCAGCTCTTTCTCTGACCCGCACCTAGGAAATGACATCAGAGGAAGAGATGACGCTGGCACGACAGCAGCTTGGGGATTGCTGCTTACACCAGGAATGTTATAGAGGTACGAGGGAAGGGAAGCGGGGCGCATGTGGCAGGAGGGGGTGGAGAAGGAGGTGGGAGAGGCGGAGAAGAGGGCAGGGGAGGGGCGCCACCACCCCAGGTGCCTCTCATTCTCGTTATACCACTGATCCCCCCCTGACGATTCCAATAGCCTCATCCCCCGCAGGTACAGCTATAGCAGCAGCTGCAACACCACCCCACAGGTCAGCATCGCCTCCACAGCTCCCCTCACACCTACTTTACCTGAAGGAGCTAGTCGCCTACGATGAAAAATGTTTAGTGGCCTGTTCCAAGTCCTTCCTTCTGCCGAGGAGCCCCTCCTTGATGGTTTGGGTAGGGCCCATATGGTCAAAACTCACCGTGCCTTTAACGATCGATGCTAAACCAGTTTTAACCAGTTTAGCGTTGAAGTATTTCAGCTATTGGTGCCCAAAATGGCTACTAGCGGTCTTTTCTGTGGCTTGTAGTAGCCTCCTACTCCGACCAATACCCAGATTCTGCACAAAATGAAGCGCCGTCCTTTAATGATCCAGAATTAACGACAGATCAGGAGGTGCCGGTAGCGTTGAAAAGCATGTGTTAGAAGTGTATACCGACAGGGCTATAGGGTGGGAGTTTTCACCTCTCAGAGAGTCCTGATGGCCACCTTCTACCTTCCTCCATTGGCTTGAGTCTCTTGTGGCTGAGGGAGCAAAACTGGTGTACATGATTTCAGAGTGGTTGTTAGCATTTCGCTTGAGCCAATTTCAGATGGAGAGGTGGAGGGGAAGGGGGAGCCTTTGCACCTAAATAGTTTCAGAAAGTGACAGTATTTATTGTTGCACAGATGTATTTATGATATCCAGCAGATGGTAAAATTAAATCTAAGAAATTACTGTCTTGCTCTTTTTTATACTAAGCGGCACTGGTTTGGAATGATTCCTGCCATCTTTAATTAGAATGCAAAGTAATTATGGTATTTTTAGGAAGACAATAAACATTTATATTAAAATGAATAGCACAAGAGAGGCAGGTGATTTGCAATGTGGAAAACAGCAAGACAAAAGGGCAGACCAGAAGAGCATAGAAACTAGGTAGCTTTATTACATATAATGTCTGACAAGGCCATGTTTCGCTAATGGATCAATACCGTACAGAGTTTGGATGCTGCACTGTTTTACTTGCCTTTGCTAGTTCAGAGAAAAGTACTTGTTTGTTCACCTCTCTGGAATTGTTTCAGATTAATTTTGGTTGTGCCTTCTTTAGAGAGAATTTGTCTTTGCCTCTGATGCAGCCATCGGCAAAAGGTGACCACTTCAGACATTGTACTGTATATAATAATGCTATCTAGTTTGTATGTTCTTCTGGTCCAACATTTATATTCAATAAATATGTTGTTGTTTTTTTTTTAAAGAATACCTAATTGTAAGAATCTTACTTACAAGAAACTCTTGTAGAAGATTTATTGAATTTAGCTATTTCTGATCTATCCCTTGTACTTCCTCGGAATTGTTTCAAGTTTTGTGTTGTTGGGTTTTTTTTGGGGGGAGGGGGTTGTTACCCACATAAAGCAAGAAAACTGGATACTGTAATTATGGTTTATAAGAATCTGTCATGATTCCTGCTTTGGAGGATTTGCAATGCTCAAATCACCAGGCCAGTTCAGGTATCCTGAAGTATGCAGCCAATGGAGCAAACTTTGTATGGGGGAGGGGAAAAACCACTGGACAGGGCAGAGGGCCCAGAGCACTAGGTCCAGGTAAATAGGAGTAGACAGGGAAATGGCATGAATCAAAGATGGAGAATACAAGACGTGTAGGATATGGAGGTGAAGAAATTTGGTGAGGTAGAGAGGGAAGAGGAAGGAGAAATGGAGGAGAGGAAATAGGACTGGAATAATCTATCATGCACAAAAATTTGACATTACTTCTTTCCTCCGTATAGCACACTGGCTGCCCATCACACATCGTCTTACCTATAAAATACTACTACTTACTTTCAAAACAAAACATTCCCACCAACCAGCTTTCATTGATAAACTTCTAATTCCATATGCATCTTGTAGGACTCTTCGATCTAGTAATCAAAATCGACACTACTCGCAAATCCATCTTCTTTGTTACAGCTCCCAACTTGTGGAATGCCTTTTCTGCCGACCTTCGTTTAGAAAACTCTTTAGATAAATTTAAAATCAAACTCAAAACTTTCCTTTTTAAAGATGCCTATACCTTGTAAACCCTGATTTCCACAACTATTGTTCCTCTTTTGTAGAACTTCTTTGACAATCAAAACACTTCTTTTGAAGCGACCCCCCTACCCAAATGTGCCTCCCTTTATTTTTATTTTCCATTTCGATGTATTTAATAATTCTCCTCTCCCCATCATCATGTATGTCAATACGTAAGTGCTTCCCTCCTTTTAGTTTAGCCATGTTTTTATTTCATTTTTTAATTTTTATATTCTATTTTATTGTTAACCGTTTAGATACCTGTATGATAAATGGTATATCAAAAATAAAGAAACTTGAAACATGAATTGAAAGGATGCAACAAGAATGGAAAGGTAAGGTTGCGTTCAGTACAAACCAAAACACTAGGGGCTCTTTTTACTAAGCTGCGATAGCGGTTTTAGCGTGTGCTTAGCGTGTGCAGAATTGCCACACACTAGACGCTAACACCAGCACTGAGCTGGCATTAGTTTTTGGCACGTAGAAACATAGAACCATAGAAGATGATGGCAGAAAAGGGCCATAGCCCAACAAGTCTGCCCACTCTAATGACCTACCCCCCTTGATTTTACCTCCCTAGAGAACCCACGTGTGTATCCCATTTCCTTTTAAAATCTGGCATGCTGCTGGCCTCAATCACCTAAAGCAGAAGTTCATTCCAATGATCAACCACCCTTTCGGTGAAGAAATACTTCCTGGTGTCGCCATGAAATTTCCCACCCCTGATTTTCAGCAGATGCCCTCTTGTGGCCAAGGGCCCTTTAAGAAAGAAGATATCATCTTCCACCTCGATACGGCCCGTGATATATTTAAACATCTCTATCATGTCTCTTCTCTCTCTACGTTCCTCGAGCGAGTATAGCTGCAATTTATTCAGCCTTTCCTCATACGGGAGATCTTTGAGTCCCGAGACCATCCTGGTGGCCATTCGTTGTACTGACTCAACTCTCAGCACATCTTTTTGGTAATGTGGTCTCCAGAATTGTACATAATATTCCAGATGATGTCTCACCATGGATCTGTACAACGGCATTATGACTTCGGGCTTCCAGCGGGGTTAGCCCATGCGGTAATGCAGCATGCGCTAAAAACGCTAGCGCACCTTATTAAAAGGAGCCCTAGGTGAACTAGGCTTCTATCTAGGGCTATTAATATATTTATGGAAGACATTGTGGCTGGTGTGGAGTCTTGAGTATGTCTGGATGTTCATGGCCCCATGCCAGCTACATTGAGTGTTGTGTTGGCTTGCTACTATGTTGATGCCAACCTGGAGGGGTTAACAAAGAGAAAGGAAATTGCAGAACATCTCAAGGCAGAAAGAAGAGAGGGGGAGGGGGCAATGCTGACCTCTGTTGTATTTTGCTTTTGTTTTCCATCTTCCCTTTGCTTCTCAGCCATCTCCTGTTCTCCCAGGAGAACTAAAAATAGCACTTAGGCCCCACCTACATTGCTGACATCACCAGAAGTGAGACACTTCCACTGTTTCAGTTACTCCCCCATTAGCTTTATCTCCATTATTGCCATCTGCAACATTGTCATCTTTTTTTCTCTTCCAACTTTAGATCAGCTATCCAAAGCCATCTCTCTAATGATCTGTATGACTTACTACTTGGACCCTGTTCCCTCTCCCTGGCTAAAAATCTCAGTCCATGGCCTTTTGGCACTGGCCTTAAATATCAATTCTTTGGCCAATCCCTAAACAAGTCTCTTGTGATCTTTCCTTACCCAAGAATTACAAATCAGTATCTAAACTATGCTTCTTATCAAAATTAATGGAATGTCTTGTTTCCAATGAACTAATTTCATTCATTGACAAAATTGAAATATGAAAATACAGAGTAGATTAGAACATAAGTCTCTGGATGTCCAGGAAAAATGATTCATTCAAATAGTCAATTTAAAATCAAAAGAAAAGCAACCTCAGGATTTATTTATGTACGGAATGTGTTACTGATGGTACATGCTCACAAAAGTGAGACTCAGATCTACCAGGAGTGTCAAATGTTGGTCCTCGAGGGCCGCAATCCAATCAGGTTTTCAGGATTTCCCCAATGAATAGGCATGAGATCTATTTGCATGCACTGCTTTCATTGTATGCTAATAGATCTCATGCATTGGGGAAATTTTGAAAACCTGACTGGATTGCGGCCCTCGAGGACTGACATTTGACACCCCTGCACATAGTCTGTGTTTCGGTGCATAATCAGCCTTCTTTAGAACAACGCAGGTACCAGGTTGAACTTTAGCAGTGATTCTAGGAGACTGAAATCATCTCCAACGTAGTGTACTCTTGCATAGACATGAGGTTTATTTCTATGCATAAAAATTACTCAATTTGAAGGCATT
Source organism: Geotrypetes seraphini (assembly GCF_902459505.1). Taxonomy (NCBI): domain Eukaryota; kingdom Metazoa; phylum Chordata; class Amphibia; order Gymnophiona; family Dermophiidae; genus Geotrypetes; species Geotrypetes seraphini. Next base: position 441,931,257 of record NC_047084.1, on the reverse strand, counting down.
GCTCCTGCAAGTCTTAAACTGGAACAATTTGTGCTGCAGCAAGTGTCAGGATTACCCTCAGCACCCTGCGGTTGTGGGTTCAAACCCACGCTGCTCCTTGTGACTCTGGGCAAGTCGCCTAATTCCCCCATTGCCCCAGGTACATTACATAGATTGTGAGCCCCCTGGGACAGGCAAGGAAAAATGCTCAAGTACCTGAATAAACTCATGTAAACCGTTCTGAGCTCTCCTGGGAGAACGGTTTAGAAAATTGAATACATAAATAAAAAAAATCTACCGGCTATCCAAGCAGACATGTTTATGTTTATTGTAAAACTAGCTATGCTGCATTTTATGGGCTCAGGTCAATGCTGTTTACAATAATTTAAAAAAAAAAAAAATCTCAGAAACTGGAAAGGAAATACAAAATAAAACAGGAAGGACACAAAAGGTCCTGATTCTAGTAACAGCTCTTCCATCGTCTGACGCCTCCAAAAATAGTGCCTCTGCGTGTCAGACATGCATAGGTGCTGTTAAGAGAATTGCGGCTTACTTCTAACATAGGCACCTACATTACCGGTGCCTATGTTTGTTGAGAATCATGTTTACACAGGCACCTCTGTAGATGTGATTATGGCATTCTTTTTTTTTGTAGGCGCCTGCGGGCACCTCCGTTTTTTTTTTTTTTTTTTTATAGTGATGTTTTAATTGGTTTTAAATGATGCAGTCAATTACCATGGTCAAACAAACCAGGAGAAATATCTCCACAATCCAAGTAGAAGCACAACCACCGTGGAGCTACGTAGTGATGTTGGCGTGCAATTTATTCATGATCCACCGCACAGACTTTTATGATTCATGAACAAATTGCACGCCAACATCACTACGTATCTCCGCGGTGGTTTGTTCGCAGATTCTTCAAACTTTCGAAAACTACAAGAACGAGAGGGCATTCGTAAAAGTTGAAAGGGGACAGATTCAAAACCAATGCTAGGAAGTTTTTCTTCACCCAACGGGTGGTGGACACCTGGAATGCGCTTCCAGAGGGCGTGATAGGACAGAATACGGTATTAGGGTTCAAGAAGGGATTGGACAATTTTCTGGAGGAAAAGGGGATAGAGGGGTAGAGATAGAGGACTTCTACACAGGTCCTGGACCTGTTGGGCCACTGCGCGAGCGGACTGCTGGACACAATGGACCTCTGGTCTGACCCAGCAGAGGCACTTCTTATGTTCTTTTAAGTTCCAATCTTTTTGATTGTATTTTGTAATAATGAACAAAAAACAAAATTACATTCAAGTATAATGAAAGTTCACAAAAGCCATAGAAAAACAGGAATCTGTTAAACAGGACAAGAGCGGATATTGTTATATTCATTGAAATGTTTACACGGATTGCAGATATTCTTCAATAGGTGACCAAAGATTTTGATTTGATTGCCTCTGTCTCAAAGGCAGTTTTTCTGCCGCATATTGCTCAAATCGTTTATATAAACATAAAGAATGCCACCAAAAGGTAAAGTTTAATCTTGAGGCTGATTTCCAACATTGCAGAATCTGTTGGATACCTACTGAAATCATAATATCAATCAATTTGTTTTCACATATACAATATTTAAAGCAGGGATGTAAAGAACGTTTAATAATAATATCAAAGGATAGATTTGCAGAGCATTTAGTAATTTGACATATAAGGGTCCAAACTTGAGTCCAAAAAGATTGGATATGAGGACATGAAAAAAACATATGTTTAAGCGTTCCTTGTGAATTTTGGCAATGTCAACAAGTATCATCAGACGAGAGATTTGCTTTCTTTTTCTTATATGGAGTCCAAATTGTTCTCCACATGACAAATAATAACGACTGAGACATGTTAGCAGACAAGAATGGTCTATTGATTTTGGACCATATTTGACACCAATTTTTTTCAGTCAGAGGAGTTTCAAAGTCTGCAGACCATTTATCCATTATGGTTAAGGAAGGAACATAACTAGAATCCCTTAATATTTTATAATAAAATTACATTTCTTTTCCTGTTTCTTTAGAAACTGTACTCCATTCTGAGATAGATGAAGTGTCAGAAAGATGAAGAGTAGAGAGGAAGGAAGAAAGAATCGTCCATTGGTGCTTTTTAGAAAATAATGACAGAAAATTTGCACAGAAAGCGAAGAAGGGTAACAGTACCGATCCATTGTATAATGCATTGACAGACCATACACCAGCATTTTTCCACTTCTCCCAATTTATACATCGCTTATTAATTTTCAGGGAAGTATTATTCCAAAGCGACATAATTTTGTGGGAAAAGATAGATTTAGGAGCCACTTTATCTAGAGCGTGTAATGCAGAGAGAGTTGCTGGAAAGAGAGGATATTGTTTAAGATGTTTAGGAATTCGCATGGTAGGGAGGACATGGATAGGGATTGGATTGCTGATCGACATTTCCAAATTTAGCCAGGAAGGTATGATAGAAGTATCATCAGACTCATCGCAGGTGATCCAGTAAGCCCCATATTTGACTAACGATGCTAAGTGGTATTTGTAAAAATCAGGAAGATTAACGCCTCCATAATTTTTAGTAGCTTTTAATTTACTAAGAGCTATTTTAGGACATTTATTACGCCAGATAAAAGAAGATAATTGTCGATCAATCCATTTGTACATCTGTGGTTTACATAAACTGGGAAGCATAATGAGTTTAAACAAAATTTGAGGTGCTAAAGTCATTTTAAGTGCCGAAATGCGACCCCACCATGTAATATAAAGTGGGGACCAAGTCGAGATAGTATGAGTTATTAGTTCTTTCAATTTAGTGACATTGAAATCCATAACAGTCTCAGGATCTTTATGTACATACGTACTAAATATTTTACAGGTGAAGTAGACCATGAAAATGGGAATGTTTGGACATCTGAGTACGAAGCGTAATTATTTAGTGGAAAGATAACAGATTTATTCCAATTAACTTTATATCCTGAAAATGTTGAGTATAAGTTGGTTAATGAGATAAGGGCCGTTAGAGATTGTGTAGGGTTTTTAAGATAGAGCATAATATCATCAGCATACGCTGCGACCTTAAAATCTCGAGAGGAAGTGGGAATTCCTTGTATATTGGGGGATTGTCTAATGGCAGATAAAAAGGGCTCTAAGGAAAGGTTAAAGAGAAGAGGTGAAAGGGGGCATCCCTGCCTAGTTCCCCTACATAAGTAAATTGGTTTTGAAAGAGAGCCATTTATTAGAATTCGTGAGCATGGTTTCCAATACAGCGCACGAATACAAGCTACAAAATTATCCCCAAAATGATACCATTTCAGAACCTGCAGCATGAATCGCCATTCCACCCGATCAAAGGCCTTTTCGGCATCTATTGCTAGTCCCACCACAGGTTCCTCAACAGTTTTGGCACATCCAGAGAGGTTATGAAAAATTTGAAGATTATCTCCAATAAAACGTTGTTTAACAAATCCCACTTGATCGGGAGAAATCAACAACTGAATTACTTTGTTAATTCTATTCGCAAGAATTTTTGCTAAAATTTTGTAATCAGAGTTGAGTAATGAGATTGGTCGGTAGTTCCCTACTTTTGTGGGATCCCTATCAGGTTTAGGAAATATCACTATATTAGCTTCTGTGAAATTACGTTGTAATTCAGGGTGAGAATGAACAAAATTATAATATTGTAATAAATTATAATATTGTAATAAATTAGTTGAAGTGACAGAGTTTTATAAAATTCACTGGTAATGCCATCTGGTCCAGGGGATTTATTAGAAGCAAGAGACTGAATCACTAATTGAATTTCTTGGATAGTAACTGGACTTTCTAATTCTGTTCTTATGTGGGAAGGCAGGGTCGGGTGTGAAATGGTATCTAAATAATTATTTATTTCATCTTGCGATGAGTCTGATTCAGATTGAAATAGTTCAGAATAAAAATGCTCAAATTCAGAACTAATACCATTTGAGTCAGTAATAGTTTGGTTTTTGGAATTTATAATGGAGGAGATATGGTGTTTCTCATTTTTCTTTTTTAAGTAGCGGGCTAAGTTTTTACCCATTTTATTCCCCCCTACATAATGTCCAGATTTCAAAATGAAGATATCGTTATTAGCCAGTGCAGAGGCAATAGTATTGTATTCATATTTTTTTTAAGCAGTTGTGAATGCAGTATCATATTTGTAGGGTTAGAGAAAAATTGGGTTTCAAGTGTTGTTATTTCTGATTCTAAGGTATTTAATTTTGTATTAGATTGTTTACGCTTCCATGCCATTAGGCTGATAATCTCACCTCTCAAAGTGGCTTTATAAGATTCCCAAATCGTAGCCGATGTTAGAGAGGGGTCAGAATTAGTAATGAAAAAATTAGTGGTAAAAGTGTTCTATCGGGAAGTAATGGATTCATCTGTAAGAATACTATTATTTAACCTCCAATTTTGTTTAATGGTGTGAGACATAGAGATTGTAAGAAATAGAGAGATTGGTGCATGATCTGAAATGATAATAGAGTGGTTGACAGCATTTGAAATGTTTGATGAAAGAGAGGAGGAAATTAAAAAATAATCTAATCTGGCATAGGTACTGTGAGGAGCTGAAAAATGCGTATATTCACGTTCAGTGGGATTTAGAGTCCTCCAAGGGTCTATAAGAGCAAAATTTTTGATAAGACTCTTGAGTTCATCTAGAGTTTTAGATTTAGTAATTCTGCATTTGGATGTTCTATCTAAAACAATATCAAAAGGTTGATTATAGTCTCCACCTATAATGAGTGAAGCATTTGGAAATTTTAACAAAATGTTCTGCAAGGATCGAAATAATTCAGGTTTATCTGAAACGGGAGCATAGATATTAAGAAATATTGTGGGCTTATTATATAGGATAACATATACCAAGCACCATCTACCTTCTGAATCAGATTCGGTAGAAACAACAGAATATGTAAGGGATGACTTAAAGTATGTGGATACTCCGTTCTTTTTCTTCAGAGCAGGAGAAAAGAAAGGTGAAGTATAACCGGGAATTAATGTCTTTGCACTATCAGACTGATTAAGGTGCGTTTCCTGAAACATGATAATATCTGGTCTCAAGGAACGCAAATAATTAGTCACCTTTTTTCTTTTAATACAGTGGTTCAAACCATTGACATTAAAGGAAAGAATGTGTAAATTGGTCATATATTATCATATAATATACACTTTGAGACTTGGATATTATACCATGTATCAATATTGAAATATAACATAGCCAAAAAACATAAGATATAAATAGGCTTTTGGAACTGGTGAACAATCAAAAATGCCCTCTCTAATGCGGCAAACAGTGCCAGAGAGAGGACATTTGAACAGCACATGTAAATCAGGGTGGGTTTGTGACTGTAGAAGGTCGATCAGCGCAACCCACGGAGCTCTCCAAGAACAGCAGGAATCATACGAAGAGAAGTCGGTGATGATGAGGACTGTCTCATTCAGTATAAGCTGCTTCAGGAAAGAAATGATGCAGTGCTGTAAACTTATTGCATCTTAATAGAGTCAATATAACGCTGCAACTCAGCCGGATCTAAATATGTGATGGTTTTATTTTGATGTGTGACCAGCATTTTGGCAGGATATAGAAGACCAAACCGGGCCCCAATATCTTTCAGATCTTGCCTTTGTTGTAAGAAAGTTTTTCTGCGGTTCGCCGTCAACTTCGCAAGATCAGGTACCAGAAGAATTTTTCTACCTTGATATAAGATTTGTTTCTTTTCTTTACCAGCAAGTAGAATCTGCAGCGCCTGTTGGTAGCGTAAAACTTTAGCTACGATGGGACGAGGCGATTTTTGGGCTTGATTGATTCTAGAAGGAACACGATGTGCTCTCTCCAGTTCAAACGGCATATCAAATTTCACGCCCAGCAGGGAAGGAATTAATTTAGTGAGAAATTCAATTGTGTCGCTTCCTTCAGCCAATTCTGGAATTCCTAGAATTCTAATGTTATTCCGACGACTTCTATTCGAAAGATCTTCCAAATCGTTTTTTAAGGCCGCAATGTCCCGCTCATGTTTGGGTATTAGGGAGACATCTTGAACATGTGCCGCCTGAAACGCTTCAAGCACGTCCAATCTATGGCACGCGTCCGTGAATTGTGAGTTCAGGGCTTCAATTTCCACACGGATTAGTTGTGATTCTTCTACTTGCTTAGTCATTATAGTTTTAAAGGCACGCACCTCCGTTATAAGCAGCTTTAATTGCGAGTCTACAGATTTTGGCGCTTGCTTCTCCGGCGAAGGGGCCTCGTATTTAGGCCGCTTTCCACTGGGGGTTGCGGTAGGTGATTGTTCTGCTTTGCAGCTTTTTGACAGAGACATAGTAGAATCGCCAGTTAGTTCCGGAGATAATAGCGTTGTTTTATCTGACTGAAAAGAGACAATTTTTCTGCTAATATCCTGCTGTCGCAGAGAGCTCTCAATCTGCACGTCTGATCGCCATGTCGGACAAGCTCCGCCCCCACTTCTTATGTTCTTATGTTCAGTTACCATAACATAAAATCAATGTCTAGACCGAATAACCGTTAAGTTCTATGCGGTTAACAAAAAATTAAATAAGGAACTACAACTGAATATAAGAGATAACCTGTGAGTTAGATGTTAATTGCTCAAAAATCTAGAAAACCGATGAGTTTTTAGTTGTTTCCTAAAATGTAGATAGGAAACAGAGGTCAATAACAATTGTTTGCAATCCGGCGCTAAAGCCACTGTTACTAGGGAGGGGTGCTGATGGTAAAATCCATCTAGATTCTAGGTCACCCTTAAAAGGACAGTTAGGTCTCAGAGGCACTTGAAATCGATAAGAGTTGATTTTTCACGTAAGTACGTCGGGATACTATTCCAAAGAGAGGGGCAATAACAGAAAAAAATTGAAGACCTCATTGTATTTATGTATTTCAGTGATGGGATAGAGAGAAGATTTTGAGATGTAGATCTTAAATTCTTAGTTGGATTATAAGGAATAAGAAGGTTATTAATAAATTCTAGCTGGTGATTTTGTCTGGTTTTGAATGTTAATAACAGAATTTTGAACATGATTCTGTGTTTTACTGGTAACCAGTGAGCTTCATGTAAAAGGGGAGTAACATGCTCATATTTTTTTTTGCATTAAATATAATTTTTACTGCAGTGTTCCGTACTATCTGGAGTCTTCTTATTTCCTTTTTGTTATGCCTTTGCAGAGGGCATTACAATAATCGATACATGAAATCACGAGAGAGTGGATCAAAATATTCAGAGAAGCGGGCTCCAGCATTTGGATAAAAGCAGTGCTGGACCACTGTGCTAATATGAAGATGATAATTAAATTTACTATCAAAAGTAACTCTCAGTAATTTTAATGAATATACAACATTGATAGGTTGAGTTTTGAGTATAAGAGGAATTTAAAGGGAAAGTCCATCTTTAATTGGAAAGATCATTAATTTGGACTTTCCGATGTTCAAAGAAAGCATATGTGAGTCTAGCCAAGAGTTAATTTTTTCTAGTTTTTGATTTACGAGCTTTATTTCATTTAGGTTGTTGAAGTCAATCGGATGAACTAGTTGGACATCATGCGCATAGGCGTACATCGTAAAACCTGTAGATTGCCCTAATGTTAAGAGAGGGTCCAAGAAGATATTGAAGAGTAGAGGAGATAGAATTGAGCCTTGTGGGATACCATACTCACTTGAAATTGAATCTGAGGATGTTGTATTAAAGACTACCTTGGAAGCCCGATCAGTGAAAAAAAGACTAAAACCAGTCCAGGACCTGGTCTGTAATTCTAATTTCGTGCAAGCGAGACAGAAGAAGCTTATGGTCTATTGTGTCAAATGCTGATGATAGGTCTAAGGAGATAAGCAGAACGGACTGATGATGATCAAGATGATAAAGAATTTTAGTGGTCAACCCAATGAGTGAAAGTTCTGTGGAATAATGTTGACAGAATCCCATTTGATTTGGATGTAAAACTTTTGTTTGTTCGAAGAAGTCTGAAATTTGGTGAAAGACAATTTTCTCTGTAAGTTTTGCCAAGAAAGGGATGTTTGTGAAGGGTCGATTGTTAGAGGCTTCATGTGCACTAACTTTACGGTCTTTACTGCTCTAAATTAAATCCACTTTTTAGTACAAATACATGTTGAAAATGATTGTCACTCATAGAGGTATAGCAAGGGAGGGAGGCATCTGGGGTGGTGGCACCCTACATCACCACGCCATGTACCCCCACGCTTCCACGTCGCTTAAGCCCCCTCCCCTCCCATGTACCTCTTGAAATGTTTGCTGGTGTGGCAGCATCTTCCACTTCCTGCTTACGCTGGCCTTGGCTCCCTTCCGATGCCACTTCCTGGTTGTGGAGATGGAAGATGCTGATCTTGCTGGTGAACATTTTAGGAGAAATACTTGGGGGTGAAGAGGAAGAGAAGAACCTCCCACCAAGATGGTGCCTGGGGTGGTCCTCCCTCTGTCTCCCCATTACTATGCCACTGGTCATTCATGTGAGTGCCAGAAACACCTTTGTCCAGCTCGGCAGTCAGCAATTGCCTCCTAAACTACCAATGCTGATAACCAGTTAGTGCTCAGTTTCCACGCATGCACAGGAACTGAGTATGCATAGGGCTGCCGATTGCCGACTGCTGAATGCAGGAGTTTCTGATACTTTCAGGGAAATCTTCAGCTGGTGGGGCTTGGGGATCCTTGCCAGCTCGGGTGCTTATAATTTTTTTTGTGAAGTTTAAGTCTTAGGGGCGGCGGTGGATGAGGTGAGGTAGGGGTGGAAAGCACATTTTCTTTGTCCACCTATTTCTGCCTTAGGCCCACCCAAAATCCACTCTCTTGACCATGCAACTAACATGTACTGGGGGTCTGCCTTCCTCTTTCTCTTCACTGCAGAAAATTTGCAAGCTCGAAATGTAAAATAAATTTTTTTAAAAAGCATTTAGAAATTCACCAGGCAAAATTCTTCTTGTGATCATTTATTGTTGCGATTCTCTTACTCTCTCCCTGCTACCCTTATGAGTACAGCCATAGGCACCAGCTCTGTAGGTACTCTAGGTGCTTGAGCACCCTAATATCGAAAAAAAAACTCCTTGATTGCAGCTTCCTTGAGACACTTTACTTTTTTTAGCAATCCTCAGCGAACACTACATACAGGCACTTTGTTGGTTATCTTCATTTTTTATGGTATGTTCCAATCTTTTTTACCATGGACCCCTGACGAAGGTTTGTCCGAAACACGGACCGTGTCGGGTCCCTTGATTGGTAAAAGGGTTTTATTTTATTTGTTTGCATTTTAATTTTGGCACAATAAATTTTTGTCTGCATCTTGTACACAGTCTGCAGTTTTGTTTGTTTCTCCTGGTTGTTTTTTTTCTGCAGATTAGGTTGGACTTTCTCCTTGTGTTTGGTGCCCTTAAAAGAAGAAAGCCACAGTTGTAAGGACTCTAATAGAGTGAGTAGGGAGCAAGACATATTGACAGCTCTGGAAAGGAAAAGGAGAGAGAGGCTGAGTTATGGTGTGTTATTAAAAAGGGACAGTTTGTAGGTTTGTCTGGAGCCAGACAAGGTGGGGAAAGAAAAGGGAGGCAGCTCCAGGGAAAGGGATTGGGAGAAGGGAAAAGAAACCTGGATTGCTAAAAAGGCAAATGGAGAGATCAGAAGACAGAGGCAGTGGAACGACATTTTGGCTGGAGAGGCCAAACAAACTGATCTATGCCCCTTCCCCAACTATATAGTTGGCCACATTATTGGTCAGACCATCGGCCCCAATGGCCCATCCTTATTCCACTGCTCATGGCAGGGGGCAGAGATTTGGAGTGAGGAAAGGAGGAGAGGGAAGACACAAAGTAAACTGAAGAAATGAGGATGAAGGAGAGAACAAGTGACGTTTGGAAAAAGGGAAAAAGATAGAAAGAAGCTTGAAGATGAGAGAAAAATGAAGTTTAAATGGAACATTCAAATAAAGTTTAAACAGAAAAAGGGATGAACAAGCAGCAAGCTACTGGATAAGGAAACAAGGAGGACAGAGGATGAGAGAGGCTGCCATCAACAAAATACAAATCAGAACCATAAGATTTGAGACTACACACTTGATTTTACTTTCTAGTTCTGAAAGAGGATGCTGTATCATGCAGAAGAACACTTTCAAATGCTATTTTGAGGGAAGAAGTGTATGTACAGTGTTCTTTTGGATTATATTAATGGATTCAGATTTTTGCAAGAGATTAAAAAAAACAAAAAACATTTTTTAACCACAATGAGACTTTCCCTATAAATATAGGAAGTATTGGGCATTCAGTGTGTCTCTAATTATATCCAAATGTTGCTTGGGATTTTGTGGTGTATGACCCTTTAAAATATGCTCTTTAACTTGAAGGAAACGCCTTCGTATGTGGTTGTATTTTCTGCTTGCTCACTTCACTCATTCACCAAACTACTTATTGTGTATGGACTTTACAAAATACTGTTTCATTTTCAGGGCAGTGAAAATATGCACATGCTTTAAAATTCATTGCTTAATGTGCACCCATCAAGCAAAATTACAATTGGTAGCAGTCTGCTTGGGGACTTGAGTCCGTACCCCCTTTTTTTCTTGGAAGCTTTGGGAGAGGGAGAACTCGCAACCCTGGGAAGGGGGGGGGGGAATGACAGGTGTGTGTATGGTATGGCTGAGGGGTTTTGGGCTGTGAACTTTTTGACTGGATGGGTGGTTGGTGACTGGGGTTTTTATTTTGATTGTTCCTTTGTTTGGGGTTATTGAAAATGCAACAGGGATCTTCTATAGTATTTTGGGAGAGCATAATTTTCAGTCTGCTCTTTCTTCCCGGGGAAGTATGGTTTGTTTAGCAGAGGTTCCTATTATTGGGTGCCGCTGTACTCCGCTATGTATTTTGTTTATGCTCTCGTCCTCGAAGTTTCCTTTGGGTTTTGGCATATTTGTTTGTATATCTCTCTGCAGTTGGTGGACGTGTTTATTGTGCATTCTTGTTGTCTTTGTGGAGATGTATATTCCTTGTTGCACCAATAAAGATATTTTTCACATGCACACATAAAAATATTACAATTGGTAGTGGTTTGATTGCAAATAAAATTAATGCTTGCTTGTTGTTACATATACAAATACAGGTACTTAGAAGTTCAGGCAGATTACAATAATATACATTAAAATACATCGCCAAAAAATCCTTAACATCCTTTGCCAAACTAAAATTAAAAGATGCTAAATTATTATTGTGTATACTGGGAAATTCTGGGTTTTCCTAGGTGTAAAACATATCAGAAGCTTCTTCGGGTTGTATAACTGACCTAAGAGGGTCGGGGAGGTGGGGAGAGATACATAGGCAATAAAGAATTAGTAAGAGATCTTATGAAGATATGTGCTGTTGCTAGACTAGGCAGGCAAACTCTGATCGGTTTGTGAGACAGGTTCTTGGTTCCTGGGGACAGACCTGCTCTGAAGAGTGCTGAAATTCATCTAGTTGTTGAGGCTGGACTATCATTCTCAGTTGAGAGTTTGGGTTTGAAATTGTTTGCCCAGCAAATGATTTTAATTGGCAGCAATTATAGAAACACTAGTAGTTTAGCCCGTTACATTAACGGGTGCTAGCAGCCCTTCTCCCTTATTTTTACCTCCTCCCTGTCCAGCAACACCTCCCTGCTCCCCCCATATAGCAGTAGCCCTTCTCCTTTTATCTCCCCCTGTCCAGCAGTACCCCTCCCATTCCCTTCTCCCCCTGTCCAGCAGTAGCTCTTCTCCTTTATGTCCTGCTCCCCCCCCCCCCTGTCCAGCAGTAGCCCCAGGAAAAGAGTGAGGATCACAGGACCAAAGCTTTTACTCCAATCCTCTTGATGCCTGACATCCAAGTAGGGGAAATCCACTCTCCCCACCTCCTTGCTCCTGCTGCACTTCCTCCTCGGCTATACACACGCGCACACACACACACACTTACATACAGCTCTCCGGCTCCTCACGCCCCTCCTCCACCTTCCACTTCTTCGGCGGGGGTCAACATTTTCTTTATTTTGTTTTCTTTTCTTTTCGCGTGTTCCTCCATCACGGAAAAACAGCACTACCGGCCAACTTAGTCCCTTGCCACCCTCTTCCCGCGGTCCCATGCCATGTCGGGCAGAGCAAATCAGGGCAGTAGCAGGCCGCCAAGCAGCGTGTTTAGAGTGCTGCGGCCCCTGCTGGAGTAAGGACGTTTGTTGGTACTGCGGGGCGGGAAGAGAAGAGGAGCGGCGGCAAGGAACTAAGGGAGCCGAAGGTAGGGTCGGATGGGAGGCTGAACAGGGGTTCGGGTGTGCCGGGGAGAGGAACGAAGACGCCGCCGATGACCGGAGAGAGAGAGAGCCGCTGCAGCGTCTCTGAAGTTGAAAAAAACTTCAGCCCGTCTCCGTGATCGGCCGCGGCGGGCTTCAGCTTCCGCGGCCTGCAGCCGCCGACAGCCGCGGCGGCAACATCCGTCTTGACTTTTTTTTTTTTAAAGTTGAAAGACGCGGCGGTGGCTCCTCTCATGATCCCTGCCTGCGTCGGAAGTCCGACGCAGGCGGGGATCGTGAGAGTAGCCACCGCCGCGTCTTTCAAAGAACCGTAAGCCGCGCATGCGCACTTCCTATGTGTCGCTACAGCTCACGGAAAACCGGCGCACACATAGGAAGTGCGCATGCGCGGCTTACCATTTTATTATATTAGATAAGGCTTGATAATGTATTGTATGGACGTCTAACAGTAAGGGAAGCGGTCTTTGAAAAAAATGAAGCAATGCTATGAGGAGATCAAGAAACAAGTTACGACTAGCTCTGTCCATAAAGCTGTGTCATTCTGCACAGATATGATGACCAATGACTTCAACAAAAATTCTTACAGGGATTTCACTGTGTTTTGAGTGAATAACTGGATCCTGCATCATGCAATGGATAAATGTGAGTATTTTCCAGAGAAACACATAGCAAAGAACACAGAGAACTTCAGTAACACTACTCTCTCAGAATTTGGACTGAATTTGGATGATACACCATGCATGACCAAGAAAGGACTAAATGTTGTGGCTGCAACTGCTGCAAAAACTCACACAAATTTCTTGTGTCACCGTCATTGACACAGCCTGGAAGAAAGTCATGTCCATGAACTCCGACATATGCCAGAAAAGTACATTATTCCATATATTCCTACTAGAAGTTTGAGATCAGAGGACAAAAAACTGCTAGTAATTTCATTGCTTAGCATAATAAATACAAGACAAGATACGATCTTTGCGGTTACAGCGCCCAGAATATGGAACTCCTTACCATCATTTATTAAGGAAGAAAAATCACTAAGTAAATTTAAAGGACTGTTAAAATGCTGGTTGTACAAGGAAGCCTTTGAGACCTAATTGTCGGATTTTCCTGTGACCCCGATCTCTACAGAAACTCATGTCTCCTCTGTCTTAGGTTCTGAGAAATTAAAAAATACCAAACCAAAAACCTCTTAATGTTCTCTTTTAATTCTTATTAATACATTTAAAAATTTTTACCCCTCCCTTTGTATCTACTTTTTATGTTTCCTTTACTATACTTCCCCTACATATCAGTTCGTAATGTTTGTGTGTTTGTTATAATTAATAATAATAATAATAATTTTATTTCTTATATACCGCTATACCATAAGTTCAAAGAGGTTTACAACAAATTACATACAATGAGAGTAAGAGATGTTTACAACAAGAAGTAAGAGATGTTTACAACAAGATACATAAAATGAGTGTATGAGATGTAAGAGGAACAGAAAAAGTACTTTCTGGGATACAAATTGCAAATGGAAGAGAACCAAGATGGTTTGAATCAAAAGGAAGTATCTAGTCAGAGATTGGGGTGCAGGGGAAAACAATTTGGGTGAAATACCTTTATAAATGGGAAGAAGGATGAGTTAATCTAAAATCAAGAGAATTGGGGATTGGGATGAGGAAAGCTGAGGGGGATTGGGCAAGAATTAGGAATTAGTATTTGTTAAAGAGACGGGTCTTCAGTGATTTTCTGAAGTCGGCGTAAGAAGTGGCCTCGAGAATGGGTTTTACGAGCCATGTGTTCAGTTTGGCTGCCTGGAATGATAACATTCTGTCTAGGAACTTCTTGTAAAGACATGATTTCAGGGATGGGTAATTAAAGAGATTTATTCTGTGAGAGCTCTTATTAGAGCTGTTGAGGATGAATTGAGAGGCGAGGTAAGTTGGTAGCATCCCAAAGATAGCTTTGTAGCTGATGCAGGCAAACTTGAAGAGTATTCTGGATTCCACCGGCAACCAGTGGAGTATCTGGAAGTATGGGGTGATATGTTCCCATTTTTTTAAACCAAAGATGAGCCGGACCGCAATGTTCTGAATTAATATCTAAGACCCTGTTTTTAATTGTAAATCGCTTTGAATTTATGATATTGCGATACATCAAAATTTTAATAAAACTTGAAAACTTGAAACTTGAACTATTACCATGAATCGGTCAAATATGCAAAACAGGCATCAAGCATACAGTCCAACTTGCCAAAAAAGCCTTAAATGGAGGGGGGGGGGGGTGGGGAGAGAGAAACTAGACCATGGCGTGGCTGGCATGACATGTTTTCATCAATTTTGGAGAGTTGTGATACACTGATTCTGCTGCTGAGGGACAGAAAGGAACATTTGATTTCCTGAACTGATAGCGACCTTTAAAAGGACACGGTGTCTTTCATGGACATTTTTCTTCCGTTATTCAATATTCTTGAATATTCCAATATTCACACTTTGCAAAATTCATTGCTGGCTTATTATAAGTATACCCCCGCAAAGTCACAGATCTGAGTTCGCAGCCCCAGTCATTTGCGTTTTTCCCCAAATCTCCCTGGTCATAATTATTTCCGCTCAGAGCCTCTTTAAAAAAGTCCACAAGAAGGGGGGATTTCAAACTTCCGAGTTCATAGCATTAGTTTTGGACAAAGCGAAATTAAAAAGAAAAAAAAAAAAAATCGGAAGACTTTAATGATACCAGAGAAAGTCCCAAAAGCACAAGAAGCAAAAGAACAGATCGGCAGCCAACTGCAGACGGGCAGAAGTCCTCAGCACCTCCGACGAGATCCAAGTTAAAAAAAAACAAAAAAACCAAAGTGGCGAGTCGCCACCCCTGAAGCCCTCTCCCACCTCCGATCTCCGCTTCTAAACTGCGTCCAATAATCGTAGTTTTTGAAAGTTCGCGGGTGCTCCTGGAATGAAACCCCTGCAAACTTCGGGGGTATACTGTACTCTTCATGCAGCTTGGCAACCACAGTGTTACGACAGTGACACAATTAGTCTGATGAAGAAATAATTTCTAGCAGTATTAACTGACAAATACTGGAGCAGTTTGACCATGCTGCACTTTGTGGCAACATATTGTATATTGATCCAAGCTTGTGAAAAACCTAAAGGAACACCAAGGGTTCTTCGAACAAGTGAAGTCCTCCCTTCATATGCTAGCCATTGAATCGACTGACTCAATTGACGATGATGTTATTGAAGCAGCCTCGGCATCTATAGAATATGTTACAGATGTCAACTTGAGTGCACCACTGGAACTTTTATGCAAGAAGCTGAAGGTTGATCCATTCACATGCTGCAGAAGTTCAGAGACAAGGTACCATAATCATTTTCAGTCACTTTTGTTTTGCAAGGACTGGAGAAAAAAATAGCAGATATATGCACATCAAATAGACTTTTTCAAAATGTTTGAAAAATATTGTTATACTTATGCTTATGCATCTTGTGTTTATTGTGGTGAACAGAAAAATGTCTAAAAACTGGCCTAAATCGGCACGTGGACAATCAGTAACAAAAGTCATCCAAGTGCCGATAATCAAACAGGGTTTTAGATGTATTTAAAAACGACTTAGGTGTTCACAGTGCTGCTGAACGACCAGAACTAAAAGGGGTGTTTTAGGAGGAGTGGTGAGGGCGGAATTTGGGTGGGATGTAGGCCATCATAGACTTAGTTGTATTGCATGTATAACCGAAGTAACACTGCCTAGACGGAACATGGATGTTGTGACTTAGGCCATCTAAAACCAGGTCTAAGACCACAGAAGGTATCCAAAGTGACAAGATAACCACTGCAAACACAAAGTACAGAACCCCACACACTACCCCAGTGATCACTGAACCCCCTCCCCCCTAAAAATCGTAATAACAACTTTACATATCTGCCTCCAGAACATCAGCACCTGGCAGCCTGGCATAGGAAAGCCTAGTAGAGCTGCACAGAGGTGGCTTAAGTGGTCTTGGGGGTGGGTTAGTGAACCATGGAGAGGAGGACCCAGGCCCATAAGCATTCATGGTGAAAAATGTGCACCCCCCTAAAAACCCCCAAACCCTTTTGTACTACCAAATAAGTGGCTCTTGCAGCCATAAAGGCTATTGGGGTGGTAAATAGGTGGGTCTAGTAGGTTCTGGGGGTGTTTGGGGGGGCTCACTATGACCTATAAGGGAGCTGTAGTTAGATGTTTCTGTGGCACCCTTTTTGTGAAATTCACAGCAGTGCCCTGTAAGATACCCCATGTCTGGGTGTCCAGTCCATCACTTTTCTGGCCCCTCCCATGCCCAAGGCGTTTGTGACTTGGATGAAGTTTTGGATGAAAATGGGGTATAAAGATGGACGACTTAGCGGTCTGGGCTATCAGACGGCTGGACATACAGTTGGATGATTTTCAGGAAAAAAAAATGTTGGACATATTTTTCAAAAATGGACCTTTTCCCATGTCCGACTTTGGGCGACTTGTGCCAAAACGGACTTAGACGTTTCTTTTGATTATGTCCCTCCACATGTTTAGTGCCAGTAACATGAGCCAAGTATCCAGGTTCACACTGGAACAGAGAGCTGATGATGAAATGAGAGATTACGAGAGAGAAGCAAACCCTCCTCAACCTCACTTTAACCCACAGAAGTGGTGGGGTCTCTGTTGCAAGACGTTTCTGTTGTGATCAGATATCACTAGATGACTCAATGTGAGAGACACTTCAGCGCATTCAATGCTCGACACATAATTATGTCACAACGTAGTAACATGTAGCCTTATCTGCTGACACTGTATCTTGGAGTCGTGAAAATGCACTGCGGGTCATTCATATGGGTCATGGGTCAAAGGTGTGGTGGGTCACGGGTCACAAAAGATGACCCACTGTGAGCTCTGCAGCATACAACCAACATTTGCAGCACCACATTCAGAGAAAGAGAGGAGGGATGAATTAGAAAAGACTGACCCAACCACTTGAAAACAATGGTGGAACTAGGATCTGGTGAATTTTACTTGTGAAGACTGAGTAGACATGTTATAGATTAATACTAACTATCCTTTTTGGTGTCACAGTAGAAAGTTCTGATAGCTCTGCTCCTCATCACACAATTGGTTGTTTGCACAGTTGATTTATTTCCTAGCAGGACATAAAGATACAGAAGCACAGATTCAGAAATCATCTTTTATCTAAATAGGATCTTACCGTATTTTATAGCACTTAGCAACTCAGTTACATCAACGTCGGATTCTTCTGGGGCTGGATGACCTGGCAGCCAAGTGTCTGGTGTCTGGACTGCATTACAGCTTTGGAAGGAAGAAGTAAGCAACATATCTCTGCTAACCCCTGGCTAAACTGAACTAGCAAGAAATGGAGCCAGGAGCAGGGAGAGCAGAATTTCAGGAGTCAATTCTTCTGCCTGCCAATTAGCACATCACTGAATCTTGTTTTTTGTTCATTAAAACAAAGTTTGAACTCTGGAATTCAAAGAGGCTTCCTAGCTTGTAGTAATTTGGTTAGTGTTGTCAGAATACAGTAAATACAAAGTCTTTAATAGAATAAAAATGTGTATTTAGACTCAAAACCCAAGCAGTCCTAAAAATCTTTATAAAAGTGTAAGGGGGTGTCCTGGTTGAAGGATAGACTATCAACAGATTCATTTTCCAGGCTCCCACAGAATGTTTATTTCCTTGCAGTGCTCACAGCATGCATGCTCCTATTCAAGGGAACAGATTCTTTTCAAGGGGGAAGGGATTTTCCTACAAGGTCCTGGTGTTTAAGTCCCTTTATTCAGAGACAGGTTGAGGTGCTCCTAATCTCTAAATAAAATACAGTAAAACCTTGGTTTGCGAGCATAATTTGTTCCGAAACCATGCTTGTAATCCAAAACACTTGCATATCCTCGTTTTCCCTTGTCTTTGAGGGGGCGTATTGCCCTCTTCAAAATGGTATTGTTCCCCCAGTGGGTTTATATGATGCAGACATTTCCCATGTATATCACTAACGAGGATCTTGGTATGTATCAGAATGTATTGCGCAAATTTCTGTGGAATAATAGAAAGCCCCGCATGACACTTAATCAATTGTCTTTGCTTAATCAATTGTCTTTGCCGGTAGTGCCAGTGGGGGACTGGCACTACCGGACCTGCAGAGATACAACATAGCCTGCCTTCTCAGACACCTGGTGGATTGGATAAAGAACATTCAACATTACACTCCAGTCTCTCTTAAACAACAACTGATGGCTCCTACTCCCTGCTTTATTATCTTCATGTGAAACGCCCTCACTGGATTTTTCCTACTAGGAGTCATCCTTTGCTGAGATCCATACGACAATGTTGGTAATGGTTGTGCAAACGG
This sequence comes from Geotrypetes seraphini, assembly GCF_902459505.1. Classification (NCBI taxonomy): domain Eukaryota; kingdom Metazoa; phylum Chordata; class Amphibia; order Gymnophiona; family Dermophiidae; genus Geotrypetes; species Geotrypetes seraphini. The sequence goes on along the minus strand of NC_047084.1, from coordinate 441,912,648 downwards.
ATGCATTTGCCTTTCACCTCCATGGTTTTGCTGATACTATGGGGTAACCAAGATCTGGATCCTGATGCTTCTAAAAGGTATTTACAGAGATGGAGTGCTCGGGGACTTTGTTATGTGTGTGATGTGGTGTCAGACGAGGGTGCACCTCATTCTTTTCAGGACCTACAAGCGGAAGAGTTCCTGGAGACCAGTGATTGGTTTTACTATTGTCAAGTATCTAATTACCTTCTTTCTTTGGATGTTGCTACCTTGAATGAAGATATGGCGGATGTGGTGTGTGAGACTCTATCTCGCCTGACCAGAATCAGTTTGTCTTTTCATCAGGTCAGTTTGGAGAGCTTTAGTGCCCCCATGGGACTATGAGTTCGTGGCAGCAGTGTGGAACCAGTATCTGTCCCCCTCTGAACAAGTTACAGGAGATGGACTTCGTCTTCTCATGAAACATCTCCCTCGGCTGACTCACCATACTTTTGCAGGAAAGCAGTACAAGTTTTTTCTGCGGCTGCATGTGTCTCCTTACCAGGCATATGTCTCTGGGTTTGCAATATCATGCTCGGTGTCCCAAGTGCCAGTCCACCCCGGCAGGCTTGCTTCACATGTTTTGGTCCTATGACCGACTTCAGACCTTTTGGTCCTTTGTTGCACTGTATCTACAGACTATATTGCATAAGCAGATTCCTTAGCTAGTGGATATTCTGCTGTTTTCTCAAGTTACTACATTGGGTTTGTCTAGAGGGGGTCACTTTGCTGCTGCACAAAGCCTCCTTATTGGCTAGAAAATGTATCCTTGTGCTGTGGCGCCAAGCTGAGATGCCCACTGTTACTATGTGGAGAAATGAACTGTTTACTTTATTAAAATTTGAATATTTGGATGTACGTAGGGGTGGCCCTGGCGGAAATTTAGGAGAATCTGGGCCCCTATCTGGGAGGGTCTGTCCCATAGAGCTAGAAGTTCTCTTTTGAACTTTTGACACTGGAGTGCTGGGGTGGGGTTGGTGGGTGTGGGGGGCTCGGGAGGGTCTTTTGGTGGTGGTGATGGGGGAGGGTTGGGTCTCTTAGGTCTCAGTGAAGGATAAACATGGATGTCCTTGCATTGTCTGCTGTTGTATTCTGTATTGTTGTTGAATTAGGTGTGTAAATCTGTAATATGAAAATCTCAATAGAAATTTAAATATTAAAAAAAAAAAAACACAACACTTATATATCAAAGTGAATTTCCCCATAAGAAATAATGGAAACTCAGGTGATTTGTTCCACAACCCAAAAACTTTAATACAAAATACTGTATATACTTGTATTGCAAGACCTCACTCATTTAGAACAGTCACTACTCTCCTGCAGTGTCATAGATGGAGAAGAACCATTAGCTCAATTGTGATGATGTGACGTGTGTATACTATATGTAATTGTATTGCAAGACACTGCTTATTTATCAAGTTAAAATTTCATAAAACGTTTTGCTTGTCTTGCAGACTGCACAAACCTCCAAGCCCTGCAGCTTCCACTGGCAACAGGCAAACGGGCTCCTCACAAAGCAGAGATTTTTCCCTAGTTCCTAGCAGAAAATGGCAGATAGAAAACTTCCAGAAAGACAGCTTGTTTGCGGTTTTAACTGATTCTTTCTTCATTTGGGACCCCCAACGAAGGTGTGTTTTCCGAAACATGGACTGTGTCGGGTCCTTTGGTTCGTTTGCCTTTAGGTGATGTTTTTAATCGCATTTTATCTATTGTCATAATAAACTTTGCCTGCATCATTGTACGCCTGTCTGCAGTTTTCCTTGTTTTGCTTGTCTTGCAAAACACTTGCAAACCAAGGGCTCCTTTTACGAAGGCGCGTTAGGGCCTTAACACGTGGAATAGCATGCGCTAAATTGTCACGCGCACTAGCCGCTACCATCTCCTTTTGAGCAGGCAGTAGATTTTCGGCTAGCACACGCTAATCCGGTGCATCTGCTAAAACGCTTAACACACCTTCGTTAAAGGAGTCCCAAGTTACTTGCAATCCAAGGTTTTACTGTATATGGATAAAATTACTGCTTTGAGGTAGTCTTTATACCCTGAGGTTGTACAGAACTGCTCTTGTTATGGCTGGTGGGGATCCTCAAGCCCCACCAGCTGCAAGAATTCTCTGGTAGCAAGAACTCTCCCTCTCCCACTTGCGCTGGCTTGCAGCACTGCCCAAAAGCTAGTCTTCCCCCGCCATGCATGGTCAGTTTTGCACATGCACAAAAACTGGGCATATGCATGAAGGGTGGGGCAGAGGCAGCGGAAGTACATGGACAAAGCTGTTGGCTGGAACAAATGGGAGAGGAAATACCTGGAGTAGAACCCTCGGCCTCTCTCCTGCAGAGAAACTGGTTGTATTGCATTGAGTTGGAGAGCTCTCTGAGTAGAGCTGAAAAGAGATGCTTTTGGATTCTGGTCCGCAGGTTTGCAAAATAGGTGAAGGGCATAACCTCTGCCAATGAGCTGGTGCACCTATCGGTCTGATGTCCAGCAATGAAAGTGGTGATGAATCTGGTCCCCTACTAGAAGATCTGGTGGACGAGAAAGGGAAATATTGGATTGTTGTTTTGAGTTGCTGCTGAGATTGGAATTATTGTCTGGGTCGCCTCTGGGTGGAAGAACGAGAGATAGCAGAAGACTGATTATAGCATCTTCTATTATAATAAGAGCATCTAGAGGCATTGGTATACCTCTGAGCTGATTGCAAGGATTGAAAAGAGCACATTTATACCAAAGTGGTCATGTAATGTGTACCTTTTTATCTTTTCTGTAACCTCTTTAATACGATCACCAAAGAGGTTATCTCCTAAACATGGGATATTAGATAGGTGGTCTTGGACAGAGGAATCGAAGTCTGATATTCATAGCCAGGCCTGCCTACACATTGTAATGGCCACTGCTGAGGTTAATGAAGTAACAAAGGCATTGAATGAGGAACGCACCATGCACTTTCTGGTTTCCAGCAGATTTCTGACCCAATGCCTGAATTGTTTATGGTGGTCGGATGGAATATATTGTTGAAAAGTGGAGACTGGCTTGATTAAAGATTTTAAATAAAAGTCATGTAGAGGCTATAATTTAGAATCCTGTTAGTAAGCATGATAGACTGATAGTCTTGCCTGCCAAATTTGTCTATTGTCCTGACCTCTATGCCAGGTGGAGTAGTGGTATTTGAATGAGAATTATGAGCACACTTCAAAGTTGATTCCACCACTAAAGACTGATGTTGAAGCTGAAGCTTATCATAAACTGGACAAGGTTGGAGCTTGTATAAAATATCCAGCCTAAGAGGTACTATTGGGATTGTTAACGGTGCTTCCCAGTTTTTAAAATAAAAAGGGTCTCTCTTATTAGTTTATGAAGTGGAACCTTAATACAGTGCTTAGGCAACTTTTTATATCTAAAGTTCCATAAGCTCAGATTGAGGCTGTTCTTCAGACTTCATCTTAATGGGCAGCTCCTGACCCATGTGTCTGATAATGCTGGTGAAAGACAAATCCTCAGATGGAGAAGAACATCATGGAGGAGGAGGGGAATGGTCCGTGTGACAAATGACTCATCTGTGGAAAATCAGGAATGTCTATGGAGAAGTGAAAGGACAGGTCAGAGTCAGAGTAGTCCACATGATGCCTAGAATAGCTAGATGCAGAGCACTGAGGCAACTGTCGAGGAGATTGTATGGAGTGCATGGATGAGCATCAAGGAGATGCATGGACACAATGGTCTCTGCAGAGTGTATGGAGTGCCATTGCAGCGTGGAGGCTAGACATTGAGAAGTCATGGAGCAATGCCTGAAGCCATATCAAGGCTGATGTTCTGGCTAGACTGGACTGAAGGTGGTTGCTTGGGGGCAGCATTTGGTATTGAGAGCAGCTGCAGCATACCAGCAAGCTCCTGTTGCAGCAGTAATCAAAGCTGCTCCTACAACGATTGTGCCAGTACCAATATAGGTAAAGGTACAGTCGGCTGCTATTGTAATGGGGACTGAAGCACCAGAGACGTTGAGACGTGTCCGTGGTGAGAAGATGACTTGCTGACTGTGCATCAACACTTATGGGGCATCAATTCAGGAGACACCTTGGATACATGCCTATCAGAGTCATCAATCGATGCATGCAGATCTAAGGTATCTTTAGATGTACGCCTATCACTTCTTAACTTTTTTTATGTGAGTCTTTGGATTCACAAGACAGCAATGCATGTTCTCGCTAATGCGAGACCTCTGTACCATGCTCTGTGGGCAAAATGGGAGTCGATAACAGGGTCAATATTGATGTGGCAGGATGTTGAGGAGCAGGTGCAGAAACAGGCCATGTTGGAAAAAAATCATGGTAGTACCAAAAAACTTGTTACATTGTAATTTCCTGGCCTTAAGGGTCCTCTTCTTTATGCGAGAGCAGAGGGTACAAGAAATGTCCCAATAGTCATGCAGGACCAACATTAGGGGAGGAAAACAAGACAACTACCCTGGCCACATAGTTCTGGAGGGTGCCCTGTGTTCCAGCATGCCTTCCCTCTTCTTTCAGCACCGATCCAACATTATCTTCATGTTCCAGGTCTCACTGAAAAAGTGGCTGCTGTAGTTGTCCCCAATGACACAACTTCCCATTTCCTCTTGGGAGGACAGTAGCAGAAGAAAAGCACAGAGGGGGCCGCATGCAGTGTTTCAGAATCACTGCTGTGGCCAGTTTTTCAATGAGACCTCAAAGGCGAACATGAAGGTGATATTGGACCAGTGCTGAAAGAAGGGGTAGGCATGCTGACCTGAGGAAGCCCTCTGGACCAGCTGGCTTTTTAGAAAAGTAGAACAGGGAAGGTGTTTAAAGAAGGTCCAGACTGAGGGTTGGGGGAGGTAAAGTGAAGGGGAAGAACTTATGGGGCCTGGAAACAGAAGATTTAGAGAGATAGTAGGCAATGGTCTGGAGGGAGAGAAGAGAAAAGGAGAGAAGTTGGATGTGCAGTGGTGTGGAGGGAGGGAGGGAGATATTTCAAGGGAGGACAGATATAGGATGGAAGGGTAGGATAGCTATGAAGAGAAAGGGAGAGATTTTGGTCCAGGGAGGGAGAGATATGGGATGGGAGGGCAGTTGGGAAGAGAAAGGGAGAGAAGTTAGACCTAGGGATGAAAGGTTGGGAGGGATAAATGTTAGGTCTAGGGGTGGAAGGGAGAAAGATGCAGCATCTCTTTTTCCCCCTCCATCTTATTGTTCTGCATCAAGGGGGGAGGGAAGAACAGCAGAAAAGAGGGGGAGAAATGTTGGACCATGGTAGAGAAGAGAAGAGAGATGGATCCATGGGAGGGCATGAGGGAAGAGAGGTGGGATAACAAGATGCTAGAGGATGGGGAGAAAGGGACAGGGTGATGTAGCCTGACAAGAGTGGATAGAGGGAGGGGGATTCTGGAAAAGGTGGAGCCATGTGGAAGAGATCAAAAGGGGAATGACAAGATGAATGAGACAAAACTGAGAGAGAAGTGAGTACAGTAGTAGAAATGTGCTAATGGGGAGTAGAGGAATCTGCAAAACTCAAAAAAATCTCTTTGGGGCAATTTGACAAATTGAACAGTAGCAAATTGCCTGGACCAGATGGTATACATCCCCGAGTACAGATATATTGAAAAATGAATTTACAGAGCTATTGTTAGTAATTTGTAACTTTTCTCTAAAATCCAGCATAGTACAGGAAGATTGGAGGTTGGCTAACATGATGTCAATTTTTAAAAAGGGTTCCAATGTGATCTGGTAAATTATAGATCAGTGCCAGGAAAAATGGTAGAGACTATTATAAAGAACAAAATGACAAAACATATACATAAACATGGATTCATGAGAGAAAGCCCACATGGATTTAGTCAAGGGAAATCTTGCCTCACCATTCTGCTGGATTTCTTTGCAGGGGTAAATGAATAAGAACATTAGAACATAAGAATTGCCGCTGTTGGGTCAGACCAGTGGTCCATTGTGCCCAGCAGTCCGCTCACGTGGCGACCCTTAGGTCAAAGACCAGTGCCCTAACTGAGACTAGCCTTACCTACGCATGTTCTGGTTCAGCAGGAACTTGTCTAACTTTGTTTCCCCTATAACAGCCTCCGGAAGAGCGTTCCAGTTTTCTACTACTCTCTGGGTGAAGAAGAACTTCCTTACGTTTGTACGGAATCTATCCCCTTTTAACTTTAGAGAGTGCCCTCTCGTTCTCTCTTCCTTGGAGAGGGTGAACAACCTATCTTTAACTACTAAGTATATTCCCTTCATTATCTTGAATGTTTTGATCATGTGGATATGTAGATAAAAGGTGGAAAGAGCTAAAAAGGAAAGATCAATATATCAAAGACAGGTATAGTGAGGGAATGAAACAAGACAGGAGAGAGGAGAAAAGACTGGGACAGCAACCACTAGAAAGAGAATTATCAGAAGACACATAAAAGCAGATGTGACAAAATGGGACCAACATGATGGAAAAATAAAATGTCCAGATGACAAACATAGAAAAAGTGATTTATTTTAACATAGAAACACGATGGCAAATAAAGGCCAAATGACTCATCTAGTCTGCCCATCCGCAGTAACCATTATCTCTTCCTCAATCTAAGAGATCCCTCGTGTCTATCCCAGGCCTTCTTGAATTCAGACACAGTCTCTGTCTCCACCACCTCTTCCAGGAGATTGTTCCATGTATCTACCACCCTTTCTGTAAAAAAAGTATTTCCTTAGATTACTCCTGAGCCTATCATCTCTTAACTTCATCCTATGCTCTCTCATTCCAGAGCTTCCATTCAAATGAAAGAAACTCAACTCATGCACATTTACACCATGTAGGTATTTAAACGTCTCTATCATATCTCCTCCTCCCCAGCCTTTCCTCTAAAGTATACATATTGAGATCTGTAAGTCTTTCCCCATATACCTTATGACGAAGACCATACACCATTTTAGTAGCCTTCTCTGGACTGACTCCATCTTTTTTAATATCTTTTTGAAGGTGCGGTCTCCAGAATTGAACACAATATTCTAAATGAGGTCTCATCAGAGTCTTATACAGGGACATCAATGTCTCTTTTTTCCTACTGGCCATACCTCTTCCTATGCACCCTAGCATCCGTCTAGCTTTCACAGTCACCTTTTCAACCTGTTTGGCCACCTTAAGATCATCAGATACAATCACACCCAAGTCCCGCTCTTCTGTCATGTCCCGCTCTTCTGTCCTGTCATAAGTACTTCACCCCCTAAACTGTACCATTCCCTCTGATTTTTGCAGCCCAAATGTGTGACCTTCCATTTCTTAGCATTAAATTTTAACTGCCAAATTTCAGACCATATTTCAAGCTTCGCTAGGTCTTTCTTCATGTCATTCACACCATCCAGGGTGTCAACTCTATTGCAGATTTTGGTATCATCTGCAAAGAGGCAAATCTTACCTGACAGCTTATATTAAGACCTATCCCGAAAATGATGCTAGGGCTTATTTTCGGGGAAACACGGTACTTGCCTCGAGTGGAGAAGTGGTCTAGTGTTTAAAGCAGATGCCTCAGCACCCTGCGGTTGTGAGATAAATTCACACTGCAGCTCTTTGTGACTCTGGGCATGTCACTTAATACTTATAAATCACTGTTGTACTAATCACCTTTGTTTTACTTCAAACACAAATTACAACACAAGTTGATGTGGTTAAGTGAACACTCAGACCCGCAGCTGAGGTCCGGTGAAACAAGTTCACGGAGCAGCTGTTAAGGAGACCATCATTGTTGTTCACAGTCTCCTCGAGACTGTGAACAACAATGATGGTCTCCTTAACAGCTGCTCCGTTGTTTGGTGGAGGAGACTGTGAACAACAATGATGGTCTCCTTAACAGCTGCTCCGTTGTTTGGTGGAGGAGACTGTGAACAACAATGATGGTCTCCTTAACAGCTGCTCCGTTTGTTTGGTGGAGGAGACTGTGAACAACAATGATGTTCTCCTTAACAGCTGCTCTGTTTGTTTGGTGGAGGAGACTGTGAACAACAATGATGGTCTCCTTAACAGCTGCTCCGTTGCTTGGTGGAGGAGACTGTGAACAACAATGATGGTCTCCTTAACAGCTGCTCCGTTGTTTGGTGGAGGAGACTGTGAACAACAATGATGGTCTCCTTAACAGCTGCTCCGTGAACTTGTTTCACCGGACCTCAGCTGCGGGTCTGAGTGTTCACTTAACCACATCAACTTGTGTTGTAATTTGTGTTTGAAGTAAAACAAAGGTGATTAGTACAACAGTGATTTATAAGTATCACCTTGGATAAATATATTCCCTTGCTGTTTTTTGACTTAATACTTATAAAAATGTTAAAAGAATAGGCTCATGAACAGAACCTTGAGGCAAACCACTGGTAACATCCTTTTCCTCCGAGTGAGCTCCATTGATCACTACCCTCTGTTGTGTTGTACGTAACCAGTTCTTGACTCAGCCCATCCCTTTGGGGCCTATCTCAAGAGGACTCAGTTTATTTATTAGATATCTGTGTGGAACACTGTCAAAGGCTTTGCTAAAATCTAAATACACCACATCTAGTGCACATCCTCTATCCAATTCTCTGGTCACCCAGTCAAAGAAATTGATCAGATTTGTCTGACAAGACCTACCTACTGGTAGCAACTGACCAGCTTTCCCAGACGGTGATATCTCACCTCTCATTGGGAAGCAGGAGCGATGATGTTCCCTTACTCCTGCCTCTGACATTGTCATCTTCTGAAATGAGGGCACCTGGCCTTCAGCAGTATGTTGGGATGGAACAATTTGCCAAATAAGGGAATGCTTCCAGCAAGGATTAGGCAAGAGTAAGTGGGTATTGCTCTTGCCTCTCGAATTTAGAGCTGGGTGGATGGATCAAGGGAATCCAGTGACTTACAGGTTACCTGACCCTGAGTGGCCCTTGGCTCGACCACTTTGAAAGCAGATCCTCCCAGTCCATAGCATTGGCCAGTAAGAAGAGAACTGGAGGACGTGTCAACAGAGGAGACTGAGGGAAGGAATGGAAGGTACATAGGAGCCATTTCATCCACTAGGAATTTTTTGTGTGGTAGGGGAGGCTGAGTTGTGATCAGCCTTAGGAAAAGAGTAAAAAAAAAAAAAGCATTAGATTATAAAGCTTTTTTTCTTCTTCTTTTACATCAGGAACAATATGCCATTCAGCAATTTGCATGCGTTTTACATGCCAACTGTGCTACCCTTTAGAACAGAAGGTTTACTACAGCCTCTTAAAGTTAACAGCATTCTGCTTTATAAGTAGTTAACCAGTAATGATATGCTTTCATTTCATTTAGTGCATGCGAAAATGTTTAGTGTGACTTACTGAGATTAAAAAAAAGAACATTAACCCCCCCCCCCCCCAACTAAACCACTATTGAACAGCTCAGTCTTCTCAGTCAAAATAATTGTGATTTTCTATAAGCATTTAACACCTTACTTTATTTCCTCAGAGAGGCCTTTAAGCGTTAGCTGGAGACTGTGACAAATCAGCATTGTATACTTAATTGCACACAGGAGTTACTGCCAAACCCACAAGGCTTGATCAGGCATTTTTTCACCTAGCCATGGAATTATACTAGAGGATGGAAGTCAAGCTTATAAGATCATTGTCTCTTTGTCCACTATTTACCACCATGCAAATCAGTTTTTGCTTAATCCAGCATTAAAAAGGTATTATGCTTTAAATTACTGTAATGCAGAGTGTTATTACAGTTTAGTAATGCAAACTCAAAGTACTGTACTAAAAAGGGATAGGATGAGACTTGATATACCGCTTTTTTGTGTGGCTCACATGGGGCAATTAAGTGTTAAGTAACATGCCAGAGTCACAAAGAGCTGCAGTGTGAATTTATCTCACAACCGTAGGGTGCTGAGGCATCTGCTCTAAACACTAGGCCAGTCCTCCACTCGAGGCAAGTACCGTGTTTCCCTGAAAATAAGACCTACCCCGAAAATAAGCCCTAGCATTATTTTTGGGATAGGTCCTAATCAATGTTCCCTCTAAGGATTGATGAGGTGTGTGCAAAAAAAAATATGCATGAGCGACAAGTTACATACTCCACAAATTTATGAGCAGGCACGGAGGACGCATTTTTAAACAAATGTAGTTTATCCTTGTACTCCTTATGTAATTTTAATCATCTATGGATATGTTTGTATGTTTATTGTTCAAATGGTTTTATTTATTTCCCCAAATTTATTTTTGTTATACGCATTAAAAATATTTGATATTGCGTTTAAATCAAAATCTCAATAAACTTGAAACGAGTGCCCGTGAGATTGTGGGAGGGTTAAATACTCAAAACTTAGAAGAATAACAATTTACTTAAAGTTTTTGCTACGCCAGCTTTCTGATATCTTTACATACAGTGGCGTACCTAGCATATGTAACACCCGGGGCCCATCATTTTTTGGCACCCCACCCCCCCATCTGTAAGAAAAACATGATTTTTAGTAACAAACCACATGTCACACATGAGTACCTAGGAAAAGGCAGCATCTTACATATTGCAGTGATCAGTACATCAATACACCCATTGTAAAACTAAACAAGCCAGACCAGCACAGATCAATCCTACACCATCAATCCTAACAGAAAACCATGTCTTTTGAACAAACAGAACCCAGAAAACACCTTCGCCTAGTATGGAATATGTCATCACAAACTAACCCCTCACTCTTTTACAAAACTGTAGTGTGGATTTTAGCCACAGTGGTAACAGCCCTGACACTCATAGAATTCTGAGCATCAGAGCTGCTACCACCACGGCTGGCGCTAAAAAAGCTCCACAGTTTTATAAAAGGGGGGATAAAATAGAAATACACAGTTTCAACGCTCTAGCTCAGAGGTGCCCAAACTTTTTGGGCTTGCGAGCTACTTTAAAATGACCAAGTCAAAATGATCTACCAACAATAAAATTAAAAAACACAAAGCACACTATACGCTGAGAAAATGTTAATTATCATTCCTATTCTGGGGTTTTTTCAAAGAGGTCAAGGCAGATGATTCTATGCATTGTCACCTCAGTAACAACCATACAAAAATAGACAAATATACCCCCATCCCTTTTTATTAAACCACAATAGCAGTTTTTAGCGCAGGGAACTGCGCTAAATGCCCAGCGCTGCTCTCGACGCTCATAGGCTTCCTGCGCTAAAAAATACTATTGCGGTTTAGTAAAAGGGGGCCATAGTGTAAAATATAGACAGCATATATAAATTCAGACACATTTTGATCACTAAATTTAAAATAAAATCATTTTTCCTACCTTGTCTGGTGATTTCATGAGTCTCTGGTTGCACTTTCATCTTCTGACTGAGCATCCAATCTTTCTTCCCTTCTTTCAGCCTGTATGCTTCCTCTCCTCCAGACCTCATTCCCTCCCCCAACTTTTTCTTCCTCTCTCCCTGTTTTCTTTCTTTTTTCTCTCTTGATGCCCCCTTTCTTTTTTTTCTGTTTCCCTGCTCCCTTTCTTGCTTCCTACCCTCCACAAAGCCACTGCTGCCACCATTGGGGGAAACAGGCCCCAAAGCCACTGCCGCGGCTGCCCGAAGCTCTCTCTGCTTCCCACCGGGCCGACCAGCATTCCCCCGACGTGAATTCTGCCGTCGGAAAGGAAGTTCCGCCCAGCCAGGCAGCGAGTGGCTGGCCCGAACTTCCTCTCCAACTGCAGCCTTAGGGCGGATGCACAGCCGGGGCGGACCGCTCCCCTCCCCCCCTTGGAGGACACTGAAGACATGGCAGCGGCTCCTCTCACGAATCCCCACCTGCGTCGGAAGTACGATGCAGTCGGGGATCTTGAGAGGAGCCGCCGCTGCATCTTTTAACTTTACAAATACAGGCCGCCGCCGCCGCTTCCTCTCACCTCCGCCCGCCCTCGAGTGAGCGACAGGGGAAAGCACATGAGCGACGTCACTGAAAATAGTGAGCGATCGCTCATGCGCTCACCTTAGAGGGAACACTGTAAAGCCCTATCCTAAAAATAAACCCTAGTCCCGGGATTCGCCGGCAACTCTTCAACCTGGCTCCCCACCGCGCAGCCAAACCCCTGCTGACCTTCCCTCCCTGCCGACCGCAAGCACCCTACCTTCAACTGAAGCAGCGTCGGGCCGGCAGCACTCTAAACAGGCTGCTTGGCCTTGTCAGTCAGGGATTTCACTCTGCCGTGTTACTGATGGGGCTCGCTCGCGGGCGGCGGGGAGGGAAGAATGAAGGATCAGCAGGGGTTCGGCTGCACGGTGGGGGCAGGGGGATACTCAAGGGTTCTGCTGTCCAAGGGTGGGAGGAAGGGAGGGAAGGATAGACACTGGGCAAGGGTTCTGCTGCCTGAGGGATGGGAAGGTGGGAAGGATAGAAGCTGGGCAAAGGATTCTGCTGCACGAGGGATGGGAGGGAGGAAATTTTACAGAACACTAACTTAGTGCACATTTATTTTATTCAATTTTCTATACTGTTCTCCCAAGAGAGCTCAGAATGGTTTACATGAATTTATTTAGGTACTTAAGCATTTTCCTCCATCTGTCCTGGTTTACTTGAATTTATTCAGGTACTCAAGCATTTTCCCCCATCTGTCCTGGTGGGCTCACAATCTATCTAATATATGTGGGCAATTAAGAACTAGATGCACTAAACGGGATCAGTAAGACTGCGTGGGCAGGGCCGGATTAATGAATAGGCCCAGTAGGCACATGCGTAGGGCCTGAAATGGTCGGGGAGGCCCGCTGAAGGAGAACACTGAAAAAAAATGTTTAAATTGTGACGGGCCCCTACCCAGCATTGATCGGCAACACCGGGGCTCCCCCCATCGATCAGCAACACTGGGGCCCCCCCTCGATCGGCAACACCGGACCCACGCTTGACAGAAACACGGTCTGTGACTGCTCTCTCTCCATCCGCTGCCGAAGCCTGTAAACAAATTTAACACATGACGTGGGGCTCTAACAGTGCACGTGACACTGCCGGATTCCTTCATCCTCCATAAATGAAATGGGAAGTTACGTCATGAGGGGGGGAGGAAGGAGGAGGGAAGCCATCAGCAGCACGCGCACTGTTTGAGCCCTGCGGCGTGTGTTAAATTTGTTTACAGGCTTCGCCAATGGCGGGAGAGAGAGAGAGCACAGAGCAGTAAATGAGTTGAAGTCGGCAGGCCTGTGGAGGGGAAGATGCTAGATGGAAGGACAGTCAGGAAGAACAAGAAATGCAGTATGTTGGAGCAGGGGATGAGAGGGAGGGAAAGAATGGGAAATGTTGGACAAGGGCGGGAGAGGGGCTGGATCATAGGGTGACAGGGGGAGAGAACAGCAGGAAAGAGAGCAGAAGCAATCTTGGACCCTGAGGGGGAGGGAAGAGAGAGGTGGTGAGATGATTATGAGGGGAGGGAGGAGAAATGGGATAGGAAGATAGTGAAGGAAAAAGGACAGGGAGATGTCAGGCCATCAGAGATAGAGAAGAGATGCTAGGCTACAAGAATGGAGGGAGGGGATATGCTGGAAATTGTGGGAAAGACCAAGGGACAGGAGTGGCAAGGAGATGAATGAGAAGAAGATAGCTTCTAGCCCCTCACCTCCTCACCGCTGCTGCTTTCCAACATATGCCTGACGCTGACGGCAAAAGTTCTCCCCACTTCCATCATCTGTCCCCTTCTCCCTCTCTCCCTCCAGCCAGGCAATTCACAGAGGGGGCAGGATAATGTGATAGAATTGCCTGGGATGGAGAGAGAGTGGGGTGAAGATAGAGAGAAGGGGGGCAGATGATGGAAGTGGGGAAAACTTGTGCTATCAGCTTCAGTCACATATGAGGAAGCAGCAGCAGCAGCAGCAGCAGTGAAGAGGTGAGGAGCCCTCATTTCCTCACCACTGCTGCTGCTTTCCCACATGCTAGATGGGGGGCATATGCTGGATGGGGGGAAGAAGATAGAGTTAGTGAGATAGTTTAAATTTTATTTTTTGCTTCAGGATAAAGTAGTATTGGAGCTGTGCTGATAAGTGTTTAGAAATAGAAATGGTGATCTTTTTATTGTACTAATTTTAATACATGTTTGACTAACTTTCAGAGACCAAATTCTCCTTCCTCAGGTCAGGATACAATACTGTAACAGAAGTATACTTTACTGACCTAAGGAAAGAGGGTTTGACCTCTGAAAGCTAATTAAAAAATGTATTAGTCCAATAAAATGGTATCTTATTTTCCATTTTTTTGTTTTATTTTTATTTGTTAATTTGTAAAGTGATTTGGTATTTCTCTTTTTTCAAATTTACATCTGCTATCTTTATATTTTGTTCAGTATTGGGGGATATGCACACTGTTTCTTCACCCCCTAAACTGTACCGTTCCTTCGGTTTGTAACACAAGCCAGCATGCTGAATTCTCTGCACTGCTCTGATGGGCACAGAATTCCTATGATTGTCAGAACATTCAGCCCACCAGCCAGTGCTAAAAACTTCTTCCGTGCTTTTGTAAAAGGAGAGGGGGGTTAGTTTGCGATTACTTATTCCATATTGGGTGAGGGTGGTTCTGTGTCCAGTGTGTATGAAAGACATGGTTTTCTGTTAGCATTGACCAGCCTTGTTTGGCGAAATGCATCAGGCATGATTCCTGGGAGCACCTTGAATAAACCTGATTTGAATCTCCTTATTGTCTGCAGATCTTCTTTTGTTCCACGTTGGATTCTTTGGTGAACCATTTGCCTTGTTGTTTTGTTACAAATTAACAGACATGTGAAACACACCAGAGGAGATACATTTGGTTGTTTATACATATATATGGGTTAAAGTTGTAGGACATAGAGTGAGGCAGTTGAGGAGTTGAAAACTTGGTTAAAGTCTTGGGCAAGTATGTGAGAAGGGAAGGAAGTGGGGTTTTGTTTAGAGATGTTTGGGGCTTGCATAGAACTAAAACTGTATATTGGTACTGGTATGGTAATCTTTGTTATTTGTTTTGAATTTTATAATAAAAGAAAAAAAGAAATACAAGTGGAAATAAAGAAGTAAATAAGAAAACAGGTAAATAAATGGGGGCGGGGCGGGACATGGCTAGGGGGCCCAGTGTACTTGTGTGTCTAGGGGCCCTCGACGAATTAATCCTGCCCTGTGTGTGGGTCCACTCTGATCCAATTTTTGGTCGATTCTAAAAGAGTTATTGATGCACTAAAGATTTTGTATGCAAATGATTCACGGAAGTTCATCGTAATCCCTGACTCTCATGTCCGATTGATCGCTGCGAGTGACTCTCACACATGTGCACAGCTAGCAGGGGAACTCTGAACAACTGAGACGCAGAAGCCCCAAAAAAGTCTCTTGAAATTCAGCTGTTTGGGGCAGAAAACTTTTTTTTTTAAATGGGCACAGATGCTAAGTGTGTGTTACACATGCACAACATCTGCCCCATTAAAAAAAAACAACAGAAAAACCCCTCCGCCGATGATGGCCCTCCCCCATGAACTGGCACTAGGGACCGACCCCCCTGCCAGCAAAAATTGGTAGGAGAGATGACCACTTCCCTACTGCTATACCAACCCCCATATGTGAGAAAGGAGGGATGCTCGCTCCCTCCTGCCATGGCGGCTCCCCACCGTGCGAGAAATAGGCAGGAGGTATTCCCACTTCCCTCCTGCCATGCTGACACCCTCCCTCCCTGCATGAGAGAAAATTAGCAAGAGAGATACCCATGCCCTCCTGTCAACAGAGGCCCCTCCAAACCATCCCCTCTCCTTCCCGCCAAAAGGCAGGCATCTGAGCCAATCAGAGCCTTAGGCCTCTCCCTATGCATTATGCACCGAGGAGGGAAGGTCTGTCATTTTGGATCGGCGGGCTTTGAAGATTGAGGGACAATGCTTCCCTCCTACTTCCAACTTTGGTAAAAGGTATTGGGGGGGGGGGGGTTTCAGGGGAGCATCTAGTGGTAGGAAAGAGTGGGTGTTCATCACATTTTTTTGGGGGGGGAGGGTTGAGGATGGTTCAGGGGGGCATCCCTCCTGCCAATTTTCTCTCGTGCGGGGTACGTGTGTAGTGGACATTCCTCTTGCTATTTTTCTCTTGTGTGTTGCAATGGCAGGAGTGAGGGGTCATCCCTCCTGCCATTTTTTCTCATGCAGGGATGGGGTCAGCATGACATGAGGAAGTGGGCATCCCTGCTGATGTTTTTGCTGCCTTGGGGGGGGGGGGGGCTGTCGGTTCCTGGTGCTTGTTCATAAGGGGGATGTCAGGGAGGGCTGTCATAGGCAGGTGGAGTGCTGGTTTTTTTTAATGGGGCATATTTTGTGCATGTGTAACACGCACACAGCATCTGTGCTCATTAAAGAAAAAAAAAGGGCTAAACTATAGTTAAGGCGACTAGTCATGGCCAGTCGCTTTTTTTTGGATCGCTAAAAGCGATCACTTTTTTTGTGCATCAGGAATCCATGTTAGTGCATCAATCACTCTGCTAGTTTACATGGCATTTCAATATTAATGAGTTTATTTGCATGGTTGGATTGGAGAATGAGTGATCATGCAGAAAACCACATAGTGAGCCGTGTTCTGCAGCGGGTCGATAAAGACGATCGTCAGAAAACCATTTAGTGACGATCGTTAGATGATTACTGACTTTAGTGCATCTGTCCCTAAGTCATTTGCTCACGGCCACAAGGAGCAGCGTTTCACACCTAAGCATTTGTGCTTGTCAAAGGCTGGTAGTTAGGCATGCAAATACACAGACCTGCGGCTAGAGAAGTAAGAGAAGATAGAGAGGACAGCGATCGTCGTGGGGGACTCCATCATCAGACAGGTCGATAGCCACATAGCGGGAGATCGACAGGATTGGCTGGTGATCTGCCTACTATGATCCAAGGTAGAAGACATAGTGAGCTGAATCAACAGGATCATCGACAGCGTGGAAGTGGAAGTGGAAGATACGGCGGTGGTGATTCATGTGGGGACAACGTGAGCAACAGGAACTATAGCAGGAAAGGACTGAAGGACCAGTTCCGGATGCTGGGAAGGAAGCTGAAGACCAGAACGCAGAGCGCATCGTTCTCGGAGATTCTGCCAGTACCCAGGGCTGACGAGAAGAGGCAGACGGAGCTGCAAGCAGTCAACGCATGGATGAGGTGCTGGTGTGAGGAAGAAGGATTCCACTTTGTGCGCAACTGGACAACATTCTGTGGGAAGAGCAAGCTAATCAGAAAGGATGGACTCCACCTCAGCAGAGACGGAACAAGGCTACTTGCAAATAACATCAAGAGAGAAATTGAGAAGTTTTTAAACTAGGAAGAAGGGGAAAGCCGACAGTTGACCATGAGTTGATGGTTCGGGAACCGGTATACCCAGAGGATACCGTGCAGAAAGATAGCCGGGAAGACTCACCGGATTATAGGCAAGATAGAACACAAGAGGGATGAAACTGCAAGAAAGTAACAGGCCGCAAACTCAAGTGTATGTACACAAATGCAAGAAGCCTAAGAAATAAGAGGGGGGAATTGGAAGCTATGGCACAAAAAGATAACCTTGACATCATCGGCGTCACGGAAACATGGTGGAACGAGGAAAACGCCTGGGACACTGCGCTACCGGGATACAACTACCGCAGAGACAGAGTATATCAAAAAGGTGGGGGTATTGCCCTATACATCAAAGAAGGAATTGAGTCTACTGGAGAGAACATGCCAGCATGGTTAAAAGGTGAAGTGAAACGGCTATTAGAGCCAAGAAAATATTCTTTAAAGAGTGGAAAAAGGATCCTAATGAAGAAAATAAGAAGAGACAGAAGCACTGGGAAGTTAGATGCAAGGCATTGATAAAGTAAGCTAAGAAAGAATATAAAGAGAAACTTGCAAAGAGTCAAAAACTCATATTTTTTTTTAGGTACATCAGAAGCAGAAAACCTGTGAGGGAATCCATGGTACTGTTGGATGGTCAAGGAGCATAAGGAATGCTCAGGACATAGTGGAGAGACTGAATGAATTATTTGCTTCGCTTCAGTCAATCTACCTGAACCGGAAATAGTTTTCAAGGGCGATGATACGGAGGAACTGAAAGAAATTTTGGTGAATCTGGAAGATGTACTAAGCCAAATCAACAAGTTAAAAAGTGATAAATCACTTGGACTGCATATCAGGGTACTAAAAGAACTCAAACATGAAATTGCTGACCTGCTGTTAGTGATCTGTAACCTGTCAGTAAAATCTTCTGTAGTACCTGAAGATTGGAGGGTGGTCAATGTTACACGATTTTTAAAAAGGGTTCCAGGGGAGATCTGGGAAATTACAGACCGGTAAGCTTGATCTCAGTGCTGGGAAAAATGGTGGAAACAATTATAAAAAATAGAATTGTGGAACACGTAGACAAACATGATTTAATGGGACAGAGTCAGCATGGGTTCCGCTGAGGGAGATCTTGCCTCACCAATTTGCTTGACTTCTTTGAAGGTGTGAATAAACATGTAGATAAAGGTGAGCCAGTTCATGTAGTGTATCTAGATTTTCAGAAAGCTTTAGACAAAGTTGCTCATGAGAGGCTCCTGAGAAAATTAAAGAATTATGGGATAGGTGGCAAAGTTCAGTTGTGGATTAGGAATTGGTTATCGGACAGAAAACAGAGGGTAGAGTTAAATGGTCATTTTTCTCAATGGAGGAGAGTAAACAGTAGAGTGCCGCAGGGATCTGTACTGGGACCGATGCTATTTAACTTATTTATAAATGATCTGGAAATTGGAATGACGAGTGAGGTGATTAAATTTGCAGATGACACTAAACTGTTCAAAGTTGTTAAAACGCATGAAGATTGTGAAAAATTGCAGGCAGATCTTTGGAAACTGGAAGACTGGGCGTTCAAATGGCAGATGAAATTTAATGTGGATAAATGCAAAGTGATGCACATTGGGAAGAATAGTCCAAATCACGATTACCAGATGCCACCTTGGGGGTTAGCGCCCAAAAAAAGGATCTGTGTGTCATCGTAGACAATATGATGAAACCTTCCGCCCAATGTGTGGCGGCGGCTAAAAAACCAAATAAGGTGCTAGAAATTATTTAAAAAGGGATGGTTAACAAGACTAAGAATGTTATAATGCCTCTTTATCACTCCATGGTGTGACCTCACATGGAGTATTATGTTCAATACTGGTTGCCTTATCTCATGAGAGATATAGCGGCACTAGAAAAGGTTCAAAGAAGAGCGATCAAGATGATAAAGGGGATGGAACTCTTCTTGTATAAGGAAAGGCTGAAAAGATTAGGGCTCTTCAGCTTGGAAAAGAGATGGTTGAGGGGAGATATGATTGAAGTCTACAAAATCCTGAGTGGAGTAGAACGGGTTCAAGTGGATCGATTTTTCACTCTGTCAAAAATTACAAAGACTAGGGGACACTCAATGAAGTTACAGGGGAATACTTTTAAAACTAAAAGAAGGAAATATTTTTTCATTCAGAGAACAGTTAAGCTCTTGAACACATTGTCAGAGGTTGTGGTAAGAGCAGATAGCATAGCTGGTTTTAAGAAAGGTTTGGATAGTTTCCTGGAGGAAAAGTTCATAGTCTGTTATTGAGAAAAACATGGGGAAAGCCACTGCTTGCCCTGGAACAGTAGCATGGAACGTTGCTACTCTTTGGGTTTTGGCCAGGTACTAGTGACCTGGATTGGCCACTGTGAGAATGGGCTACTGGGCTTGATGGACCATTGGTCTGACCCAGTAAGGCTATTCTTATGTTCTTATGAAAGGTGTGGAATCTTGAGAGCCTTATGTACGTGCTGCAGCTCCACAATAGGCCTCTAGCTGTCGGAATCATTAAGTGGCACGATAAAGCATATGGAGTATCTGCCGGATTTTGAAAGATCGGGCGGCACCTGCTGTAGAACTTGAATATCCAGCAAGTGCTGTACAGTGGCCTGCACTTGGAGTGCCTTGTCCGGGTGCCCTGCGGGAGTTTACATAAATCAATTGGTCAGAGGCCGTGAGAATTCCAATTGAAGCCCAATGAAATAAAGGCCAGAACCCACAGGTGTAATGTAAACCCAAGCCGGCAAGAACGCTGACAGCCTGCCCCCTATCTGTAGATAGGGGTCTCCTATCCTGGCGCAATGCACCTTCTTGGCAGGGGTTTCAGGATGAGAGCCAGTTGACTTGGCATATCTGTAGTTGGAGTACCGCTATCTGGGTGAGATGTGGCACTGGAATACAAGTGGTAATGCCTGGAGCCATGAAAATTAGTACAACCAGAATCCCTAGAGGGTCTGGATCTGCTATCAGGCAGGGTCTTAGGGTGACTGAATACCACAGAATCCATGAGGTCAACCAGGTCCTTGCCAAACAACAACTGTCTTGAAAGGGAAGTCTCGCCAAAAAAAACCTTTGGAAGTGGAATCACCAGCCCACTGTCTAATCCAGAGAATTCTGCAGGCAGAAATGGAAAATGCCAAAACCGGCATAAGGCATATAAAGTGGCAGTCACATAAGCTAACCCAGCCATAAGAGCTGAGGAGGAGAATCTACAGCCTCACTCTCCAGAGTGTGCAGGCAAGAAAGGCGCTGCCAAAGCAGCTGCATAAAAAAACCTCTGGAGAACAACGTCCACATCGTTGTACTGCATATCTGTAAGCACCACAGCACTTTCCCTGGTTAGAGAGGTGCAATCAGGCACCTGCATAACCAAAGAATCCACTCTAGGCTGATCCAGAACTTGCGGGCAATCCAGTGCCAGAGGGTTCAAGCAAGACATGGTCCTCACCAACATAAGAGCATATTCCATATAGTCACATTGCTCCAATATTAAAATGCTCGTATCAGGGTGTCAGGGAAAGGTGAAAGACTGCAAGCGTGCACCAAAAGCCTGGAGGAAAGAGAGGACAGAACTAGCTGAGTAACCAAATGCAATTCCAGCAAAGACGAAGAAATAAGATCTGGCAAAGCCACAGATGAAATAAGCGCAGAATTGTGGGATTGTCCCCAGGTCCTAGAGCTCCAGAAGGATCCAAAGATCCAGCATACAGTTTCCTGATCCCCCCATTCTTGGAAGCGCTGCACCTTAAAATAAGGGGTAAGCAAACTGGTCATCAGCATAAAGACAGGGTCAGGCAGACCAGGAACAACCGCTGGCTGAGACAAGGACAAAACCAGAGACGCAACGCCATTGGGAGATGCAGCGGATGTGGAGTGGGATTGTGCAGGGGAAGAACGCCTGCTTTGAATCTATATTAGAAACTCTGAGAAAGTCTCTGGTTCCTGGGGTGCATAGTTTCTCCCTCTGATGACTTAATTATGTGTTTCAGAGGCCATGCCGAGCCCCAAAAATAAAGAAGGCTGCCCCAGCGGGCTAGCCGAGCATTTTGTCACCTGCTTGAACAGGGAAGAGGCTAAGCTTTGTGCTGCTGCCACTCCTGGCTGCGCCACAAGAATGCTCCTGAAGCACCTAATTTGCACAATCCTGGAAATAATTCACATGAGGAGAGCCTAAGGACTCCATCCTAACAAGATTTGAGGCAAAAATTGCAGTTTTGGAGAAGCAGAAAAAAGAACACTACAAATCCAAGATGGCCACTGCTATGAAATTCACACCAAAATTGCGATATTTTCCACACATAGCAAAGCTAAAAAATGGCAATTTTAGGATTTTTCATGTGGGGGAACACAGGTGGACAAGCAAAAACCTTGAAAACTCCACTTTTCAGACCTCCCTTGATCCATATCACAGCTGTAACAGCTCTTACAGTAGCTAGATTAGAGAATCACTGCCTCATGCTGAGAATGGCTCTGGAAAGCTGATCTTTGGGCTACCAGTCAGACCCCATGCCTACCTTCACCCCTGTGAGCCTCATAAGGACGCCTAACAGCCTGCGCTCAACCTCTGCTTAACAGTAAGTGAAACAACTTCAGGGACGGCCCTGAGTTCCAAAGAAACTCAGCAGGCTGGTTAACAGGTACCCACTGGGACTGGCCCGTCAGCTACAGACAGAAGTCTGTGTGTTCTCAATGCAGGCAAAGTAAAAGAAACGTTCAGGGAACAAGAATCCTGAAGAAAAAAGGACTAAAAACACTGAATAAAATAATAAAATGTGGAGAGCAGAATGAACATACTCCTGCAGGCATGTGTACAGAAGGGAAAAACTATAGGTGGAGCTAAGGAGCTCCAGAAAGTACAGAGAAGCACATAGAAAAATCCAAACTGGTTTTCTTCTACAGATGGCACATGGCCATGGGAACACTACCCGCTTGTCTAGAACAGTATTGCTCAACTCGGTCCTGGAGTACTCCCTTGCCAGTCAGGTTTTCAGGATATCCACAATGAATATGCTTGAAAGAAATTTGCATATAATGGAGGCAGTGTATGCAAATTATGTTTATGCATATTCATTGTGGATATCCTGAAAACCTGACTGACAAGGAGGCACTCCAGGACCGAGTTGAGAACAACTGGTCTAGAATGTCTCACATATTGCACAGGAAAAGAATGCATTGATGGATCTTTTAATGTGTGGTTATTTAGACCTACTATCTTGTTTCAACTGCAGCTGCTCTTTGCCATTCCCTCCCTTCCTCCTCAAGAAGCTGCCACCCTAGGCGACTGTCCAGCTTGCCTAATGTATAAGCTGGCCCTTGTTGAAAGATGGTAAAGCAAAAAAGAGCGATGACCAAATTTATTGTAGGCAAGAATATTCAGCAGATGATGCAGACTTGGGAAAATCTACTGCTAAGTGCCTCTTAAGTGGGCCATATGGCTTTTGTATGTTAACAAACTGCAAAGTTACTCTGCTACACATATGGATTCCATTTAGCATATCTTGCAAACATTTGCAAATTACAAACAATCCAATTTAACATATTAAACTGCCTCAGCTCTCATTGGGCTGCATTCAAAAGGAACTTCTTCCCATGGGAAAAATCCTTGTTGAATAAGATCCATTGACTTAAATAGAAATTCTGCTAATTAGCTAAGCTAGCATTTAAATCTAACTGAGGCAGAATAACCCTCAAAGAGTGAAACCAGCATTTAAATCTCAGTATGTAAAAAAGTAAATTCCCACTTAGTCAATCAAAAGGCTGGTTTATAAATCATGAGCACAAAATATACCGGTAGTAGAACAAATCTATCATTGAAAGATTAGGTTCTTACCTGGATAATCTTTCTTTCTTTTTATGCACACAGGAGTCCATACATTACGTGATCAATCTGTGCTCACGAACTATTGCAGAAGGATGTTAATCACATCTTTCAGCTTCTCCTCCTTTACCAGTGGAGTATAATGCCCTCTTCAGTTTGTACCAAAGTAATCAATCTCCACTTTAACAGAAGAAAAGAGAAGGAAGGGCATGGGGAAATTCCCCAGAGTTAATATACATTTCTGCTCTGTAACTCATGAAAAAGGACAATATTTAGTTTAACTTGCAACATAGATGTAAAAATGGCGATTTTAGAATATTTCAGGAGGGTGAACACATGGGAGCATCCAGAAACCCTCAAAACACCACTTTTCCAACCTCCCCCGATGCCTCTCAAAGGCTGTCAAGTCAGCCTGTGTACTCACTGTGACCTGATAGAAGCTGTGCTGCAACCTGCTTTCAGCTCTCTTACAGTAGCTGGATAAGAAATTTCACTGCCACAATGCTGAGAATGGTTCCGGAAAGCCAATCTTTGGGTTGCCAGGCAGACTCCTATGTCTGACTACACTTCCACCCTTGTGGATCACCGGAAAAAGGAGATATTGATGCCCCTGTATAAGATTCTGATGAGACCTCATTTAGAATATTATGTACAATTCTGGAGCCCTTACCTTCAAAAAGATATAAAAAGGATAGAGTCAGTCCAGAGGAAGGCTACTAAAATGGTATGTGGTCTTTGTCATAAAGTGTTGGGGACAGATTTAAAGAGCACAATATGTATAATTTGGAGGAAAGGCGGGAGAGGGGAGATATGATAGAGATGTTTAAATACCTACATGGCGTAAATGCTCACGAGTCAAATGTCTTTCATTTGAAAGGAAGCTCTGGAATGAGGGCATAGGATGAAGTTAAGAGGTGATGGACTCTGGAGTAATCTAAGGAAATACTTTTTTACAGAAAGGGTGGTAGATGCATGGAACAGTCTCCCAGAAGAGGTGGCGGAGAAAGAGACTGTGTTTGAATTCAAGAAAGCATGAGATAGGTACGTGGGATCTCTTAGAGGAAGAGATAATGGTTACTGTGGATGGGCAGACTGGATAGGCCATTTGTCTGCCTTTATCTGCCATCATGTGTGCTCAAGCATCTAATAAATCAGAAGGTAAGCTGGCCCCTAGGCAGGCTGGCTCATCAGGTATACCTGGGGGTTGCCCTACGAGCTGGAATCCGCCCTTGTGGAGTCTGTGTCCTTTCCCAGGCAGAGTATCCCCAAAAATGGTAAAGGAGGAGGAGCTGAAAGATGTGATTGATATTCTTCTGCAACCATTTGTAAGCACAGATTGATCACCTAACATACAGATTCCTTTGTTTATGTAACAGAATTCACATTCTGATATTATGAAATGGGGAAGGAGGTGAGGGACCAAGATGGGCAAATGACAACGGGAAAGAGTAATAAAGTGTGTGATGAAGAGTGAAGGGAAGGCAAATGAAGGACTAATGACAGAAGTTGACTGAAAGGAGAGAAAAAGTTGGACAGGAGATGAAGAAATGGATTGGAACAAGAGATACCATAGTAAAGACTACATGAATTATGATCAAAATTTCTCATTTTACTCATTATTCAACATTATGGGGCGGGGGCGGGGGGAGTTTGCAGGCCACTTTTCATTATGGCAACTCAGTGCCTAATTAGCACCAAACTCATATTCAAAAAAGGTATGCATTCAATTGCATAAAGCTGCCTATGTCCACTTGAAAATGATTTATAATCAGTGTTTCTCAAGCTAGTTCTGGCATACTTCCTAGTCAGTCTGGTTTTTATGAAATGTATAATAAATATGCAGGACCCAGAAAACCTCACATGTTTAAGTCCACATTTATTAGTTTCAAAGTATTTAATTGCTGCATCCATTGTATGCAAATCTAACACATTAGAAACCATAAATTTCTACTGCTCGTTACTCACCCATCTCTTCCAAACTCATGCTTCTCCTCTTCAGAATATCATTGGAATACTGTTATAATTTATTTATACTGTATATTCTAATTTTAATGTTGCTCATTCTGTCCTGACCTGAGGAAGTAAGTTTTAGCTCCCAAAAGTTAGTCAAGATCTTAGATTTCTTTTTTTATTAATCTTTGGTTTTATCTCAGTACACTCACTGTGACTATCTTGAAAACCAGACAGTTCAGGGGGTACACCAGGACCAGCTTGAGAAACACTGGTGTAAAGTACATGTCTTTGGTACTGTATATGATTAAAAAACAGTTTTTAGGATTCTCAGAAAGGTGCAGTATTCCTCAAACAACTTATTTTGAAGATCTAGCTTGTACATTTTTATAGTGAATTTTTCAACCTTTTATTTTCAACTTTTTCATTTATATAACTATATTATTTCTTTAAAAATTATTTTAAAGCTGGATCACTTATCTTTTTTACTTTCGAACTCAGCTTCAATTTTGTCAGCTGGGGACTTCTGCCAACATGTTTCGCCGTACTGGCTTTTTCAAGGCATTAGTTAAAAGGATGCCGCTGCCATCTTTAGCCCACTAAAAGAATGGGACTACATGAGCATGTGTGAACAAAAATCAGTAAGAGCTGTAAATATTTAACTAAAAAGTTCATAATAGGTTAAAATTTCAAGTTATATAGGTGGCAGTAATTATGGGCTCTTTTTATCAAGCTGCACTAGCGGGGTTAACGCGTGCAACGTTTCATCACGTGTTAACCCCGGCGCTGGCCTAAAAACTACCGCCTGCTCAAGGGAGGCGGTAGCGGCTAGCATGGACGGCAGTTTAGCGCACAATATTATGCGCATTAAACTGCTAGCGTGGCTTGATAAAAGGAGCCCTATGTGTATGTTATAGGAAGATATGAAAGTACAGTGGTACCTTGGATTACGAGCATAATCCGTTCCAGGAGCATGCTCGTAATCCAAAATGCTCGTTTATCAAAGCGAGTTTCCCCATAGGAAATAATGGAAACTCGCTTTGATATGTTCCCACCCCCCTTCCCCCCCTGAGGCCAGCAGTGCTGCTCCCCCCCACGAGAACCGGCATTGCTCCCCCGAAGACCCCCCCCCCCGTGAACCGTCAACCTCCCCCCGCCATCGGGCACCCCCCCCGCCGTGACCTGAGGTTCCCCCAACCCACCCGAACCCTCTTCTTACTTTAATGTAGCCTCCGCACCGGCACCGGCACCAGCATGCTCAAGGCCCAGCACAGGAGGCAGATCTTCGGGCACCGGCACCACCGCACAGGACATGCTGGTGCCGGTGCGGAGGCTACAGTAAAGTAAGAGGGTTCCGGTTTGCGGGGGGGGGGGGGGGGGCGCTCGCAAATCGAGGCGCGCTCGGTTTCCGAGGCGCCGATTTTGTGAATGTTTTGCTCGTCTTGCAAAACACTCGCAAACCGGTGCGCTTGTAAACCGAGGTATCACTGTATTCTACTACAATAGCATTCCATTTATACTTTTCTGTCTAGGGGATTGCCTTGAAAAAGCCAGTACGGCGAAACATGTCAGCAGAAGTCCCCAGCTGACAAAATTGAAGCTGTGCTCGAAAGTAAAAAAGATAAGTGATCCAGCTTTAAAATAATTTTTAAAGAAATAATATAGTTATATAAATGAAAAAGTTGAAAATAAAAGGTTGAAAAATTCACTATAAAAATGTACAAGCTAGATAGTAACACAGTAGATGACAGCAGATAAAGACCCGAATGGTCCATCCAGTCTGCCCAACCTGATTCAATTTAATTTTTTTTCTTAGCTATTTCTGGGCAAGAATCCAAAGCTCTACCCGGTACTGCCGAAATCTCTGTTAAAACCTACTCCAGCCCATCTACACCCTCCCAGCCACTGACGCCCTCACCAACCCATCCCCCACCAAACGGCCATACACAGACACAGACCGTGCAAGTCAACCCAGTACTGGCCTTTGTTCAATATTTAATATTATTTTCTGATTCTAGAACCTCTGTGTTCTTAAAAAAAAAAGATCTTCAAAAAAGTTTATTGAGGAATATTGCACCCTTTCTGAGAATCCTAAAAACTGCTTTAATCATATGTTTAAAATCTAAAGAAATTACATACAAGAAGTGGATGTCGATTGATATTTATTGCAATTTATAAGTCAGGATGCTAGAGTCCGGGTCTGCCACTGTATATGCATACTTTCCTGACATTTTAATGTACTCATATACTTTTCAACCCTGCCCAATTTACTGATCCAGAACACAAGTGCCTCAGAGGGGAGGCAAAAGCACACACTTTGGCTGGAAAGAGCAGATGTGTTTACGCGAAAGAAAGTTCTAGAACAGATCACAATGTTAAATTCAATAATATGGATTCAGGAACAACACTGGGGAATGCTTCTTCGTGGGTGAGGCATACGGGGAGGGGAGGTGAATGCTATGTCACATAACATTCAGATAAGTGCTGCACAAGAGTGATACTTTATCACCCTATATTTTAAAAACATGTAGCGATTTTAGGCTCATTGCAAATGGAAAAACATGTTTGAGATAACACCGTAGAAACAGTATATTAATGGATAAGTAGAATTTTATATAAACTTTAAAATATGCACAAAAAATAATTTACAGTGTATTAACATGGATGTACAAAGACCGTCACTGGGTAGGCAGCATTAAAAAGACAAAGCAACAAAATTAATACCTGAACCAACATTCAGTACTGGACATCCATCTATATAACGTAAACCTAGAGCTTGATGGTTAATAGTGTTAAAGTTTAAAACAATATCTCGTACATCGTTGGCTCAAATCAAACAGTGATGGCAACATCCTCATTGTGTGGTCTAAAGTTTCCAGACATAGCTAAATTCTAACTTTGTAAAAAGAAGTGGGAATCAAATTTCCCTACAGAGAGCAAAAATACAAAATTCATCTGTGGATAGAAAAAAGTTAACCAGGTACTTTTAGGGCTCCTTTTATCAAGCCGCACTAGCGGGGTTAGTGCGTCGGACATTTCATCACGCGCTAACTCCCGCGGCCGGCTAAAAAAACTAACGCCTGCTCAATGCAAGTGTTAGCGGCTAGCGTGGGAGGCAGTTTAACGCACGGTATTACGCGCGTTAAACCCCTACCGCAGCTTGATAAAAGGAAGCCTTAGCCTTTCTAAGTATGGGTCATGCATTTGATATACTGTCTTTTTGTGGTACAACTATTGTTTACATATTATATACAGCTACTTTCTCTGTCCATAATGAGCTCATAATCTAAGTTTTATTGTATGTGTGTTAATGGAGGGTTAGGTGACTTACCCATGGCCAGAGAGAGCCACAGTAAGAATCAAGCTCAGTTCCCCTGGTTCTTAGCCACTGTGTTAGTCATTAGGCTACTCCTCCACTCTAAATAATGCCTGGTTATTCTTCCACTTCCAGGATAGTACATCAGAAGACAGCACAGTCAGATGTAATAGTTCAGAACGATGCTAGAAAAAAAAAATGACAGCCTTTGCCTGTTCTATTTCAGCATAATCCCCTCATTTTACAAAATTATAGCGCTGGCCGCAGCGGAGCGTCAGAGCTGTTACTGCCGTGGCCAGCACTAAAAACCATGCTATGGTTTTGTAAAAAGGGGGAAAAGATTGCCGTTGATTTGCTGATGAGCCTGTTAGGTAGTTTTAGGACTATGACTTTGCTCTTCCCTTCCTATTTAAAAATTGTAGGGTTTTTTTTGGTTTTTTTTTGCTATTTTATTTGTAAGCATTTTAGACCTGACAAGATGGGACAGTATATCAAGTTTTAAAATCCACTCTCTTTTAAAAATTTTATTCCTGAGGAAACACCAACAATTAAGATTTCTGAAACCTTGTCCATCACAGAACCAAATTAGAGCACAGCTAGTTTTTGGAGGGTAAAAGCCCCCTACTAATATAGTTATGTGTGTGCATACTGGGGGGGAGGGGAGTTGAAGAGAGAAGTGTTACATTAGGACAGTACAAAGGGTCATAGAGTAAAAGAAAATGGCTGCCCTAGTTGCGATCGTCTCTCAGGCCTTTCTGGTTAGTTTTTGACAAGACAAAACTACTGCTAAACCAATAAATGAGAGGTTCCTGAGAAGCTTGTATGGTGTTAAACTTATCACTTACAAGCTATCTTTTGATATTTGCCCTGCACCTTGATATGGTTTATAACCATAAAAGTATAAAAGCATAAAACCATAAAAGTATAAAAGCAAGGAAGAGGGGAAGAAAAAAGGTTCCAGAGTTATGTGTGGCTCAATATTATTTAAATAAAACGAACTATACAAATATTTGGGAAAAAAAAATGAACGACCGATTATCTTTGCAACATACCTTACATCTGTTATAATTTGGCACACCTTTGGATTGGACATTGTATACTTTATGAAGTATTATAATCCATCCCTACGGTCTGAATTATAACAAGGAACTGAATACTGAAATGCACAAAACAAAAAGCCCGTATGGCACTATCAAGGCTAGGCAAATAAAAACTAATCTTAAAAATAAAGGGCTCCTTTTACAAAGATGTGCTAGCGGTTTTAGCGCACGCTAAAATGCCGCATGCTAGCCGCTACCGCCTCCTTTTAAGCAGGCGGTAATTTTTCGGCTAGCGCACGCTAATCTTGTGTGTGCGCTAAAAACGCTAGCGTACCTATGTAAAAGGAGCCCAAAGATTCTGACTTAAAACAAAACAAAACATTACTATTCCACTCTCCTCTCCACCCCACCCTTGGTGCAGTGTCTTGCCTACATCATTCTTTTCTCCGAGTTTGAAGTTGCTGGTGTGAATTTGATTTCTTTTTTTTCCTTCTGCTGCAGTTATCTGTATTAGCATCACAGCTGAGAGGACAGAACTGAGAGATAAACAATGCTGAACTGGCATGTCAGTGCTCATTTCCCCCAGTTACAGATTAACCTTTCATAGAAACATAGAAAGTGACAGCAGAAAAAGGCCGAGGCCCATCGAGTCTGCCCACACCATTGACCCACCCCCTATTTAATCGCTCTCTGATGACCTTTCCCTCGTAGAGATCCGACATGAGCATCCCATCTGTTCTTAAAATCTGGCACGCTGCTGGCCTCGATCACCTGTACTGGGAGCTTATTCCAACTGTCAACCACTCTTTCGGCCATGCTTCATCAGCAGGTTAAGAATTTGGCACTATGGTGCATAAATGATCCTTATAAAATACTGGCTAATATGCACCATGTCAAGGAGTGCACCATGTGTGTGTGTGTGTGTGTGTGTGAGGGAGAGAATTTGGGAGTACCTAATATGCGCAACTTATGAAATATGTGTATATCTGTATAAAGCACTTCATTCACACCAGCTTTCAAGAAGGCGTAAGTGAACACATCCATTATGCAACATATACTAGTATTTTAAAACCAATCAGTGAGAGTTTCCTGAGGAGCTGGTAGAGTATTTCTAGATTTTTCTCATCGCTGTGCTCTTTCTGCCATATTACTGTCACCAGGAACCTGAGCTTTGTCTCATGATAGGAGGTGTCTTGTCTATTTGTCTTTATAAAATAGATAGGGATCCTCCTATCATGGTATAGAAGGTAATTTTATAACAAAATGTTCCCTATTATTTTGTGGATACATGGCTATTGGTTCATAATTATGGCCAAGTGGTAGAGAGAGGAGCAGAATTCTCTAGTGCAACTTCTTATTCCAATGTTCCTTCCATTGTTTTTTTTCTTTCAGCAGGCTATAAGCACTACTGTTGCATACCTAAATGGCAATTGTCCAGGAGTAGGTCATGGAGTATACGAAAATGGTTGCCCATACATTAAGTTCCCTCTTTCCCTTTATTTGAGAGTTTTTAATGCCAAGTCACATTGATAGTGATGCTGTAAAATGCTAATGGATCCCCTCACTCTGTCTAGCTGTGATACTTTCAACCTTTCTGATTAGTTTGGGTAAGTCATAACTACAGCTAACCAAGAATAAGAGAGGTCCCTAAGAAGCTGGTATAGTGTTTCTAGATTTTTCTCATCTCAGTACTCTTTCTGTCATATTGCTATTACCAGGTACCTGAGCTCTGCCTCTTTTCCTTTCGTGTTGATATTTCCATCTTTCTCTGAGCCCTCACCTCTTCCTTTCATTGCCATCTTTTCTTGTACAAACATAAGAAATATGATTATTAAAGAATTAGTAGTAGTAATTTTCCAGGGGAGTCTTGTAGTTGAATAATTTTGAAAATATATGGAAGAAAGGCTTAACAAAATGAGAGCTCTTCATCTTAAAGATGACAGATGGGATATTATAAAAACTTTATAAGATCACTAGTTATTAGGGAATGATTATTTTACCCTTTCAAATAGTACCTGGGTTAGGGCTCACTCCAAGCAACCAAGTGGTACCAGATTTAAAATGAGTTGAAGAAAGAGTTTTTCAGTCAATGCACAATTAAGCTGTGGAATTTGTTACTGGATGATAAAATGAAGGCTAGTAGAAATATTCGATTTAAAAAGAGGTTTGGACAAGTTTTTTGAAGGATAAGACCATTAATATTAACCCGACATACTTAAAAGTTTGCCACTTTTTATTTCTGGGAGTAAGCCAGAGGGATTGGATCTCTCCATCAGATTTTGAGATGTTCAAGAGATCTGGACTGAGGCTGTTGGAACAGGATGTTGGACTCAGTAAACCACTGGTCTGTCCCAGCATGGAAGTTCTTATGTTCTCATATCCTATAGCTAGATAGAAACAGATACAACTACAGTAATAGAGGACATAACAGGGACAATGCTTGCAGTGTCTCAAGAGGTCCCTTTCATCCACAATTGAAGGGAATCTTTTTGCACATTATTGAGCATTTAGTACCAGCAACTCTGATCACAGTACATGAATGTTAGCATAGCAGCCTGGAAAGACCAAATCTAAATGTTCAAAGTACTTATTTTCAGTTAGTAGCAGCAACACAAAAATAAAACAACCCCCTCCCCCCCCCGACTCTCTTCAAAGATGCATCCTGGTTTTAAAAGCTGCCTTTCTCCTCTAGGCAGCAAATGCTTGTTCCAATGCTTCCACTAATGGCACAGCAAGTTCAATTGTCTTTCTAAGAAATGCCTGGCACTTAAAGCAGGAGCACCATAATAAAACATATTGTCCAGTTTTCTACTTTAAAAAGCCATGAGGACGTCTCGCTCCTGTAGACTAGTGTAAAAGGACCTCCCAAAGATGAAGGAATGCAGGTCTGGTTTGATCTTTTCAGCTAAAGCCATCACTATGCTCAGATCGCCCTCTGCTGCCAAGTCAAGGTCAGTCTTTAAGCTTCGGAGGGATTTAAAAGGTTTTTCTCCTTTTTGTCTGTTTTAAAAAATAAATAAAAGACATGTATAGGTATAAATAGTGATGCATATTCACACATAAACTACTTAAAAAAATTACTTACGTTTCATCCTCAATATATTTAACCAGTGTTAATGCTTTTCTATGAAGGATCAAAAGAAACTGTGCAAGGAACGTGCTCCTCAAAGATAAGCCAGGTTTCAGATGAAAGACCTGCCAAAGTAATCAAGAAAATGTGAAATAAAGCCTGAGACTGCACGCAATACACTTACAAGAATAGCACAGGTATTAAAAGATATGTACTAATGGAAGTAGTGGTTAACCAACAGAAGGACTCCTCTACTACTCTGGAATGGGCAATCTTTTGGTTGTTTATGGATTTTATAAAAGGTTACCTATGTGAGAAGTATAAAAAGGTGCCCAATATGGAAAGATTAGGTTCTTACCTCGGTAATCTTCTTTCTTTTTTTTTTTTTTCATGAACTTTTATTAAAAATTTTAGTAAAATACAACAATAGAACTAAAATAAAACAAAAAGCTTCCAACAATAAGGACGGAGAAAGCTTGATACAATAACAGCAAAATCAAGGATATAGAAAGAAGTTCTCCAAACTATTCAGTATATCATAATAGGGGAGGGGGAGATGAAATAAAAGTAGATAGAACGAAAAGAGAAGAAGAAAGTTCCTTAGTGGCCAGAGAAAAAAATAAGGAAAGAGAGAAAGAATATGATAAAATACATAATTATATAGAATTCAAATAGGTTTCATAAATGGCCCATTTCTTAATAGTTTTGTTGTTCAGAGGCATAGTTGCGGAGATTAATAATTCACGTCTATGTTGTAATAACACAGACTGTAACCAAAAATGGACATCAATCAAATCAAAGGATTTCCAGTTAGATAAAATTAGTCTGAGCAAGAATAAGAAGGGTGTTAAACAGAGCATGTACACAGACACTTTATTTCTGAACCTTTGGGTAGTCAACCCTTTCTCATGAGAATTCTTGTAGAGAGCCTCATTAGCATTCTTTTGCTCCACCTCCCATTACTCTGGGCTGTCCTCCAATTCCTTAGTTCATAGCAAAGCAGATGGTCAGCCCTGGAGAGGAAATAGAATAGGGAGGGGAGATAAATGTAAAAGGATATATATATATATATATGTATATATATATAAAAGAATAGAGAGGGGTATGGGGATGCTCCCCGAGAAGCATGTCTATTCTGCTCATATCATTAACATAACATGTGAATTAAAAACTTAACTATTTTTAATACATAACAAGGTGACACAACCACAAGTGACAAATGTCCATCATACTCTACAGTGAAGAAGAAGTGGTGTGCAAACTTTTATTGTGGAGATTTTGAGACAAAAGATGCAGCAAAATCTGGGAGGCCTCAAACGGTGTCATTTCCTGAAATTGTCGACCATGCTGAAAACCTGATTTTGGCAGATTGGCAAATATCAGCTAAAACAATTGCTGAGATACTACAGATATCCAGGGACCATGTTGGGTGTATAATCCGTGAGCAGCTGGTTATGTAGAAGCCGGCAGCCAACGGGTGCCCAAATGTTTGAATGCTGATGAGAAACGACGTCGAGTGGATACTTCCAAGTTGAATTTACAGTATTTTCAGTGAGCTGGTGCCAACTTTTTAGAACTAGTTACTGTTGATTGTTA
This sequence comes from Geotrypetes seraphini, assembly GCF_902459505.1. Lineage (NCBI taxonomy): Eukaryota > Metazoa > Chordata > Amphibia > Gymnophiona > Dermophiidae > Geotrypetes > Geotrypetes seraphini. The sequence goes on along the minus strand of NC_047084.1, from coordinate 441,878,601 downwards.
CACCACTATGATCCTGAGACAAAACAACAGTCCATACAATGGTGGCACCCAGATTCTCTAAGACTAAGGAAATTCAAGACCCAAAGGTCAGCAGGAAAGGTCATATCCACAGTGTTTTGAGATCAGGAAACTGTTGTGATAACTGACTATCTTCCAAGGGGCCAAACAGTTAATGCAGAATGCTACTGTAACTTGCTTTGCCTATTAAAGAAGGCACTGAAAGCTCTGTAAAGGAGTTCTCTTGACAATGCACCTGCTTACAAGGCTGGCAAAACGATGGATGTTTTGACACAGTTGGGGTTCAGTGCATAGACCATCCACCCTACTCATCAGATCTTGCTCCATCTAACTATTTTCTGTTTTCAAGCCTTAAAAAGAGAGTTTGAAAAAGTGACAATTTGAGTGATTTGGAGGTGATTGAAGTAGCGGAGCAGTATTTCAGTGACCAGACATCAGAGTATTTTTGGAAGGGTTTCAGAAACTTCAGACATGATGTGCCAAGTTTGTTGAACTTAGGAGTGAATATGTGGAATAACTTGTAAGTTTCATGGCTCCATGTCATTCCCTTCTTGGTTGGGCTGAGAACTTTTCAATGCCCCCTCGTAGATTCTTCAACACAGTAATTGCACCCTCTATCCTTGTTAAAACTAGATAAAGGAAAAAAACAAGATGTCCCAGAACAATCGAGGCAGTAAGCAGGCAAATGATCATCTGACAGGGCAGGTTTCAGGAATAAAGTGTCTACTAGAATGATTACAGAGAAAAGAACCTAATCTTTCTTTCTAGTATGACAAGATTCAGAGCAGTCCCCAGAGGCTAAGGCAAGGCAGATGACTTTGCCAACAGTATGGGCGACCTGAATGCAGAATCTATTTTGGCCATTGCATCCGCCCTGTAAAACTTCATGAACGTATGGAGAGAGAACCATCTGACTGCTTTACAGATTTCTTCCAGAGATACTGCTGAAGATTCTGCCCATGAGGAAGCAATGCTTCTAGTGGCTTGTGCCTTGATTGATATTGGCAGTTGCTTTTCACTTCCAATATAGGCTGAAGAAATGGTCATATGGATCCATTTTGAAATGGCTGCTTTTGAAGTAGGTCGACCTTTACGGGCAGCCACCCGCCAGTACAAAAAAATGATCTGACAGTCGAAATTCTGTGCACATTCAACAATTTCAGCACCTTATCACTCTTCCTCGATCTCGAGGGAATGAGAACAGGCAACTGTACTTCTTGATTGATATGAAAGCTGGAAACCATCTTTGGTAAGAAAGATAGGACTATGTGCAAGACCATGCCTGAATCTGAAATTCTGAAGGAATTTCTGCATAATGCCTGCAGTTTCAACACTTGTCAACCTGAGGTAATCACCACCAAAAACACTGTTTTGACTATAGTCTGAGTACAGTTGGGTCCTCTCCAAGTTCAAGGACCTCCACGAGATCCATATCTGACCCCCCTAAAGATAAAGCAGCATCTCCTGCTACAGAGGACCCCGACTAAGAGAGTAAACAAATTGGGACAGAGCCCACTTTGTTACAGTCTTCCTCAGACTGGACATCTCCATTTTGAACAAGGCACTGTTGCTGGGGAATTGCGCTCTTAGGGGGAACCCCTGGTGCCAGAATGGCTGTGATTCCTGAGGGTTCCATGCAGCCCTTAAATATGCAAGCTTCAAACATCATATTAATGAATTCAGATGGCCCCTGTGGATGCTCAAGTTCCTTTCCAGGGTTTTGCGCCAGCAGCTTGGCTGTGCTTCTGCGGGGATGCACTTGCACTGCTTCCTAGCTCAACCTGGACTTTGTTCCCTAGCCCTCACACCATCTGGGCACTAACACTCCCTGAGGAACTAGAGAAGGCTAAGCCAGTGACTCCTGCCCACCTCATGTAGCATGTGGGACATGGACGATCCTCAAGACAGTCATCCAGCACAAATCTGGCATAAATCCAAGGTATCCTGGCCTGACAAGTCCATCACACCTGTTTTTGAGCAAAACTGAGGTGTTTTGAGGCAAATAGAGGCTTTATTTTCAAATCAGGTAATCCAAGATGGCTGCAGCGGCAGAGATTTTAGTGCCAAAAACGGCCCAGGGGAATTAAACTGGGGTCCAAAAACTAGCGATTTGGGGATTTTAGATTGGAGGACCCTGATCTAACCCAAGAACCCCCAAAACTGATTTTAACCCCCCCTTGATTTTGGTTTTCAGGCTCTCAGCCTGTTACTCACTGTGCCATACTGTGTGCTGGGAGTTGCAAGTGCTTAAGCTACAGACAGCTTTCAGGGAGAACTTCTGCCTCACAAGCCTGGAATCGGGACTGCTTGTCTCTTCACACTGCCACTTGGGCTCAACGAACTAGCTGGAGACCTCAATCCCCACCGGGTCTTTTGCACGCAGATGAGGGGAGGAAAGCAGTCAGCCTCGATCCTAGAAAAACCACCATGGAGCCACTCAGCCTGCGCTCAAGCCCACTATGGATGAAAACTGGGGTGAGCCCCAGAACTGTTAATGCATGCTGTCCAAGTGGATGCACTGCAAAGCAGTCTGCCCCTTAGAAGAAGACCCTTGACCTTAGAGTCTGTGCTCTCCTGCAGCCGGGGATCTTCTCAGCACTGAAAAGTCTCGCAAATGGTAAGCAAAACTAAATTTAATTGAAAATAAACATGAGTAGGCTCCTACCATCTCGCTTGCAGAGAGACAACTGAGGAATTGGAGGACAACCTAGAGGGATGGGAGGCGGAGCAAAGAATTCCAGGAATGATTGCTGTCCTTCCAGACAGCCTTATGGATTAGGGATCTGACTTACACATTTACATTTTCAAATTTGTATCAACAATTTCGATGTGTTTTAAAGTCACATCTTTTTATAGAATCTTTTGGAAGTTAGATACTGGTTGTTTATTCATTTGTATTGTTAATATCTGTGAACCGCATAGAACTTAATGGTATTTGCGGAATACAAATGAGTTTTTATGTTTATGTTTAATGAGGCCCTCTACAATAATGAGAAGGAGTTGACCACCCAAAGGTTCAGGAATAAAGTGTCTGTCGTACTAGAAATCCCTATTCTTATTAAGGCAACAGGGACCCAGAACCATCCCCTTTATCAAATGCTGACACATGCTTTTATATCTGCTCTAGAGAAGCTGTAAATGCATGGGGGAATTTTATAAAAAAAATAATAAGTAGATTGCAACTACACCCTGGGAATGCCTACACATAAACCAAGTAGAATTTTTCTGTGTGTATTGTTTGCACACTTATATATTGTGACCAGTCAGACATGATGCCTGCCAAGGTCCCAGTTAGGACAGGGGAAAAAGTAAAAGGGAAAACCCGGAAGGCGAATTCCAAGGTCTCTCCTGATCATGATTCTGATAATATCTCCATTGACCACCAGAGGGAGCCTGAACTATCTGAGAATGAGCTAGGTGAGCTGTACCCAAGCAACCACCGGGGGAGCCCAAGAGCCTCCTGGAACACTGCTGACTCAGCCAGAGTAGGGCATGGCCCTAGAGTATGTAAGCCAGCAGTTGGGATCAGACAGGCAGGCCGGCTAGGGAGGAAGTTCAGGCCTTGCCTCCCTAAGGAATTCCCTGGGCCAAACAGGAGCAATAGACCCATTCCCATGGAGCTAACAGAAGCTGGACAAGCTGAGAACTTGCCTGTATTGGATGTGGAACCCATGGATTGTCAAGAAAGTTCTGCAGTGTGTGATACTGACTTTCCTGAGCCCATGCAGGTGGACTTGATCTCTAGCTACAAAGAGTGAGTGTTTTGACTGTTTGCCTGTTTGGACTATTTTGATGTTTTGGTAAAGCTAGGAGTGTAAGTTTGGGGAGAGATTTTGTTAACACCCTGGGTGGGATTTTGAAGGCCATACCTGTGGCTTTATTTTTACAAAACCTGTGTCACTCTCCTTTCCTTGCAGTCATATAAAGTTGCCAGAGGCTTTACTGGTTTCTTTCAATTACTGTGAAGTGTGGAAGCCAGTACTCTGAATGGTAGCTGTGAAAATTGAACAAGCTGCTTGGGAGCAGGCTTATGTTAGCTCTACAGAGAGAAGACGACTTAGCTGCTAATTTGAACTTTATTTTTAGGGCTGTTTTGTTTGCTGTCCCTTTTTGGCATTTTGGTTGCTGTTTTGAATTTTGACAATTTTTGCAGCTGTAATGATGAACTACTTACCTGAATGAAACAATAAGTAAAACTGAACTATTTTGTTACAAATCTTAATTGTGGTGACTTTGTTTGTTTTATTTTTGAGTTCCTGCTTAATAACAGTCCAGTCCTGCAGGGTGACTCCAGGCCGGGTCACACGCTGGTGTACTATTTATGTGTAACCACTTGGAGTGCTGTAGAGCCCTGGTCCTGGGCTACAGTGTGGCTACAATATCCATGCCATTTTTTTAAAGTTATTTTCTGCATGTAAAACAGGTTTAACATGTGGAAAAAGCTTTATAGCTATCAAGCTTTATAGCTTTATCAAGCTATCTTGGTTGCCTTGAGGCAGAAGTATAGCAGTACCAAGCTAGATTCTTCTAAATATCGACTTATCCAATTTTCTTAGCACTGTTGTTTTCTTTATGGTCTTATTCTGAGATCTCTCTGCTTTAACTCCAAAACAAATTTATACACTTAAAAGATGTTTGGAACAAAGGACTTCATTAAGATCATTCATATTTCCTTCCATGCTTTGGATGTGTATCTGTGAGAAGAGTATATGGGTTACTATTGAAGATCAATTTCTATGGCTCCTACCACACTTCACTTTGAAACAACAGAAGCAATTCAAAAAAGCTATGAGAAACAAGATCTGTTCTATGTTTATGGAAGAAATAAAACAAAGAAAAATCCAACAAAGGCTGTAGTATAGGAACAACAAACGAGAAACAAGAAAAAAACTGCAGACAATATGTACAAGATGCAGGCTATGTTTATTATATGCTGATGACTTCACGATTATTATCCCATTTGCTACCTCTGTTTTTGAAATTATTCCTAAGGCAACAGAAATATTGGATTTGACAGAGCAATGGATGATTGAATTCAGGTTGAAGCTTAACTCAGAAAAAATGAAATTTTTCATCGCTTTACCTCATCCATTTGACACCAACATTTCATTGTGCATTAATAAATTTAATTATCCTGTTTAACCTACTGTTAAAGTTTTGGGTGCAATATTGGACCAGGGATTAACAATGAAGGACCAAGTGGATTCTTTGGTTAAAAAGGGTTTCTTTACTCTTTGGAAGCTCCGGACAATTAAGGCATATTTTGATGTTTCATCATTTAGAGTTCTGGTGCAATCTCTTATACTGAGTCAACTTGACTACTGCAACATTGCTTATTTAGCAATTTCTCAGAAACATATGCACCGATTACGGATGGTGCAAAATACAGTGGTCAGGTTGATTTTTGGATTAAAAAAATATGACCATGTGACACCCTTTTATCGGAAGTTGCATTGGTTGCCAATGGAGGCGCGCGTGAAATTTAAATTCAGTTGCTTTTGTTTTAAAGCTCTATTTGGTCTGACTCCTAAATATATAAATGAACTTTTTTCTTTTACAACTAATAAACATAAAAGAAGCTCACATTTGATTTTTGCTTTTCCGCCTGTTAAAGGATGCAAACTTAAAAAACATCATCAGCATCTTCTTTCATATCAAGCAGCAGCATGGGGCAAAGATCTAGATCAACTGCTCATTTCTACTGAAATTTAGAAAACATCTAAAAACACATTTATTTCTGAAGTACTTAGGTAGTTAATTATATAATATAAAATATTTTTACTAATTATCAGATTTTAGGGTTTTTAGTCACTGGTTCTTACTTTTTAATTTCTTCTGCTTTTATTGTATTTCAAATGTATTTTAAATTGTGTAAACCGCATAATTTAATTTCTTAATTTTTAAATATAATCTGGAATAATTTTCAGAAATTGTTTGTCTTTGCACCCCCACCACCACGAGACAGCCTAGCCCAAACCAACTGCTGCTCAGAACACATCATGACATGCACATCTGCTTTCCTGGCTTAGAAGGAACATTGGAATCTAAATTTAATGTAAAATGAGACTTCAGTTGTTTTTTTCCCCTCCTCTTTCAGCTCCAGGGACATCTGGAAAATCAAGGTCTCCCATTTTATGTAGGTGATATGCATTCTCTTATAAACAAACAATTCACTGCAATGTAAAGGATGGAATAGGGTACAGTACCTGATCCAAAAAGGATTTCACCAGTGTGTCTCTGTGCAAGACATCTTGAAAAATGTTCCTGTGAAAAGAGGAAGAAAAGAGCCACGTGAATTATTTTGAGTAAGAAAAAACACCAGGGTCTTCTAGTAAGTTACAGAAAATGTTTCCAATTTGGACTCTGGGTCATATGAAGCAGGTTAGGCACAATTACTATTACCTGTCTGGAACAGTGAACAGAAATTTCCCCCACCAAAAAAGGCAAGACAAAATCAGTTTTTTTAAAGCTGAAGTTGAAGAAGGCACAGGAACACAATTGTTAAATAGAAAAAAATAAACCTCTAACAAGTAGACTTGCTAGCTACCGTGTTTCCCCGAAAATAAGACACTGTCTTATATTAATTTGGGGCCCAAAAAAGGCACTAGGTCTTATTTTCGGAGATGTCTTATTTTTTTTCATGTACAATGATCATCTCTCCCTTCCTCTCCTCCACCCCAATTCTTCCTATTTCCTTTCTCTCCCTCACATATTGTGATATGCAGACTGTGCCTGCTAGGTCTGGCCCTAGGGTGAGACCTGTATCAAAAGCAGACAGTTCCCAACCTGCTCAGGTTAAACCCCAGTTTAGCATGTTGCCTGACGTACCTTCTGTTACCAGTAGGGGGAGACCTGGGGTTAAGCAGCAGTTTTCCCTTCCCCCACGCAATCCTAGAGGAAGCAACTGGATATCCTCTACACCTGAGGGTTTGGGGCGTGGTTGCCAGCTCCTAAACCAAAGGTCTGAGCTTCTAGAGAGAGAGAGAGAGAGAGGGAGAGTTGGAGGGAACAGAAGCAGCTGCAGAACTCAGGGCTGGGAGATCTGCAGGGCTGTTCTTTGCCTGAAGGTATGGAGTTTACAGAGGCCGGAGCAGAGATACCTTCTGACCCTTCCGAAGTATCCCAAGCCATGGAACTGGAGCCAGAGCCAATTACTGAGATTCCTAAGTGTCCAGCCCATGGAAATGTGCTGGTCCGAGGCAAGTGTTTAAAACTCTTAAGTGGATTAAAAATATCCGGCTCTAGCTGGTGGGACTAATTTTGAAACTGTGCCTTGCCAGTCTTGCTAAGTTTAAAGCAGGATAGGATTCTTTTGACAAGGGCTGTGCTGGATTTATCCTGTTGTGGATTAGTTTTTCTTTTCTTCCTTTTTGAAGTTTGACTGTTTTGTATCTAAGGTGGTGGGGTTTGCCCCACGTTCATGCGGTGGGATCGAGGGCCAAATCTTGGCAATATATCACCACGTGGAGCACGCCACCTTGCCCAGCACTACTGCTGTTGGAGGAATCAGTGCAGGTGCACTGATACAAGCACAAGTCTTCCTGAGGAAAGTAAAGACTTATGTTTTTGGACTATTTTTGGTTTGAGTGAAACCTTACTGACTGGGACTCTTGATTATATGAAGATTCCATTTTTGCTTGAAAGTTAAGGTTTCTTGTTTTGGGTTTAAAACCACGGTGAAGCTTTTTGTGCAGCTTTCGGACCATTAAGCTATACCAAACCTTATGTTTTGGGACTTTATTGTTTGCTGCTGTATCCTGACAAAGGTTTATGTTTGATTTATTTGAGGACTGGGTTAGGAACAAAAGAGTGAAGCAACTGGTTTATTTTGTTCTGAAGAATAAATCCAGTCCTGATTTTGATTTTCAACTTCCTAATTTGTCTGTGTTTTCTTCCACTAAACCTGACTTTCTTTTTCCTTGTGTCGCCCACCGCGGCCCACAAGAGTATTTCCAGGACCCATTGCCCTGAGCCCGTTGGTGATAATATGCAGTATCTTTCCTCCCCTCTCACCCATCCCTTGCAGCTTCTATCCCTCCCTTCCACCCATCCCCCATGTAGCATCTTTCTATATGCCTCCCCCCCGCCACCGCACCCCCCCCCACCGATCCATATCTCCCTCCCATCCGAACCGCGAGACTAAATGTACCTTATAACAAACCGGCAATGTCGAAGGAAGTGGTGGGGGCCGTTGGATGACCATGGAATAAAGGGAGCGCTAAAGGAGGACAAAGCCATCGCTGACAAACTGAACACATTTTTTTGCGTCTGTCTTTACTGAAGAGGATATATGCAACATATTGGAACCCAACAGGCTATACACAGGAAACGAGGATGGGAAACTGACAGGGATCATGGTCAGTCTAGAAGGCGGTATGCAGGTAGATTGATAGGCTTAAGAGCGATAAATTCCTGGGACCGGATGGCATCCATCCAAGGGTTATAAAGGAACTGAAAGGGACCATAGTGGAACTGCTTCAACTAATAGCCAATCTGTTGATCAAATCGGGAAGGATTCTGGAAGACTGGAAAGTTGCGAATATCACGCCGATCTTCAAGAAAGGTTCGAGGGGAGATCCGGGAAACTACAGACTGGTGAGGTTTAATGTAGATAAGTGTAAGGTGATGCATGTCAGTAACAAAAATCTTATTCACAAATACAGGATGTCTGGAGAGACCCCCCAGGAAAGAGACCTGGGAGTACTGGCCGACAAATCGATGAAGCCATCAGCGCAAAGCGTGGCGGCGAAAAGGGCGAACAGAATGCTAGGAATGATTAAGAAGGGGATCACGAGCGGATCGGAGAAGGTTATCATGCTGCTGTACCAGGCCATGGTACGCCCCCATCTGGAATACTGCGTCCAGAACTGGCCACCGTACATGAAGGACATAGTACTATTCGAAAGGGTCCAGAGAAGAGCAACTAAAATGGTTAAGGGGCTGGAGGAGTTGCCATACAGTGAGAGATTAGAGAAACTGGGCCTCTTCTCCCTTGAAAAGAGGAGAATGAGAGGGGACATGATCGAAACATTCAAGATAATGAAGGGAATAGACTTAGTTGATAGAGACTGGTTGTTCACCCTCTCTAAGGTAGAGAAAACAAGGGGGCACTCTCTAAAGTTAAAAGAGGATAAATTCCATACAAATGTAAGGAAGTTCTTCTTTACTCAGAGTGGTGGAAAACTGGAATGCCCTTCCGAAGGCTGTTATAGGAGAAAACACCCTCCAGGGATTCAAGATAAAGTTAGACAAGTTCCTGCTGAACCAGAAAGTATACAGATAAAGCTAGGCTCGGTTAGGGCACTGGTCTTTAAACTAAGGGCCGCCGTGTGTGCGGACTGCTGGGCATGATGGACCACTGGTCTTCTGTTGCCAGGGCTTATTTTCGGGGAAACACAGTAGCATCATATTTGTGTACACTACTTTGGCATAAGGCAGTCTATAAAATTTGAATAAATGAAATGAAATAAAATATTTAAAAATAAAAGGTAAGGAATTAAATCTCAGGTAGACTTGGTATGGGCTCCACAATTTTAAGATCATAAGAGCTGCCATATTGCAGTGTATCGCCAACTATGTGCCCCTGAGATTCCAGGTGTGATGCGAGACGCTAAGGAGAAGCGCTGTCCGACTGCCTACAGGATGTGCCTCTCGTGGTGAGAGGCACATCCTGTAGGCAGTCAGCTGGCACCAGCGCCTTTCCTTCTCTCTGCGCCTCTTCTCTTCCAACACCCCCCAGTGGTTACTCAGGGCCCCGTCTGGAGGGCCTTTGTGCATATGTGGATGTTGACGTAATGACGTCATGCATGCATGTGATGACATTGTGTTGACATCCGTGCAATTCCAAATGTCCTCGAGCTATGGCCACTACGTTTAGTGTGCCGTAGCTTCACAAAGCTTGCGAGACACTGCCATATTGGCAGTATCCTGTTTCCAACAGTAACCAACCCAGATCACAAGTACATGGCAAGATATCAAAGAGCAGAATAGGTTTTATGCTGCTTATCCTAGGAAAAAGCAGTGGATTTCCTCAAGACTACCTTAATAATGGCTTATGGACTTTTCTTTTAGGAAGTTAACCAAACCTTTTCTAAATCCTGCTAAGCTAACTGCTTTCACCACATTCACTGGCAAAGAATTGCAGAGTTTAATTACAAATTGAGTAAAGAAATATTTTCTCCAGTTTGTTTTAAATCTACCACTTAGCAATTTCATTGCATGTTCCCTAGTCCAAGCATTTTTGGAAAGAGTAAACAAGTGATTTACATCTACCTGTTCCACTCCACTTAGTTATTTTATAGACTTCTATCATATCTCCCCTTAGCTGTCTCTTCTCAAGACTGAAGAGCCCTAGCTGCTTTAACCTTTCCTCTTAGGGAATTTGTCCCATCCCTTTTATCGTTTTCATTGTCCTTCTCTGTAAATTTTCTAATTCGGATCTATCTTTTTGTCTTTCTTTTTGTGTTCACCAGTTTTTGTATAAGTTTTTGTTTATTGCTTACTGTATTCATTTTAAACAAAACTTATGTGATTTTAAATAGTGTACATTGTCACTGGCAGCCTCAGGGCAATGGGGCAAGAGAAAACTCTTGTGAGCCGCTGCGGGCAACACAAGGAAGAAAAAAAAAAAAGGCTAATAGAAGTGAACACCGCCACACCAGGTAGGTATTGTATCAAGCCATTACTGGGTTTATTCTTCATACAAAACATTCAAACCAGCTTGCTTGTTTCAAGTTCAATCAGTTTCATATCAAAAGAAAACCACAATCTTGTCAGGATGCTCCAGATATAAAATATAGTCCCAAACAAAATACCCTGCTAAACAGTCTCTGGGTTAATGTCAGTCAATAAAGTTCAAAAACATATAATTCAAGCTTTCCCAAAGCTGCTGCTGGCTCTCCAGTCAATTAATTGTCCAAACTTTCAAAGCTTCCAAAAAAACAGTCTTTTAGGCTGATATTTTTAGGCTGATATCTTCAGCCTGTGCTAGTGCTACGGCACTAGGCCCCAGCAGTTGACTTGCTGGCCAGGGAGTGTGCTCTGTGTGATCGTAATTCGCCAATCATAGGCCCTCCATCCCACCACAGAAAACGCGGAGCATTCCCCACTGCCTTGGACTGGTAACAGCCCTTCCCCCCACCCAGAGGGAAGAGTAAAAAAAACCCAAAATTCAAAACAGTTCTTTTTCAGGTCTTAGAGGTGCCTCCAAGCACCACACCTTCTTCAGGGTTACCACAAAAAAACATTCAGTCAGCTTAGTTAAACAGTGTCCAAGTTAAGGATTTAGGCAATCTGAATTACTTGCCTCCAGTCCATCAAACCTCCATTGGCAGGACTCCATTCCGGGGCTCAGCATAAGGCTCTAGTTCCATGTCCTGGAAATTTTGAGGCATGAAGTTGGGCGACTCCAAACCAGCCTCAGTCAACTCCATACTTTCCAGCTGTTCTCTGCCATTCAGAGCTCTCAACCCTGAGTCTCTCTGCCTTTCCTGTTGCTGCTCCTTTTCTTTCTGCCTCTCTAACTGTTCTGCTCTCTGATGTAATAGCCTGCAGCCACACTCCAACCCTCAGGTGAAAAGGTTTTCTGGCTGTTTCTGCTTCCAGCCTGCAGGTGACTGCTGGGAGCTAAACTAGAGCTGTGTGGGGGTTGGGAAACAGGCAAATCTGCTCTCCTGCTCCCTCTAGGGGCCAAAGAAGGAAAGTCATCAAAATGTTCAGTTTTACGTTTAAATTGAGCTGTTTGTGGAGTGTCTACTCTTGAGCTGCACACTGTTCTGGGGACAGACATAGCAGGCATAGGCTGAATACCACAACATATAATAATTTGCAAACAAAACACAAAATTTGGCAAAACTTCAAGTCTTCTCTCAAGACAAACCTAGCAAAGTTCCCCCCTCCAATTTTTTTTTTTTAAACTAAAGGGACAAATCAGTACGGGCTGAAAAGTTAAATAAATAATTAATAAATACTTTTAAAGCCCTAGACAGGAAATTTATAGGTGACCAGCACTAGGGCCCGGTTTTACTAAGGTGTGCTAACCAATTAGTGCGTGCTAATCGATTTAGTGCACGTTAAATGATAACGCATGCATGTTAGTCTATGGACGCGTTAGCATTTAGCGTGCGCTAATTGGTTAGCGCACCTTAGTAAAACAGGGGTAGGTTTATAACCTAAATAAGTCCTGCCCCATACATCATCTAATCCAATACAAAGTGCAATCAAAAGCTGCCAGTGAAGCAAATGTTCAATGTAAGTATTGAAAGAAGGAAAAAAAGCGATTCAAAAACCCATCCCCTAATACTAAATTCAAGTTAAAAATTAAGTGTTGGCAAATTTTCAAATTTCAAAAATGAGCAATAGTGTCCAAATAATGTTGATCAAAGAAAACCTTATCTGAATCGCATAGGGTTCCTGTCTGCAATTCAGATAATGCTGCTGAAGGGGGAAAGGGGGGAGAAATGCTGCTGCTGCACCCAATTGGGAAGAGAGAGAGAAGGAAAAGGGAGAGGAACAAGAGATGCCAAGTCCATGGGAGGGAGGGAAAGAAAAGGAGATACCAGACTATAGAGGGGGAGGGAAAGATGCCAGGGCATGGGGGAGGGAAGAAGACAGATGCCAGACCAGGGGAAACGAAGGAAGGAGGGAGGGAGATAAAGGAAGGAAGGAGGGAGGGAGAGAAAGGAAGGAGAGGAGATGCCAGATAATGGAAGGGGAGTTGGAAGGAGAGGAGAAAGATGCCATAGCATGGGGGGAGGGAATGGAAACTAAGGAGACAAATGCCAGACCCGGAGGGAGAAGAGGTGCCAGAGCATGGAGGGAGAGAGATGCCAGGGCATGGGGGAGGGAAGGGAAGGAGATAGAGATGCCAGACCATGAAGTGGAGTGGGAAGGAAGGAAGGAAAGAAGAAGAGAGAGGGGAGGGGGTGGAGACAGAAAAATGGAGAGGGGTGAAGCTGAAATGAATCATGTATAAAGGAGAGAAGGGGCACAGGATAGACAGTTTATGGAAGGAGTATATAAAGAGGGAAGATACCATATGGAACAGGGAGAGGGCGGACAGTGGATGGAAGGGGCTGATGTTGCATGGAAGACAGAGAGAGGAAAGATGCTGGATAGAAAGAAGAGAGTGAAGACAAGATGATTAAAGCAGAAACGACAAAAGGTAGAAAAAAGATTTTTTTGTTTCTTTAGAATAAAATAGTATTGAAGTTGTATTGATAAAACTTTTGTAAACAGAAAATAAGGTAATATTTTTATTGGACTAATTTTAATACTTTTTTTTACTAACTTTTAGAGACCAAAATCTCCTTTCTCAGGTCAGGACAGTATAATGTAATAGCAATATACTATATTGACCTGAAGGTCTCTGAAAGTTAATTTAAAAATTGATTAGTCAAATAAAATGGTATATTTTTATTTTCAATTTTTGTTTTATTTCTATTTGTTAATTTGTAAAGTGGTGATTGTTTGTCAGTTTCTTCAAATTTACATTTGCTATATTTATATTTTGCAGAGTATTAGGGGGCTATGGGCTCCTTTTACTAAGCTGTGATAGCGTTTTTAGCGTGCGCTAAACCTGCGCTACGTGGCTAGAACTAATGCCAGCTCAATGCTGGTGTTAGTGTCTAGCATGTGCGGCAATTCTGTGTGCGCTAAGTGCACGCTAAAACCGCTATCGCAGCTTAGTAAAAGGAGCCCTATGTGTCATTGTTTCTTTGGTGTTTCACTGTATGCAGTTTGGCTTCTTGGCGGTTCAGTTTAACCTTTATCTGCATATTTCTATTTTTAGTTTGTGATTACTTATTCCATACTGGGTGAGGGTATATCTGTGTTCTGTATGTATGACATGTTTTCTGTTAGCGTTGACTAGCCTTGTTTGGCTAAATGCACCGGTCATAGTTCTTGGGAGCACCTTGAATAAACCTGATTTGAATCTCCTTAATTTTCTGCCGATCTTCTTTTGTTTCATGTTGGATTTTTGTGTGGACTGCTTGCCGTGTTGTTTCGTCACAAGTTAACATACATGGAGTGGAACGTACTAGAGAAGTTACAGATTTGGTTGTTTATCCATTCATATGGGTTACAGTTGGTTGATATAGAGTGAGGCAGTTCAGAGGCTTTGCAAACTTGGTTATTAATATAGACTTATACAGTATTTCGGATGGTATTACTGCTTTACAATATATTTGAACACTTTTATATATGTATGGAAAGGGTTCAGAGTTAAAGTCCTGGGTAAGTAGGTTTGAAGGGAAGGAAGGATTGTTCAGAGATGTTTGGGGGTTGCATAGAAGAAAAACTGTGCACTGGTATGCTAATCTTTGTTTGTTTTGAATTAAAAAAAATGAAAGAAATACAAGTGGAAATAAATAAGAAAACAGATAAATGGATGTGGGTGGGGCATAGGCGGGACTGGGCCAGGGGGGCCCAGTGTACTTGTGTGCCTGGGGGCCCTCAAAGAATTAATCCTGCCCTGGGTACATTGACTTCTGGCACAATAAACAAAAGGCTGTACTACAATGTTTTACATATTTCCGTGACAGAAAAAAGGATTCTAAGTGGAATAATTCAGGCAATATATTGTCAGTTTAAACCAAATGGTAGAAGTGAAAGGGGGGGGGGAAGAGGAGGGAGCACACAAGGAAGAGGAGGTTCATGGAAGAAGATGAATTCAGAATGTCATCCCCATTCATTTTAGTAGTTCATGCCTAATCTGGTATCATATAAATAACAAACCAACCAACAAAAAGCAGCTGGAAAACAACATGCACAAATGCTTGTGGTCTAAGCCAGTGTTCTTCAACCACCGGTCCATGGACTGGTGCCGGTCCACAGAAATTTCCTGCCGGTCCACAGGGCTGGCATGTGCATCAGGCCCAAACTGTGTTCTTCAACTGATGGTCCGCGGTGCGATTGATGCATTGTTAATAAGATTATATTGTGTGTGTATATATGAAAAATGAATGGAAAAAATAGTGTTACAATTAGGACTATGGGGGCAGGGTCTAGGGTGGAGATTGGATAGAGATGGGCAGGGTCTGGCCCATGACTTAGCCCAGTGTTCTTCAACGGCCGGTCTGCGGACCGATGCCGTCTACAAAATAATTCTTTTATTTCTGCCAGTCCATAGGTGTAAAAAGGTTGAAGAATACTGGTCTAAGCAATAAAGTTCTGGACTTGCAAATAGAGAATGACACGGTGATCCATTCTCACGGTAAATTGCGGCAAACCACAGGAACAGGAAAATGTTTGTATTGTTTATCGCAAGAGCAAAGCTTAGGTAGGTTTTGGGGCGGAGCTTTTGGGCCCCCCAAACAAAAAAAGTGTTCCACTGCCTATGCTTTGACCAGTCTGACTAAGACATCTCCATCTACTTAGGAGAGGAGTTACCAGAATGCTCAGCAGAGTTTTATGGCATACCATCTGATCCTTCCCTAGCTCCTCAGTGACACACATCTCCACATGAGTCTCTCTTTTACTGGCTTCATAAGACAGATGGGGCAGGCACTGCCCATCAAAATGGAAAAAGGAAGAACCGCGATCAGAACTTTTTGAACTCCTTGATTTTGACTTAAAGTCATGAAAGATATTTTATTTATAAACTGGGAGACTCCCCTATCAGTTATCCATCTAAGTCACCAAAATTATTTCTTTTAAATTAAATCTTTATTAGTAGAACTATTACAAAGATTATAAGATATGTAAAAACTGGTCAACATTGGAGCAAGAATCACTTCAGATCCAAAGCACATAACAGGTTCAACAATATAACCCAGATGACGCAAAATTATCTGCGTGATAATGTCCACAGCTACATATCACAAAGTCACGGATTGCGAACAAAAAAAAATATGTGGACTCCCTTAACCAAGTCTGCAACCTCCTGCACCATTCTGGTTTTTTTCATGGGATGAAAGCTGTGGAGTGCAAGCGGATTTACAGAAAGGTAAAAAAAAAAAAAAAAGGAAAATCTTTAACTTGAAAAGAGATTTATGTTTAAATAAACTGGATTTCCTAAATGACCCAGTTTCCTCTTCTTTACAAACTCCTCATGCCTTCCCTTCTAGCCAGTTATATTTTCCCTTTCTAAGCAACAACTTGTTCTGTTACAGCTGTAATAAGCGTAGGCTTCTAACAGGAACAGCACTTACAGGTCAGGTGTGAAGCTTTCATCTGTATGGATGATAGAATCCAAGGCCATCTCCTCATCTGATGTAGCCCTCCAGAGAGCTGCCAGCTCTGACCTCATATAACGCCTCTGGTTGTAGGTGTGCTCATGGCAGGGTGGCATCTGCTTCACCGTGTTAACATCTACATCTATGTGGGTGGCTGGGTATGGTGCATACATTACTTGGCGGAATGGCAGCACAAAGCTCCCAGTAGCATCCTGTAGAGACAAAGTTTATACTTGTTAACAATTTTCTATTTATAAACACACTACAGTGTGATATACAGTGACTCTTAAGAACTGAAGACAGACCAAATACTTGGCTGGAATAAATATACTGAAGCTGGTTGAACTAGAAATACAGTCCTCCCTCCGTATTCGCGGGGGTTAGGGGCAAAGCCAGCCCATGAATAAGGAAAATTTGTGAATAACTTTTGGCTGACTGACCCACCCCCGGACCTTACCTGGTGGTCTAGCGGTGACGTGGGGCAGGAGTGATCTTCCTACAATCCTGTCCCGTGCAAAGTTGTAATCTCATGAAACCACGGGAACTCACAGCATGGTTCTGCATGGGTGCCGCAGGAGTGTAGGAAGATCACTCCTGCCCCACGTCACTGCTAGACCACCAGGTAAGGTCCATGCATGAAGTTGCCACCGGAGCTGCGTCCACGGCTGAGGGCTCTGATCGCTTCCTCCTCCTCCGATCGCCCCCTCCTCCTAGCCCTGATCCAAGTCCCGGAGCCGGTTCTGGTTGATGCGGGGGCCCAGGCAAAAAAAAAATCACAAACAGTCGAAACCGTGATCGCTGAAACCGCAAATAGGGAGGGAGAAGTGTACATGCTTCATTTCATTTAATTCAAGTGTTAAAACTTCTGAACTCCACATTTATCAAGAGGGGAAGGGGTGTATATGTGTAAGTTATATATTATGTATTGACTTTCTTTGTGTCTGTGACTAGAAGAAATGTTTGGGGCATTCTTTTTATGGGGGGGAGAGGGAGGGGACATTTTTACCACCCCCATCACATGCAGAAACGATACAGCTACAGCACAAGAATTTGCCCCAACTCGTCACCTCTGTTCCTATGACTAAAGCAGACTTCCAGGACTCTGCTCCCATTGTCTTGCTGTTATCTAGAACCTACTCCAATCTGTTACTAGTTACATTGGAAACAGGCAGGGCAGGCTCACTCATACATTGGGAAGTATTACAGAGCAAAAGATTAGGTTCTTACCTTTGCTACTCTTCTTTCTTGTAAATCTACATTCTATTCCTGGACTAGTGGATTATTTTCCCACACTTGCCAGAACTTGTAGGATGCCTCATTATACAAAGTCTTGAGCTCTTCCTATCTTACCTCAGAACTGCCCCACCAGGACAAAGCAGCCAGAAACACCTATAGAGGATAAAGGAAAAGAGAGGGGTAAGGGTAAACTCCCCCCAAAATAAGCCAAATCTGCTGATCACATGAAATCAGAACAATCGGGAACAATAGAAACAGGTCATTAAACAGTAGAAACCTGAACAATAAACAGTGCTCTAAGGAGACATAGCCTGCGCTGCTGGGACAAAGGACCTCCAAGACAAAATGCTAACCACATATGCATGTACTCTTACAAAGGCTGGTCAGAAACCCAGAAAACCAGCTTACCAATACTTGCAAATGCAGACAATCGGCAGATCAGCAACTTCCAGGGCAGGTTCCAGGAATAGAGTGTAGGTTTACAAGAAAGAAGATTAGCAAAGGTAAGAGCCTAATCTTTCATTCTTGTATAATCCCGCTCTATTCCTGGACTAGTGGGATGTAACAGAATAGTCCCATAGTGTTAGGATGGGATTGATGAGCCTGCTGGAGGAACCAAAAGCAGTATCCTGGCTTGGCCACCACATCAATCTGGAAAAATTAGGTGAAAGAATGCAAGAAGGACTCTGCAAACCTCCTCCAATGAGATCGCCAAGGACTCAGCCCAAGAGGAAGAAATGTTTCTGGTAGATTGAGCCCACATCAAAAAGAGGGGGGGGGGGGGGGGGAGAGAGATTTCTTACCGGCTGCTATGGAAACAGAAGAAATAACCAATCAGATCCATCTGGAAATGGTGGCCTTGGAAGCCATCCTGCCCTTTCAGGCAGGGCCCACCTGGACACACAGGTGGATGGAGAGACGAAACTCATTTGTGACCCCAATGTACGACAGGCACCTGCGCACATCCAGGGAGCACAACAACCAGTCAGGCTCCCACGAGCCCGAGGGAGGAAAGGAAGGAAGCCGGACATCCTAACTAATGTGGAAGGCACAGCCCAGCTTTGGAAGAAAGGAGGACACAGTGCGCAGAACCACACCAGAATCTGAGATACGCAGAAAGGATCTCAGCAGGAAAGAGTCTGAAGTTCAGAATCCCTGTGGGCAGAGGTAATGGCTCCCAGGAAGACTGTCTTGACAGAGAGATCCATTAAGGATGCTTGCTCAGAGGTTCATAAGACGGGCGAGTCAAAGATCGAAGGACCAGATGAAGAATCCAAGATGGACAGGGCGGCCACAGGAGGGACTGAAGCCTTAGCGCACCCTGCAGAAAAGAGACAACATCCGGAAGAGATGCCAAAAAGCCCCTCCAAGGGTTTAGGGCTGCGACAGGAGAGACCAGCAAGTTGGACTCACAAAGAAGCCACAGCCAGGCCCTAAGACAGATCATCCTGAAGGAAATCCAGGATCTGAGGCACTGACGGAATCAACAGATCTTCATGGTCCTGGACACACCAGACCTAATAACATCTCCAAGCATTCGCAGAGGCTGCCACTGTGGACTTGTTCCTGCCATGGAGAAGAATCGCCTTCTACAGATCCCACTTGGAAGTCTTGGAGGACTGGTGAGCTTCAGCCACCAAATTGCGACTGTGTTTTCCTGGAACAGTACCTACGCACTCCTCAGGACCCGCTTTTGCCTATTTTCTGTTAGGAACAACAAATGGAACCCCCTACAGAGCTTGCGGGTACTTGAACCAAAGAAATTCCACCCCCCTCCTGTACCACAGCACACGTGGAACACAGCTGCATGCCGGATAGCCATCCAAGCAAAAATAAGGCAAGAATCCAAGCAATCTCACCCTGGGGAGTCCATCTGAGTGGTTTTCTTGCAAAAACGAAGCTTGTAGAGGGTGTTAATTTTTATCATAAACAGCCCGGGAATGTTAAATAACTGCAATTTTGGGATTTTAGGGGTGGGGTGGGGCTAGGGCACACTCCTAAACCTCCCAAAACCCACTTTTGGAGACCCCCCAAAATTGCTGATTCAGACTGTCAGCCCTGTACTCACTGTGCCATGTGCTGCTGTGGACTGCTGAAATGGAAACTGAAACTGCTTACAGGGAGATCTGTCTCAACAACAAAATTGACTGCCAGTCTTCTGATTGCCACAATGGCCCAATACCCACAACCAGGGATCTCTGCCACTCTCGAACACACCATGCACACGACCTGGCAGGGGGATGCGGTTGGCTCTAATCCCTGGCACACCTCCATGGAGCCACGCAGCCTGTGCTTGACCCACTAGTAGACTATTCTTGGGTGAGCGAGCTCCCAAGGGAATGGTTCCTGAGCCCCGATCCAAAGTGCAGGCTGTCTAGAGGGTGCAATGACAGGCAGCCCCCTGGAAACAGACTTTCCACAAAGTCTGCAATCTCATGTGGGGAACCTCTGCAGCATGATGGCGGCAAACGCAAACAAAACAAACTGGGTTTAAAGAAAAATAAACACAAGCAGAAATGCCGTGCTCCTATAGTCTGGCTTGTAAGAAAGAAACTGGATTCCTGGGGGGCAGTCCTGCGTTAAGAGGAGAGGAGCTCAAGATTCTGTATAATGAGGCTTCCTACAAGCTCTAGTGAGTACGGGAAAATAACCCACTAGTCCAGGAATAGAGTGGGATTGTACAAGAACTAAAGACAGAAATTTTAAACTCAGAAACATGTCCAAACATACTAGAAATTAGTGCAAAAATCTGTTGAATTCTGGAAAAAGAACTGGACAGCTGGCAATCCTAAATGTTTGAGATCAGAGCACATCTGATGGGGCCACCTAAATATTTAGCCCAATGTATATAGTTTGCCAATGTCTTACTCTGACCCTGCTCACAGAAACAGATACTGGTTGATAGTACATATAGAAACCAGTAAGAAAACTGTATGAGCCTATCATTAGTTTTCACAGTACAATTAATAATGAAAACTGAAATATAGATCATAATGAATAAGGATGCATCCCATAAGCAATACTCCCCTAAGGACTGGCCGGGTGTTTGCAAATTTGTTTTCATTTGAGCAACAAGTTGTACATTTTTTTTTCATGTGAACAATTAGTTCTAAAAGCCAGATTTGCAAGTATTTTTGTGAGCAATATGTAAAATCTGTGTGCGATGTTCCTAGAATATGTGACTAATTGCTCATGTGCTCAGCTTAGAGGGAACATAGCCCATAAGGCAGGGATGCCCACATTTTTTGGGCTTGTGAGCTACTTCTAAAATGGCCAAGTCAAAATGATCTACCAACAATAAAGTAAAAAAAACCCCACAAAGCACACTATACGCAGAGAAAATGTTAATTAGTATTTATATTCTGGGGATTTTTCAAAGAGGTCAAGGCAGATGACTATGCAATGTCACCTCAGTAACAGCTATACAAAAATAGACAAATATATCCACTCCCTTTTTACTAAACCGTGATAGCGTTTTTTAGTGCAGGTCCCCGCGCTGCTCTTGATGCTTATAAGCTCCCTGCACTAAAAACCGCTATTACGGTTTAGTAAAGGGAGGCCATAGTGTAAAATAAAGACAGCAGATATAAATTCTCAAAACGGACACATTTTGATCACTAAATTGAAAATAAAATCATTTTTCCTACCTTTATGTTTGGTAATTTCATCAATTTCTGGTTGCACTTTCTTCTTCTGACTGTGCATCCAATATTTTTTCCCTTCTTTTAGCCTTCTGTATGCTTCCTCTCCTCCAGACTTCATTCCCTCCCCCAACTTTTCCTTCCTCTCTCCCTACCCTCCCCTTTCTTTCTTTCTCCCTGCCCCTTTCTTTCTGTCTGTCTTTCTGTCTCCCTTCCCCTTTCTTTCTGTCTGTCTTTCTCCATGCCCCCTTTCTTTCGTTCTGTTTCTCTTCTTTCTTTCTGTCTCCCTGCCTCCCTTCTTTCTCCCTGCCTTCCCACAAGCATCAGCCACTGCCATCGGGAAACAGGTCCCCAAGCCGCCACCCCTGCCGAGTTGTGAGTTCTCCTGGCTTCCCGACGTAGAAGTGCTGGGCCGACCAGCCTTCCTCCTGACATCAATTCTGACATCTGGAGAGATGTCAGATGTCAATTCTGGAGAGGAAGTTCCAGGCCAGCTAGGCAGCGATTGGCTGGCCCGGAACTTCCTCTCTGATGTCAGAATTGACGTCGGGAGGAAGGCTGGTCGGCCCTGGCTTCTGTTTACAGCATCAGTAAGCAGGTAGAACACGAAGGCAACGCGAGTCTATCACGGAGCCTGGGATGGGATCTGCGATCGACTAACGTTGCCTTCACGATCTACTGGTCGATCGCGATCGACCTTTTGGGCACCCCTGCCATAAGGGATAGGGAATTGTAAATATACAATCCCTGTATGTATGTTCAGAGGGTGCTTGTGGGTGGGCATATATTGGGCCTGTTATTCTATTTGTGTGTGTGCTTGGGGGAAGAGAAAGTTTTGGGCGGTGATAGTAGTATGGGTTGATGTAGTAGTTGTGGGGGTTGTAACGCTGCCCAAAGATGCACCCCTAAACACCACCACTTGTTTTCTTTGGGCGACTTCCAATGAAGTATTAGCTGGACTGCTGCTGCTGTCCCCTGGTGAATTTGTATGGTGACAACAGAGGCGATTAGGATCAATAATAGATAGCAAATTGCACAGGTTATGTAATCTAGGCCAGTGGTTTTCAACCCAGTCCTCAGGGACCACCCGGCCAGTTGAAATTTTAGGATATCCACAATGAGAGAGAAGGCACTTGCGCATGCTTGATATGGTGTTGCCAAAAGCCTTTTAAATTCAAAAAGGTGGTATACAAGTCCCAATCCCCTATTACACATGGGTGGCATTGGCAGCAGACTCCATCAGATGATGTCACCCAGATGCAAGATGCACTGTCCTGCTTGTCCTCAGAGAAATGAACATTTTCTGGCTGCCCATCACTAGCGTGCACCCACACACATCTGTTAGAAGGGAGAAGCTCTCATTTTCTATATCTGCAGCTGTTATTCTTGTTACATGTAAGACAAAAAGGCAAAGCACCACTAAATACTCCCAAAGTGTCATTTAATGCTGTTAAAAAGGAGAAACCTTTGTTTCTATGCAAGTTTAAGAGCTGTTCAAATTCTACTGCTGAGAATGTCTACTCCATACATGTACGCACTTGCATACAATTTGTGCAGAGTATTCATAAGCATGTGAGCTGGCAGTGTATTAGCTAGCATTTTGTTCTACAGGAAACCATGCTATTGTAATAGGTAATACTGGAGGGTATGACTAATTTACTACAGGCTGCACTGCATATGATCCTGATGACTGACTGCTCATTCAAGGAAGGGAGGTTATATGCTAAAACCTGTCCTCCTTATGGAATGGTACTGCATTTTTTTTTTTTTTTGGGGGGGGGGGGGGCATTTCTACGAGGAAATCTGCAGTGTCATTCCTTCTCATCACCACTAGATGTCAGTGTGATACTACTGAAGAAGAGCAACCAGAAAGCAGTGTGGCAAGGTCTTCCTCTCTGAACACAGGCTGCATACATATAATGGAAACTTATTGTGCAACATTTCCTTATATACTAAAAGGTACCCAACAGATAGATACCCAAGTGCTTCCAAGAAACTACAAGGCCATGATTCTGACTACCCCTGGAGTGTAGAGGATAAGGTAATGGGCATCAGTAAAACCTGAATCCACACTAGCATCACAAAAAAATGTAAGGTGAAAGCAAACTTCACTGCTTATATTTTCCATGTTACTTTTTTTTTTTTTTACAAATCCCAGTATCAGAAAATTGATTTTATTTATTGAGATTTATTAACCACCTTTATGAAGAGACTCATCCATGGCAGTGTACAGCTGAAAAACATTCCCTAGAAAACATGAGGTGAGCATATTCATTGACGTGACTATGCTACCGAAAGATGAGAGTGGGAAATAGAGAAATTTTACTCCTAGGGGAGTTCTGTACAACTGCACAGCACAGAATTTTCATAGAATTCCCCAGTCCCACAAACACAGAATTCTGCACTTATTGTCACCATCAGATCTCTCCCTCGTCTGTTTCCCTCTCCTCTGCAAACTAGTACTGCCTGATTTGCCAATTCAAATTGATTCATCAATTCATGTTGGTGAATCGATTCGTTTTCTAAGAAAATCAAACTCACTGATTCAGTGCATGCCATACCCTCTAGTCTCCTAAAGCAGCAGCAGCACTGACAGTGGCAGGCAGGTAGAGGCAGTGTGGTGAACAGGCTGCTCCTGGCCTGCCCTGTTGGGGGTCTTCCCTCTGCTGCATTATTGATGACATCACTGGCAGAGGGAAACCCTGGTGGGACAGGCCAGAAGCAGCCTGTTCACCACGCTGCCTCTACCTGCTGGCCACCACTGCTTTGGGAGGGCTGAAGGTATGTCAGATCTCATGGTGGGGGGAGGGGGGCAGTCAGGAGGATAGGAAGGATGGAAAGCTGCTGCTCAGGGGGGTTGGGAGGGGGATTGAAAGATGCTGCACAGGAGGGATAGGAGGGAAGAAGAACTGATGGACATGGGGGGAGGGGGGAGAAGAAAAAGGGAGAGATGCAAAAAGATGAGGAGAAGAAATCCTGCATATGGTGGAGAAGAGAGAGACATGCATGGAGAAGAGAGAGGGAGAAATATTAAACAAAGAGTGGAGGGAAGGGAGAGAGAAAGAAATGTTGTACATGATAATGGAGGGGAGGAAGGGAGAGATGCTGCATGGAGGGGAATAGAGAGGTTTGACCTAGAGCAGGGGTGCCCAACGCGTCGATCGCGATCGACCAGTAGCTCAGGAAGGCAACTCGAGTCGATCGCACTCGTGTTGCCGTCCTGATCTACGGGCCGATCAGCCTTCCTCTCCAGTGTTCTTTCTACCTAGGGCCTTTTAGCTGGGCGATCCGCCCAGCTGTCATCTGCCGCTGCTGAACAAAAAACCGGCTTGGAGATTTCAGCCCGTAGCGAACTTATGCTCCGGGCTCTAACGTGTGCGTGCAGGCTTCTCTTCTCATCCCTCCGAAACCGGAAGTTATGCCCGGGGAGGGGGAGGGGGGGAGAAGGGAAGCCGGCACGCACATGTTGAGAGCCCTGAAGCAAGCGTTCGCTACGGGCTAAGGCGGGAGACATGTTAGTGAAGCATTTCCTCTTCTTGCTGCCGGGTCCTGCCTACTTTCTGTTTCCGCGAAGGCAGGACCCGGCAGCATTTACCCCAACAGTTCCTCGCGATGCTGGTCGGCCGAAGCAGGGAGAGGTTGGGGCGGCGTCGGCTTTTGGGCGTGTTATTGGTGGCGGTTTGGGTCCTGGTCCCCGATGGCAGTTTGGGTCCCCGATGGCAGTGGCAGTGTCTTGGGGGAGGGCAGGGAGAAAGAAAGAAAGAAAAAGGGCAGGCAGGGAGACAGAAGGAAAGAAGAGAAACAGAAAAAAAGGAAAGGGAGGCAGAGAGAAAGAAAGGGCAGGGAGAGAGGAAGGAAAAGTTGGGGGAGGGAATGAGGTGTGGAGGAGAGGAAGCATACAGGCTGAAAGAAGGGAAGAAAGACTGGATGCACAGTCAGAAGAAGAAAGTGCAACCAGAGACTCATGAAATCACCAGACAAGGTAGGAAAAATGATTTTATTTTAAATTTAGTGATCGAAATGTGTCTCAATTTATATCTGCTGTCTATATTTTACACTAAGGTCCCCTTTTACTAAACCGCAATAGAGTTTTTTTAGCGCAGGGAGCCTATGAGCGTCGAGAGCAGCGCAGGGCATTCAGCGCAGCTCCCTGCGCTCTAAAAACTGCTATCGTGTTTAGTAAAAAGGGAGGGGGGTATATTTGTCTATTTTTGTATGGTTGTTACTGAGGTGATAGTGCATAGAGTCATCTGCTTTGACCTCTTTGAAAAACCCTGGAATAGGAATGATAATTAACATTTTCTATGCGTACAGTGTGCGTTGTGTTTTTTTTTAATTATATTGTTGGTAGATCATTTTGACTTGGTCATTTTAAAAGTAGCTCGCAAGCCCAAAAAGTGTGGGCACCCCTGACCTAGAGCATAAGGCAGGGAGAGAGAGATAGTGAGAGATGATAGACAGTGGGAAACAGAAATGTTGGATATGGCAGTGGAAGGGAACGTGCAGAGATGGAAGATGAATGGTGATCACAGACAAAGAAGAAAATGTCAAATGGGCAGGAGACCCTGGTGACAGAAGACAAACAGAAACCAGAACCTGGGACCACCTTAATTTGAATAATAAAATGACCAGACAACAAAAATATAATTTTATTTTCTATTTTGTGATTACAATATGTCAGATTTGAAATGTGTATCCTGTCAGAGCTCGTGTTAGACAACGAGTGTGAGCTATGACCTAACAGAGAAAGGAAAAATATTGCTTTATTTACACCACAGCACCAACGTAGGGTTGAAGAGGGCAAAGGGGGGTGGGGTGGGTGAAGAGATCACAAAATAAACCCACCAGGATGTTTGAAAAAGATGCCCAATTGGGCGGGAAAAGTGAATCGAATTGAAAAATCAATTCAATAGGCCAAATGAAATCGAAGAATTATTCTCTGAATCAGGCAGCACTACTGCAAATCACCACATGGCAGGAGGAGAAAGTAAATCACTGCAAATCGGGTCACTTCCTCCTCCTCTGCCAATTCAGACCAGTCAGCTTATGTGAACCTCAGAAGGGGGGGTGGGTGGAGCAATCAAAGGTAAATGTGCCATGGGGAGGGGAGGGAGAAAGAACAAGCCAAGTTTGCCAGTGGGGTGGGAGAGCAGAACAGGGTGAGTGTGAGATTGAAAGGTGGAACAGGTCATAGAATGAGTGTGCTATGAGGAGGGCTGGAGGAGAGGCAAAGCAAAGTGAGTGTGTCATGGTGAGGGTGGGGAGGATAGAGGAAGGTGAGTGTGCCATGGAGAGAGGGGAGCAGCAAAAGCTGCAAAAGTGCGCCATTAGGATTTTTGGGAGGGGAAAAGAAAAAACCAAGGACATACCATGGGAATGGTAGAGGCAGAAGCGAAAGCTTAAAAGTGTTTCACTAAAGTTGGGAACAATAAAAATGAGGATGTGCCATGGAGATACAATGATATCTGGGGAGAGGAGGAGAAAGAATGAGAGGGGTGTGTGTGTGGGGGTATGCCTGGTGGGAGGAAGAGTTAAGAGATCGAGTATGTGCCTAGGAGAAAGGGAGGAGATGACTTTAGAGACAGAATTAGAGGTCTTGCTGAGAGTTGGAGAGAAAAAAATTGCAGTTGGAGTGAGAGATAGAACTGGGAAGGCTGGAGCTTGAGAAACAAATGGAAAGATGGAATTTCAGGCCTTAGGATTGGGAAAGTCTGTGCAAATATACTACAAATAAACAGCACAGAATTTTGCTGAAGTTTCAAAAATGTAGTGCAGAATTTCTCCAGGAGGAGAATTTATACCAATAAAATGGGACTACACTCTGGGTTTGTATGGAAGGTTGCAAGGTTCTTACATTGTTTTAAAGCAAACTCAAATGCTTAGTTAGGAAGGGATAGCAACCCCCC
The DNA here is from genome assembly GCF_902459505.1 of Geotrypetes seraphini. Classification (NCBI taxonomy): domain Eukaryota; kingdom Metazoa; phylum Chordata; class Amphibia; order Gymnophiona; family Dermophiidae; genus Geotrypetes; species Geotrypetes seraphini. Next base: position 441,851,625 of record NC_047084.1, on the reverse strand, counting down.
CCCACCAAAATGTAGTAATAAGATCAGTTGTTAGGTTACACAATGGAGACGGTATTTGTGTAAGAATAAGCACAGTGGCACCCTGCCACCACCAACACACCAAATATTTTATCCACAAAACTTCAGTTTTGATACTCTTATGGAACACTACATTTTTTTTTACTTTCCTTTTCTTTCTGAAGTGATGTTATTTTGCCATGACTTTGGCACTGTGTAAACTGGGAGGATTTATCTCCTCTTGTCTGCTAGAAAGACTGTCATGACATTCTGCAATAACAGCTGAGCTGTAGAAATCTTTTTTTAATGGCCTTGCCCCAGGAGCAAAGCATTCCAGAGGCATAACGCTGTGGCCTAGAGCTAAATGTTCCAGTGTGCCCACATTAATCAAACCGCCTCTATCACTGACAGGTGGACCAGAGGGGAAACTCTGCTCCAGTTGTGGTAGCAGCAATGTATCGAGTCTTCTGGAGGCAAGGCATAAGATGTCAAGCTTTTAATGTATTTTATACTGTAATTTTGGTTTGATTTTATTTCAACTGAACGGCTTTGATATTAATGGATGAACAGCGGTATAGAAAGCGCAATAATAAACCGTAAACCAGGCAAATCAAATCCTACTCCACGAGATATTTCTTGAGGTCTCAAAAGGCGGTGAATGCCAAAATGAAGGGCATTAACAGCTTCCTACACCTCACTGCTCTCCTCCCCCTCCCCCTCCCTCTGGATATAGAGGGAACATCTACTTTAAACTGGGGTTTCTTCTCTCTGGAACTAAGAAGGTGCTCCCTGGAGTATGATAATGTACACACAAAGCCATGCTTAAAAGGAAACTGCATCCTACCTAGCATGATGCCAGCAAGGTAAGCTAATTTGTCCTCATTTTACTGGCATAAAGATGAAGGAGCGGCTGGGCATAAAGCTGGATTTTTTTTTTCAGTCCCGGTAGGTTCCTCTTTTTTTTTATAGATTTCAGTTTATTTGGAAGTTCTGCTATTCTGGTGCCATGAGCCTTCCATCCCCGACTAGCTGAGGATGTTCCTTTCTATTTGAACAGGCTCGCTCTTTCATTGATCCTAGTCAAAGACAGGCATCATGCAAAGCTCCTTCCAGAATCTTGTATCATAGGTTCTAACTCCAGCTACCACAACAATGTTCTTCTGAAAGGCTCTGAATAAAAACTGAACATGCACATGTAGGTACTAAGGTTATTTGAACACGGTTGGATGCTAGGGAGGAGCAGCATAAAATGGTCTTTTAGTGAAAAATCACTTTTATTAATAAACATAAATCAAGGAACAATAAAACATTTAGCAGATAAATATTTCACAGTGTACAAAGATAATCCAAAGCTCCTTTAAACCTAAGCAAGAGAACCTTATTCACCCTCCCTTTTACAAAACAGTAGCATATATTTTTAGCCGCAGTGGTACCAGCTCCGACTCTCATAGGAATTCTATGAGAATCGGAGCTGATACCACCGCGGCTGGCGCTAAAAACCGCACTACTATTTTGTAAAAAGGGGGGAGGGGAGGTTAAATTTTTAATTTATTTTGTGTAAATAAACAATCCAGTAACATGAGAGGGAGGCTTTATTTCTTAGAGCCTATTCCCCTCAAACTCCAAAGCAAAGCACCCTACCTCCCCCAATTCAATCAATCTTTACACAGCAAACTGAGGACCAGAATAAAATACAAGCCCAATTTACAATATATCCCAAACATTATGGGGCTCATAATCGAAACAGAAAAATGTCTTAAAGCCGGCCTAAATCGGCATGTGGACGATCGGTAACAAAAAAAATCCAAGTGCTGATAATCGAAAGGGGTTTTAGACTTATTTAAAAACGACTTAGGCCTTCACAGTGCTGCTGAACGACCAGAGCTATAAGGGGCGTTTTAGGAGGAGTGGTGAGGGCAGGATTTGGGCGGGATGTGAGCCATCCTAGACTTAGTCATACTGCATGCATAACCGAATGTTTTATAACACTGCCTAGACGGAACTTGGATGTTGTGACTTAGGCCATCTAAAACCAGGTCTAAGTCCACAAAAGGTATCCAAAGTGACCAGATAAGCACTGCAAACACAAAGTACAGACCCCCACACACAGCCCCAGTGATCACTGACCCCCCCTAAAAAACATAATAACAACTTTACATATCTGCCTCCAGAACATCAGCACCTGGCAGCCTGGCATAGGAAAGCCTAGTAGAGATGCACAGAGGTGGCATAAGTGGTCTTGGGGGTGGGTTAGTGAACCATGGAGAGGAGGACCCAGGCCCATAAGCCACTCTAATCACTGCATTCATGGAGAAACATGTGCACCTCCCCAAAATCCCCCAAGCCCCTTTGTACTGCCATATAAGTGGCTCCCGCAGACATAAGGGCTATTGGGGTGGTAGATAGGTGGGTCTAGTATATTCTGGGGGGTGTTTTGTGGGGGCTCACCATGACCTATAAGGGAGCTGTTGTGAGATGTTTATGTGGCACCCTTTTTGTGAAGTTCACAGCAGTTCCCTGTAAGGTGCCCCACTACTCTGTTGCCATGTTTAGGTGTCCAGTCCCTTACTTTTCTGGCCCCTCCCACGTCCAAAAGGTCTTTTTCTAGGCGTTTTTGACTTGGACGAATTTTTGGACGAAAATGGGGTATAAAGACTTAGCGGTCTGGACGATCAGACGGCTGGATGTACAGTTGGACGATTTTCAAATAAAAAAATATGCTGGATGTATTTTTTGAAAATGGACCTTTTCCCGTGTCTGACTTTGGACGACTTGTGAGTTAGGCCAAAACGGACTTAGACTTTTCTTTTGACTATGCCCCTCTATGTATATTTGTAACTTATTTAAAATCAGAGTCCTCATTCTTGAATTAAGAGACTGTATGTAAGGTTGCCAAATTGCTAGAAAATACTTTCTACATTTGAGGGTTAAATGTGCTTCTTTAGCCTCCCACATCATAAATATATATAAGTGGTTCCTTCAGTGCCAGAATAAGGGAGTTTCATTATCCAACCAATACTGAAGAATACATTATTTCTCCACTAAGACTGAATTCTGCATAAACAACATTTGCCCCTTATTTCTAACCCTTAAGTCTACAGTGCTCGCCAAAATCAAAAGCTTGAAAAAGCTCTACACTCATGACCAGAGAAGAGTATTTATATAATCAGCGATCTTTTTCCAAAATATCTGTATATAAGGGCAATTCCAAAAAGCATTAAACAAAGTGCTGACACCAAAGCCACATTTGAGACAAGACGGGGAATCTACTAAATGGGCTTTAAAGGCCTTTTGTTGTGAAAAATAAGCTCTATGTTGCTGGAAGTCAACGAGGGCTGTAGGTGATGAATAGTGTGACCATATGGCTGCAGAAAAAAAGGGACGGATTGAGGCATCCGGCTTTTACTTCCATTGAAAGCAATGGAAGTAAGGAGAACAGATTGAGACATCTTGGTTGCTTTCAATGGAAGTAAAACCCGGATGTCTCAATCTGTCCCCTTTTTTCTGGAGCCATATGGTCACACTAGTGATGAAGGAAGCCCATGCTGGGATTGAAGCCAGAGAGAAAGCAAGAAACCTGTGTGGGAAAGTTATGGGGGAAGAAGCCAGAGGACACACATAGGAAGCTATTCCAAAACAGCAGATGCATCACAATGTGCATCACTGGTATAGCTCCAGTGATAGCCTAATGCTGGCTAAAATATGCAAGTCTCACTGCATCTATTTGGCTACTGGAATAGCTTGCCTAAGAATCTATTGTATTCTGGTGGTGGCCAGGGGGCTGGTGCAGAACAGTCATAAGCCACCACACCAAGTAGACCCACAAAAATTCAGCTCTAATTGGCAGAATCAGCGGGAAGAAAAATATACTGTAGATCAGTGGTTCCCAACCCTGTCCTAGAGAACCACCAGGCCAATCGGGGTTTCAGGCTAGCCCTAATGAATATACAAGAGAGAGATTTGCATATAATGGAAGTGACAGGCATGCAAATCTGCTCCATGTATATTCATTAGAGCTATCCTGAAAACCCGATTGGCCTGGTGGTCCTCCAGGACAGGGTTGGGAACCACTGCTGTAGATTCTTGCCAGTGTCAGCAACAGGAACTCAAAGAATTAACCTGGTAAAATCAGTGTCAAGTCTTCAAAGGAGCCTGACAGCTTTTGACTCTGAACTATGCATTTTGCCCCATAGACATATGAGAAACACTGCATGCTACAGTTTACAAGCTCCTATTTTTCTATTCAGGCCCTGGTCCTGCGAAGCAGGACATATACAAAACCCGATCTGGAATAAACACAGGCAGTTTATCTGAAATACAAACTTGGACTACAACTAAACAGTAACTTCATGTATTAACTTCCTTTAGGCTAGAAATACTGTACCAAAAAAGCCACAGCATATGGTGAGATTATCTCATATTCCAATAACACATATGTAAGCTACCAAAAATGAGTTTATACAGTGGTACCTCGTTTACGAGTGCACCGGTTTGCGAGTGATTTGCAAGACGAGCAAAACATTTGCAAAATCGGTGCCTCGGAAACCGAGCATGGCTTGATTTACGAGTGCCCCCCCGCAATCCGGCACCCTCCCCCTGCAATCCGGCACCCCCCTGACACGATCCGGCACTCCCCCCGACGCGACTGGCTACCACCTGCTGCGATCGGGCACCCCCCCTCCGCTTCTTACCCTCATCTGGGCAGTTCAAGGCCCAGCAGAAGAGGAGGCCGATCTTCGGGCACCGGCACCAAGCACAAGACATGCCGGTGCCCAGATGAGGGTAAGAAACGGCGGGGGGGGGGGTGCCCAATCGCAGCGGGGGGGGGGGGGTGCCGGATCGTGGCGGGGTGGCCAATCACGTCGGGGGGGGGGGTGCCGGATTGTGGTAGGGGGTGCCCAATCGCGTCGGGGGGGGTGCCGAATCACGGGGGGGGGGGGGGGGGGGGTGCTGGATCGCAGGGGGGGCCTTCGGGGGGAGCAATGCCGGTTCTCATGGGGAGTGGGGAGAACGCTTCAAAGCGAGTTTCCATTATTTCCTATAGGGAAACTCGCTTTGATAAACGAGCATTTTGGATTATGAGCATGCTCCTGGAATGGATTATGCTCGTAATCCAAGGTACCACTGTATATGAAAGAAGAGCTGTTGACTTAAGGGGAGATAAGATTCATACTCACTCATGCTATAGGTTTAAGCAAGTTATGAATATGGTCAGAATGAAGACAAGGTACCCTCATCATTTTCTCCACTTCTGTGAATTGCGGGGGAACAAAATTATATCTAAAACCAAAAGCCACTTGAGCACACTAGGGAACACAGTGTGAGGGGCAATCAGAGGTGCAAAGGATGGCTTACCTTCAGCAGTCCTTGTACAAACAGCCCAGACTCATACTTGAAAGAAGAATCAGTCCAGCAGAGCCTGGAACACTTCCGCTCAGAGGGAGTCAGAAAGAGACAAAGAGTCCGTACCACCTGCAATGGAGAGAGGTCTCATAGAAAGATGGCTCTTCTAGGGCACAAAACACAGTTCCATCACTCACTAGGCTCTGTCATACTGCACTACAGTAGAGGCGGCAAAACACAATCTAATTGCTGTTTCTTGTCTTTTATAAAAGAGAATCATGCATTGATAGCAACAAGATTAGGTGACATTTTTCCTCTGAATACTTATGATTAAATTAATTATACAAAAAAGTGCCCACAGACAACACCTGAATATTGCCCATTCACGGCCATGTGCCCAGATATGTTCAGCCCTAGAAACACTAGTCTGAAGCTCAAATCAAGGCCAGTTGTGCAACTTTGTCACAGTTTTTCTATTCAGTTTTAATTTCACATGAAGTTGACACATTGTGCTCTACTAATGTATGGCTAGTGAAATACATGACAAGGGTATGTGTGTGAGAGAAGCTCTCTCAATGTGAGAAGGGAGAAGACAGTCGAGAAGAGACCTGAAAGAACTCCTGTGGAAAACAAGTTTTCTCTTCCTCTCCAAATGTTGCTCAAGAACATGCTTGGGCCTATTTCAAGCTGCTGCTTTTCCCACTCTAGGGTTAGCCAGCGGATTCACCCTCTCATGTCACTGCAAAGCTTGGAAGTGTCAGGAAATAATAAAGGCTTTGTTGGGATGGACTTGGAAATGTCTTGACCTTTTCCTTACTTTCACAGTGAGAGAAGAAAAAGGTTGAAGGATATTTCTGGCAAGCTTGAATTATGCTAACACAATTTTGATTGGATTAGCAGCTGTGGATTTGCATAAACTCCAGACATTGCAGAACTCAGCAATAAGATTTTTAGGTAGTGTGGGTAGATAAGATCATGTTAGATGAACAGGAAACTATAGACCGGCAAGCCTCACTTCGGTTATTGGAAAAATAGCGGAAGCATTGCTGAAGGAAAGGATAATGAATTTCCTAGAATCTAATGGGTTACAAGATCCGAGGCAATATGGTTTTACTAAAGGTAAAGCATGCTAAACAAATCTGAATTCTTTGACTGGGTAATCAGAGAACTGGATAGAGGATGTGCACTAGATGTACTGTAATTTACTTAGATTTCAGCAAAGCCTTTGACACAATTCCTCATAGGAGGCTCTTGAATAAATTTCACAGGCTGAAGTTAGGATCCAAAGTGGTGAACTGGATTAGAAACTGGTTGACGGACAGATGCCAGAGGGTGGTGGTTAATGGAATTTGCTTGGAGTAAGGAAAAGTGAGTAGTGGAGTGCCTCAAGGATCGATGCTGGAGGCATTCTGTTCAATACAAGAACATAAGAATTGCCATATTGGGACACCGAAGGTCCATCAAGCCCAGTATCCTGTTGGCCAACCCAGGTCCTAAATACCTAGCTAGATCCCAAATAGTAAAACAGATTCCATTCTACTTATCCTAAGAATAAGCAGTGGATTTCCCCAAGCCATCTCAATAATTACATTACATTAGTGATTTCTATTCCGCCAATACCTTGCGGTTCAAGGCGGATTACATAAAAGTTTACAGGAATAGCATAAGAGATGTCATAAGAGTTACATAAGAATTACCAAAGAGTTGTCGAGATCTTAAGGTGATAATGACCTACGGACTTCTCTTTTAGAAAATTATCCTAACCTTTTAAAACCCCGCTAAGTGATTTCACCACATTCTCCAGTAACAAATTCCAGTTATTACATATTGTATGAAGAAATATTTTCTCCAGTTTGTTTTAAATCTACTACTTAGTAGCTTCATAGTATGCCCCCTAGCGATTCACATCAACCCTTTCAACTCCACTCAGTATTTTATAGACCTCTATCATATCACCCCTGAGCCGACTCTTCTCCAAATTGAAGAGCCCTAGCCGCTTTAGCCTTTCCTCATAGGGAAGTTGTCCCATCCCTTTTATCATTTATATTGCCCTTCTCTGTACCTTTTCTAATTCTATCTTTTATGAGTGACATTGATGAAGGGTTGGAAGGTAAGATTTGCCTTTTTGTGGATACCACCAAGATTTATAACAGAGTGGACATCCGGGAGGGAGTGTAAAACATTAATACAGATTTACAAAAATGTTTGAGAAATGGTCTAATGTTTGGCAACTGCTTGATGATTGTATGCCATCAGCTTGGTTACTTTTACAGCATACATGCTAAAATAACTTAACTGCTTGCTGGTATATTAGGACTAATAAATGAACCACTTGCTACCTATATACTACTAGGTAAACCCATCTTCGCAGGATATACAATCAAACTACGGTTTGCGAGTGTTTTGCAAAATGAGCAAAACACTCGAGCAAACTGTAACTCGCAAACCGAGCATTGACTCGATTTGTGATCCCCTAACCCAAGGAACCGGCTTGGTTGCTCCTGAGGCCACCAGCGCTGCTCCCCCCCACTGACCAGCCCTGTCCTTACCCGGGCGCCGCCGGTATTGGAAAGTGCCTGCTGCCGGTTTTCTGCTGGACTGCTGCTGGGCCTTGAGCATCTGCGCATGCTCAAGGCCTTCTGGCTCTCACCCACTCCAAGATTCTCATGAGAATCTCGGAGAGAGTGAGAGCCAGAAAGTCGTGAGCATGTGCAGATGCTCAAGGCCCAGCAGCAGCCCAGCAAAAACCGGTGGCAGGCACTTTCCAATACTGGTGGCACATGGGTAAGGACAGGGCCGGTCAGTGGGGTGGGGGAGGAGGAGATCACGAAGGGAGGTAGCAGCACTGGTGGCCTTGGGGGAGCAACAAAGCCTGCTCCCGGGGTCGGGTGTCGGCTTGGGGGTCAAGTCAGGTGTAGGCTCGGGTGGAACGGATCATCTGAGTTGCCCTTATGGCCTATGGGGAAAATTGCTTTGATATACGAGCACTTTGGATTGCGAGTATGCTTCTGGAACGAATTATGCTTGCAAACCAAGATACCACTGTGTGTGTGTATATATGTATATATATATATATATATATAAATCAGAATAACCTAAATGAACTGCTGGATGGTGTATAGTGTTCCCCCGCTCTTTTGTGGTCTCGCTCATTCGCGGTCTGCTCTGACCGCCTCTTCTTGTAGTAAAGTCAGGCTACACCAATCAGGAGCTGCGTGGCTTACAAACAACAGTGGGGTGTCGTCATAAGCGAAGTGTGCCCACCAGACTATCACATCATGCTCCAAAATATAAAAGAGGAGGTGTAGCAGTAATACTGCCCTCATGTTCCAAATTACTGGCGTTCCCGTCGAAGCCCTCCTCGGCCCATCCTAAGTCGAGTTGCCATATATGGGTCACTAATCAAGCAAGTCTGCCTAATATAGGCTCTAGTTCTACAATTTGTACCATTTTGTAATTAGAGATCCACTGTTCATTCCACACTTTTTTGATTTCCATCATCATTTTCATCTCCACCACCTCTCTTGGAAGGGCATTCCAGGCATCAAGCACCCTCCCTGTGAAAAATAATATCTTAATGTTACTCCTAAGTTTACCACCCCTCAACCTCAATTTGTGTCCTCCAGTTTTACCAATTACCCTTCTCGGGAAAAAATTTGGTTCTGTATTAATACCTTTCAAATATTTAAATGTCTGTATCATGTCACCCCTGTTCCTTCTCTCCTCCAGAGTATACATGTTGAGGTCTTCTAGTCTCTTCTCGTACTTCTTTTGGCACAAACCTATCATTTTTGTTGCTTTCCTCTGGACTACGTCAAGTCTTTTTAAATCCTTGACCAGGTATGGCCTCCAAAATTGAACACAATACTCCAAGTGGGGCCTCACCAATGACCTGTACAGTGGTGCCTCACACAACGAACTTAATTGGTTCCAGGAGCAAGTTTGTTATGTGAAACGTTCGTTATGTGAAACGCGTTTTCCCATAGGAATACATGTAAAAAAAAATAATTCGTTCTGCAGCATAAAATATGCTAAGATGACATAAAAAAGATAAATTTTTTGTTATTATTTTTATTTAGATACATCTAAAAACATACATCTCCCTGTCCTTTTACTTCCACTATCTTCCTATCCCATCTCTATTCCCTTTTGTCCCTCTCCCCATGATCAATCATCTCACCACCTCTCTCTGCCCTCACCCTCAGGGTTCAAGATTGCTTCCACTCTTTTTCCTGTTGTTCTCTCTGCCTGTCACCCTATGATTTAGCATCCCTTCTGCCCTTGTCCAATATTTCCCCTTCTCTCCCTCCCTCTCATCCCCTGCTCCAACATGTGCTTTCAGCGGCCTTCTCCCCCCTTAAGCGTCTTTTCTTCTCCACTCCACCTTTCCTCCCTCCCTGCCTCCACCTTTGTGGCGCTTTTGCACCCGACCGACAACAGAACAGGCCCGGTCGGACAAATCTCCCTGTCCTGTAGCCGCGAATCTAAATTACCTTCTTACAGCAGCTGGATTATTGAAGCTGCTGTAAGAGGTAATTTAGATTCGCGGCTACAGGGCAGGGAGGTTTGTCGGCCGGGCCTGTTGTCGGTCGATCGGGGGACCTGACCAGCTGTGCACATTCTTCGGGGCGGACCGCCCCCTCCCCCCTCTTTCGTTCGCCATTGCCTTCTTCCTACCTGCCCTGCCGCAGCCGCACACAGCCGAACGGAAGTCTTCCTGATGTCAGCGCTGACGTCGGAGGAAGGGAGGGCTTTGCTTAAGCCCTCCCTCCGACGTCAGCGCTGACATCGGGAAGATTTCCGTTCGGCTGTGTGCTGCGACAGGGCAGGTAAGGAGAAGGAGACTACCCTCGCGGCTCGACCAACCCCGCTGCGATCCAACCCCGCAGGAACCCCGGACTTCGTTGTGTGAAACGAAGTCCGTTGTACGAATCAAGACATAAAGTTCGTTGTGCGCAGCGTTCGCTGTGCGAGGCGTTCGCTGTGCGAGGCACCACTGTATAGCGGTATCAACACCTCCTTTTTTCTGTTGGTTATGCTTCTCTCTTTACAGCCTAGCATCCTCCTGGCTACAGCCCTGCCACAGCCACTGCCTCCTGGCTACAGCCACTTGTCACACTTCTTTCTCACCTTCAGATCTTCAGACACTATCATCCCAAGCTTCCTCTCCACATCTGTGCATATCAGCCTCTCACCTCCTAGCTCATACATCTCCCTCGTATTTCTACTCCCCAAATGCATCACTCTGTACTTCTTTGACTGAATTTAGTTGTCAGACTTTGGACCATTCTTCCAACTTTCGTTTTCCACTCCCTCCCTCCGGGGTGTCCACTCTGTTTCCAATCTTGATATCATCCGCAAAAAGGCAAACCTTTCCTTCTAACCCTCCTTCAGCAATATCGCTCATAAATATATTGAACAGAATTGGCCCTAGCACCAATCACTGAGGCACTCCACTACTCACCTTCCCTTCCTCTGAGCAAATTCCATTAACTACCACCCTCTGACGTCTGTCCATCAACCAGTTTATAATTCAGTTCACCACTTTGGGTCCTAACTTTAGCTCACCAAGTTTGTTCAAGAGCCTCCTTGAGGAACCATGTCAAAGGCTTTGCTGAAATCTAAGTAAATTATATCTAGCACACTTTCCTGATCTAACTCTCTGGTCACCTAGTCAAATAATTCAATCAGATTCTTTTGGCACAATTTACCTTTAGTAAAGCCCTGTTGTCTTGGATCTTGTAACCCATTAGATTCTAGGAATTTCACTATCCTCTCCTTCAGCAATGCATCCATTATTTTTCCAATAATTGAAGTGAGGCTTACCGGCCTGCAGTTTACCACTTTATCTCTGCGACCATTTTCATAAAGAAATTTTCACTCTATGCCACACTCTACTAGTGCTTAGTGCTGGGATCAGTGCCCAATTTTATGCACAAAGATTTATACCATCAAACCTGGTGTAAATCTTCACACCTAAATTAGGTGCAGATCTGCCTTATTCTACAACATTGTATGCAAATTCTAGGAATGCCCATGAGCTGCCCATTCCCTTCCAATGGCCACCCCTTTTCAGATCCACACATAGCATTTATGTGCACATCTTTATAGAATACAGACTACAAGGATGCACACGTAAATTCAAACCAATAATTGATTGTTAGTGCTCAATTATTGCCAATTAACTATTCATTTGTCAACATGAATGCACAATTATGGAATATGCCCGATACACACCAAATTTCAACATGTAATTTTGGGAGCCATATATAAAATCTGGGGCTTAATGTCTTTTTGTAGGTAGTAAGATCTTTCACTGTGCAACACAAAGATTTATCCAAATAAGTGGATGAACATCATATCTTATATTTTCTTATTTTACTAATGCGTTCTTCGAAGATGCATTAAATGTGAATAACTATTATACTGATCCAGCGAACTACAAATTCCTAAGGATTCTAGTTTTCTCTAGGACTGATATAATGGCGTCTTAACATCAGTCTATGATTAGATAACAACTTTGGTTCTACTTATGTCCGCAGAAACATTTTCAGAGAGTTTTCATGACTTCTGCAATATGAAAAGGACTTCTTCTCAAGTTCTGCCTTGTCCTGCCAAATGACCTGATCTGGCTACTGTCAGAGATAGTATTCTGAGCTTGATGAACCATTCATTTGCCTTACCGTGTCATTTCTCCTGCTCTTTTATTCTTAAATATACACTGCATTGTGTTGTACTGAAGATAAGAGGATTAAAAAGATTTAAATGTGTGTATTTAGCATACATAAGTATTTTCTCAAGTACTGTATGTTAAAGGCCCATACAGTAAAATGAAAATGCACACACTCTGATACGAGAAGCACATCTTTATGTCTCGCCAAAGACACCTAACATTAGTATTACCGGCAATGTATGGTAGGCTATTAATGAAACACAATATAAAGGCTCTTCAATCCTATGCATGTACTTTCTGTAGACTGAGGAAATTAAAAGTGGCTCAGTTAATTTTCAGATAGCACCAATACTGAATGATTCAGCTTTTGCTTAGGTATAACACCCTCTACCCTAAGAAAGTTTGGCTTGGGCCTCAAGAAAAGATATACAGTATGCTTTAGAATTCCTCTTAGCTCAGATGCACACAACTTTTATTGATACCTTCTTAAAAGTGCACACCACAGTCCTCCGAGACCCGCCTTCCTGACCCTAGCAGGAGATTATTCAGCAGATCTGCTCGATTTCTGCTGATTATGTTAGAGACTCAATAGAACTCAAGTGTTGGAAATGCTGGAGAGGAGCAAAGTGCAGCATACAAGGGAAACAAATAGAGATGCCAGCAAAACACAGACTGAAAACCTGAAGCCACATGGCAGCCCGCAGGTTGTCTGATTACTAAAATCTGTCCAAGAAATATACCAATGGCTATGATAAAGAGATTAGGTTCTTAGCTTGCTAATATATTTTCTAGTAGATGTGTGTGCCATTCTGGACAGTAAGGTATTCTCCTCATGCTCATGAGCCTTGTAGAAGGAATACACTTCAGGTTTTCAACTCCTCCTTCTACTGAGGGCTCTGCTGCCCCCTTCACTTTGTACCAAAGCAGGTAATAGCCCTATATAGAACCATATAAGAAGATGGGGTACGGGAAAACACAGTGCTGTTCTGCTCTGAAAGTATTACAAACATGTTAAACATTGCAATGGAACAATCAAACTTCAGACTAACCATACCAATCAGAAACATTTATGGAGTTCAAATATTCCCCAATGTGCTATAGCAATACACTATTCTTCATACCCTTGAAGGCTGACCGACATCAAAATCTCACGTTTGACTTGACAGGCAGGCAGGCAGATAAATAACTGACAGGGTGGGGCTCAAGAATGACACAACTATCAACTAGAAAGCAGGGTGAGAACCTAATCTCTTTTTCTACTGCAATAGGTGTGTTATTTTGGACAGTAGGGATGTATAAAAGCAGTCCCCAAAATCTAGGATGAGAATTCTGCGACAGCTCGTAACACCGAGGAACCAAATATGGTGTCTTTCCATGCTGCCAAGACCACGTTATAGAACTTGGAAAACATATGTAGTGTGGACCAGGTCACTGTCCTACAAAGTTCCTTGGGCGAAATTGCCTGAGCTTCTGCCCATGAAGAAGCCATGCTTCTTGTTGAATGTGTTTCCAAGGAGACTGGCAATTGCTTGCCACAGGCAATATATCCTGATGAGATGGTCATGCAAATTCATCTTGAAATGGTAGCCTTAGATGCTAGTGTACCGCATCTAGCCGACTAGTAAGCACAAAAAGATGGTCAGACAATCGGAACTCATTAGTAATCTCATTAGCCTTTACAGCAGTGCCCCACAAACATTTTGGCACCACGGCACACTAAACCTGGTGCCACAGCCGGAAGAAATCCGGAAGTGCACTGATGTCCTCCGGCTGCGACCCTAAACCTGTCACTTTGCCGGTATGAGGAGGAGACATACCAGCACTTCTCCTCCTTGCCAGCATCTTGTGGCACACAGTTTGCGATATACTGCTTTAGAGTCTCTCTTAGGGTTTTTATATAAAAAGTGTTTTAGTCTAGATTAGTATTTTAGGTTGCATTTAAGAGCATAAGATAAGATCGGATCAGGGCATTAATAGCAGTGATTATAGTTTTTGTTTAGGCCCAAATTCTAGAAAAAGCACCTAAAATTTTGGTGCAGATTAAAGGTCACACTGAGTGTGATTCTTTAAGTATGGGCACCCTTTATAGAAGCGCGCCAAATAGCAGTTGTCATTAGAATTGTTTAGGTGTGACTAAGCACAGTTTACAGAATCACACTGATTTTATGGGCGCAGTTTGCAGAATCGTGATTTTTATAAGCACCCTTTGACATTATCAACATCATAAGCATGGGGACATATCATGCAGCTTGCCTCCAAGAAGAAGATAGCCCAATTTGTGGTTGAGGAACTCCAGGCTGCTGGCAACCCTTTTTTTAAGAAGGGAAGAGCATTATTTTGGCCTCCCAGGCTGGAGGAAATACCTGCAGTACAGAAGGGTCTGGGAGAGACTGACAGCTGTTTACACTAGACATGCCTCTTTCCTTAGAACTGCAAGTATGTTTAATGCTAATACTGTTATTGCTATGATTAATAAATTATATAGTCATGTGAAAAAATTAGGACACCCCATGAAATATTCAGTTCTTTCTTAAGAAATGTTAACATATCAATGTCAAATCTTGTTTTTTTTATTTATCTCTGAAAAAGAAAGTGATATAATTTTCCTCGATTTACTCATGAAACAAAAGATATCCACAAAAATGTGTATTCTAACTGAGGAATAAATTAGGACACCCCACATATCCTCCCACTTAAAGTGGCTCAAATCACACACAGATGTATCATCTCAGATGCACATGATTAAAATATTGTTACTCAGCATTTTGAAGGAGGTTTTACCTACTTAAACCTCAGACATTTAGTTTGGTGTGCTCATGACTGTTGCGGTGAGATCAAACACCATAGTGAGATCATGGTGAGGCCTTCAGAAAGAAGATTGTAGCAGCTTATAAGTCTAGTAAGGGATTTAAAAAGAGCTCAAAAGAATTTGACATTAGCTATTTCACAGTCTGGAAAATAGTGGAGGACTTTCCAAACAATTGCTAACATATAGGAAAATTGTTGTTGTTTACCTACAATTACATCACTTTCTTTTCCCGAGATAAATAAAAAAAAAGATTTGACATCGATATGTGAACATTTCTTAAGAAACTGGTTGTCAGACAGATGCAAGAGGATGGTGGAAGTTGCTCGGAGAAAGGAAAGGCTAGTAGAGTCCCTCAGGGTTCAGTGCTGGGGCCAATTCTGTTCAACATGTTTGTGAGTGACATTGCTGAAGGTTTACAAGGAAGGTTTGCCTTTTTGCGGATGATATCAAGATTTGTAAAAGAGTAGACACCGAGGAGGGAGTGGAAAACATAAAAAGGGATCTACAAAAGTTAGAGGAATGGTTTAATATCTGGCAACTGAAATTCAATGCAGAGTAATGCATTTGGGGATTAATAATCGGAACGAACCGTATATGCTGGGAAGTGAGAGACTGATATGCACGGATGGGGAGAAGGATCTTAGGGTAATAGTGTCTGAAGATCTAAAGGTGAAAAAACCGTGTGATAAGGTGGTGGCTGCTGCCAGAAGGATGTGGGGCTGCATAAAGAGAGGTGTAACCAGTAGAAGAAAGAAGGTGTTGATGCCCCTGTACAGGTCATTGGTGAGGCCCCATTTGGAGTATTGTGTTCAGCTTTGGAGACCATATCTGGCGAAGGACATAAGAAGACTTTAAGTGGTCCAGAGGAGGGCGACGAAAATGATAGGAGGTTTACACCAAAAGACATATGAGGAGAGACTGGAAGCCCTGAATATGTATACCCTAGAGGAAAGGAGGGATAGTGGAGATATGGTTCAGACGTTCAAGTACTTGAAAGGTATTAATATAGAACAAAATCTTTTCCAGAGAAAGGAAAATGGTAAAACCAGAGGACATAATTTGAGGTTGAGAGGTGGTAGACTCAAAAGCAACGTAAGGAAATTCTACTTTACGGAAAGGGTGGTGGATGCCTGGAATGCGCTCCTGAGAGAAGTGGTGGAGAGGAAAATGGTGACAAGAGTTCAATAAAGTGTGGGATGAATACAGAGGATCTAGAATCAGAAAATAATAGTAAATAATGAAGAAATAAGGCCAGTACTGGGCAGACTTGCACGGTCTGTGTCTGTATATGGCCGTTTCGTTGAGGATGGGCTAGGGAGGGCTTCAGGTTGGGCAGACTGGATGGACCATTTGGGTCTTTATCTGCTGTCATCTACTATGTTACTATATTTTATGGGATGTCCTAATTTTTTCACATGACTATATGCAGGTACATGATGTAATTGAAGGTAAACAACAAAACTTTTCCTTGATTTACTCATGAAACAAAAGATATCCACAAAAATGTGTATTCTAACTGAGGAATAAATTAGGACACCCTAATAGCTAATGTTATCCAGTTTGGCTGAAATAACTGCAGTAAGATGCTTCTTGTAGCCATCTACCAATCTCTGACATCGGTCTGAGGAAAGTTTGGCCCACTGCTCAATGCAGAATTCTTTCAGTTGTGAGATATTTGAAGGGTTTATTGCATGTACAGCCCATTTCAAATCACCTCAAATTAATAATTATAATATTATTATTACAATTGTGCTCCAACTTATGGCTTACATGCTAGATATTCACCATATTCATGATCAATCACTGCAGTCATCTGGTATCCAGTCTTCATTGGCAGATTTGGTTAGGGTCTGGCTATGTTCCAGTTTCAATAGGCTTACTATGCCACTCATATAAGAGTTAAGTATACCACCCCCAGAGACCAGCCGTAGTGTAAAGCTGCAGTTTCCCAAGTGGGTACCACATAATAGCGTGCGTCATGGCACGGCACTGTCTGTCTGGTTTCGTGATGTCATCTTCTCAATCTGGTGAAATTTTCTCTTAACCCAGCATGCTAGCCAAATCATAAGAATAAGAGTGTAGAGCTGACCAATTCTATCGCAAAGGGATGAAACATTCTATACAAAATACTATTCCCAGTACGTGATTTTCTAAGGAAAAAGTCTCACTATGACTGTTTGGCCTCAATGCTTTAGTTACAACAAACACTACTAGCGATAATAAATGGGTACAATAATTCAATACTATAATAAAACTATATGCAACATAATTATTATAAGAATACCTCTAACTGGCCTGGTAGGGTACCAGGATCCAAGTGAAATATACCTTGAAGAAGAGAAGATAGGAAAAAGAAAAAAGAAAAACCATTTTTTGTATGGAGCATGGCAACATACAACAATATACTTGTGTTTAAAGTGGTATTTGTTTGAGAAAAGGAAAAAGAGAAACCATTTTGTGTACGGAGCATGGCAACATGCGACAATATACTTGTGTTTAAAGTGGTATTTGTTTGAGAAAAAAGAAACAATACTAATGCACTTAAATGTGCTCAATATGACATTCTTTTTATGTTCTGCACACAACTATTATGTCACTTAAGAGAAACCATAAACACGAACTGATTGTAATACCAAAATAACTTATGTCAGAAATGTGCACTGCACTGTTTAAAACTGGTAAGTTAAATAAAGAGACCCCCTTTTTTTTTTCTTTTATTTTTATAGAACCATGAAATCAAATACCAATAAGCACCATTTTACCAAGTATAAAGCTTTCTATATATATATTTTTTTCTTTTAAGATACCATCTTATAATATAACCCCTAAATAAGTTATAATTAGACTATGTGAGCTACAGCATAAAATCATTGTGAGCATGGTTTTCATAAGAAGCTTTCTTGTATGTGAGAGAATCTTTTTGGAAAGGGACATGGTACCATTTGGATTAGCAGAAGGGTGGCAAAACTCTGGAAATGGCCAATGTGTAATGTTTCCTGGGGTACCCCTAAAAGCTACAACAGACAACACAGCACAGAGACCACATAACAAACAGACAAACATAGAGCTCCAACATGCTTTCTTCCATCGGCAAGGGTTCAGGATTGAATTTAATCTTTAAATAAGCACACTATTATAGCAAAAGAATCATATTCATATTTGGTATCCATTGGACTCCCAATATAAAGTCGCAGCGCTGGAAGCACTTCTTTGTGTGCACACATGAACAAATTAACTTTGCCGATACACAGAAAAGGCATAATGAAAAAGAGTTTTGAATGGCCATGTCTGGATGCTAAGCTTCTGAAAGAGAGAGAGAAAAACTTAAGTTAATTGGCCCTATTGTTTTTCTGGTTTCCTTCCTATAGATCATTTCTTCATTCATAGGCTCTGTCACACAATCATAAGAGAATGCACGCAGGGATGCTTCAATCTACAAAAATACAAGAGAAGTTTAACTGAAAGTGGTTCACAGTGTTAGTTTTTGAGGTAAAATGAAAAAGAAACATTATTTACTATCTAGCAAAACTTTTCTATATTATCAAGGTCACTTAAATCAATATTTCTACTATTTTATTGTCCAGTCAACACCATATGTCTGCCACCTGGGTCCCACTGCAATCTGCAAAATGGCAACTCTTGTGGAAAAGCTCGGTCCAAACTGGACACGTCTCCTCATGTCTCATTAAAAGGAAGGGCTGAAGCAAGATCTCTTATTGAAAGAGTAGGAGAGGCAGCTACACCTTCCTGCTTATCTGGGGGCAGATTTTTCTCCCTTTGGAAGTCTTGCGTCACAAGGTGCAAAACTCGTGCTATGAGGACATGGCTTGGTTTCTCATTCCAATAATTCATGTTCTTACCATAAGATTTTAAAATGTCGCAAGCTTGCCTGCGGGTTTCACCATCTAAGTACTGATATGCTGACTTTTCAGTTAAAGGCCTATTTTCATGAGAGCAAAGATCAGAATGCCAGCTAGGTTGTGGGTCTACGTATTGTGGTTTTGTATGCAATGCTGGGGCCTGTTTCTGATATGGCTTTAGATCTGGGTATAAAACAGGTCCAGCTGTGGCTACTGGGTGTGAAGCATAGGGCTGATACCTTTGGACATTCATGGCCTTCACACACAAATCTTTAGCAGAAGTAGATTCTCCTGCTGTCCAAGAACATAAAGAAATGGCTATATTCTGATGCATTCCCTGACAAATCTCCCTAAGGTCTTCTGTATCTATCTGGCAATCTAACAGATCTTCTGGCATTAGGCTTTGTGAATCTCATCCGTTGGCTACCCCAGCCATTATTAGTAATAGAACTGCTCTAAGGACATAATCTTCTATTCCTTCATTTCTATCTTGTTGGATCTTTGCACTTTGAGCCTTGAATGTTCTCATACCAAAAGAGATACAAAAAGCAGTGGATAAGTGGATCAAAGAAAATCCCACTTGTTTGGCTACATTAATTGCCTTGTTCATCTGCTCTGCATATTCTGGTCTAATACAGAGGCGCAATATCTTAATTCATTCATCTGCGTCTAGTTTTTCATCCTATTCTAATTTTCACAGTATCACACAAGTACAGGGAAAATTATGGGGGTCTATTTTGTCTACTTGCTTTGCTATGACTTCCATATCTGTTTGGGATAAGGAGTGGCTGCTAATCGTCTGTGTTACTCCCCCGGCCATAGGCTGGGATTGTGATACCTTTATCACTGCGGACACAGGCTTCATTGTAGCTCTATTTGTATCTGACTGCTTGTATGGAATCCCAGTAGTGGCTGAAATTTGTAAACAGGAGTACTGAAGCTTTTGTTTTAGGCCTTGTATTTCCCTGTGGCAATGAGCATGGTCTGCATTTTCATCTAGGGTGGGGGCCTGCAAAGAGAGCTCCCAAACCAAATGTTTTAAGAACATAAGCCGTGCCTCTGCTGGGTCAGACCTGAGGTCCACCAGTAGTCCGCTCACGCGGCGGCCCATCAGGTCCAGGACTTGTATACCAGCCCTCTATCTATACCCTTCTATCCCCTTTTCCTTCAGAAAATTGTCCAATCCCTTCTTGAACTCCAATACCGTACCCTGTCCTATCACTCCCTCTGGAACCTGGCTTGCTTGTATTTCTAAAGCTGCAATTTGTGTTTGCATGTGGTCTTCCTGAGCTATTTGCTTTTGGACATGTTCTTTTAACGAGTCGGACTGGTACCTTAAGCAGGAATTCTGTGTTGCTAAAAACTCCTTTTCCTTTTCCAATAAGGCATATTCTTTCTCTTTGGTTTCTAGTTTCTCCTTTAATTCGGCATTATCTCTTATCATTCTCTTACAAATGGACCATGTTAACTAAAGGCAAGCTGCATTTCTTTTGCGCTCTGATTTCATAGAATACAATGAGCAATATGTCTGAAATTTAGATTCCACATCGGAGATGGACACTATATCATCCGAAACACAGGAAGTCCATGGGTTAGGCCCAGGCGACACTACACACTGCCTGAATAAGGTGAGATTGTCTACACCTAAAACAGGGGGTGTCTGTGGGGTGCCTTCAGCATATGCTGCAGAATCAGCTCTCTTTTTACGCCAGAACATTTTTATACCATGAATTTCCCTAATTCACTCGTTGGTACCGGGGTAAAGCTTGGTGTATTTAGAAATGCTCTCTTTTTTTGGAGAAGAGAGGCTTAGAAAGATAGTTGTGAGGCAAAAGTGTGCACTAGCTGTTAACTGGATGGAAGACTAGGAGGAAATAGTTTAAGGAAAAGAATAGAGCCGTCAAGCATCAGATCCCTAATATATGTTCATCAGGATGCAGGCTGACTGGAAAATGGATATAAACAGTAACAGTGATAGATTAGAACAGGGAAAGATGGGTCCTCATGCATTAAAAAACCCCAGCCCCAAAACAATTTCAATACTTTCTATTTTCTTTAAAGCACAAAAATACTCTTCTAATTACTTTTAAAAGCAGCACAATAATAACCATTTTCTGTCCCAGTACTTTAACTCTTAGAAAAGAAATTTTATCTGTGCACCATTAATTCTTGCCCGCACATTCAGCACCATTAAAATGTGTTATAAAAATTATTATTAATCTCTACCAATAAAATATATCACTCTCATAGAGATGAATATATTTTATAAGGAAATATTAATTTTGGGGGAAGTTAGCTCGCTTGATTAACACTCAGCTCTGTAATAACAATTAAATATATATGAATACTTATTCAAGAACTAAGATTCAGAACATTTATAAGCAAACTGAAAATTTAATCAAGCAGGTAGGCAGTTGTTACAGATAGGATCTTTAAGCAAAGAATTAACAGAAATACAACACTAGACAAAATTTCTCTCTAAGATTAAAGGTTCAAAGTTACTCACAATGCTGGTTGAAAAGTCCTTAGAAGGCCACAGGATAGCGCCCAACACATGTTTAGAAGCACATGATTGCAGAGGTTGTAGCTTGGTCCAGCACTGGTCCGAAGGAAGATGGAAAGCGAGCAAACCCCACATGGTATCCATGCTTTATAGATGTGGAGAGGATTCCCGGGATGCATCAAAACTCAGGGGCAGTCTCTATTTCACATACAATCAAATAGCAGTGCATCACAGAGAAGGGCAGTCTTTATCTCAGTGAGGTCATGATAGATTTTCTCCAGTCATGTTTTTGTGTATTCGCCTTAGTTGCATCTGTCTAGCCATGTCTTTTGTCCTTTTACTTAACACTGTCTGAAGGCTCAGTCCTTTTTCTGGCATACCCAGCCATGCCCCTGCAATAGATGCCTTCTAGCACAGCACCTGGAAAAGATGGCTGGGGGGCAGGGCTGGACTCCAAACTTTTCAGAATCCCAGTTAGAAATCATTTTTACTTTAAGTCCATCATTTCAAGCAAACTTAAATATACTAATTGGGAATAAAAGCACACAGTCTACTAAGGATGCAATTACTATATACAAAATATTTAAACCTTGCAAGAAAGGAAAATAAATGAAAAAGGGGAGGGGAAAAAGAGAGACCACTTGGTGTACAGAGTGTGGCAAGCAGCACAAATAGAGACCACTCTGTGTGCAGAATGTGGTAACATATAATATCACGCTACACATCTCAATGGGATTAAGAACAGGGCTTTGACTCGGCCACTCTAGGAATCTCCATTTCTTAGTTTTCAGCCAGTCCTTGGTGGATTTACTGGTATGTTTTGGGTCATTGTCATGTTGCAGGGTCCAGTTCCGTTTCAGGTTTTAATTTTCTTATAGATGGTCTCACGGTGGTGGTGAGTTGGCCAGGTCCTGCTGCAGCAAAGCATCCCCCTCCATGCTTCCACCTCCATGCTTCAGTTGGTATGAGGATCTTTTCCTGGAATGCTGTATTTGGTGTATGCCAAAAATGTCCTCTTTTCTGGTGTTCAAATAGCTCAATATTAGACTCATCTGTCCACAGAACACTATTCCAGAAGTCCTGGTGTTTGTCTACATGTTCTCTGGCAAACTTCAGTCTGGCCTTGATGTTTCTCTTAGAGAGCAAAGGTTTCCTCCTTGCATATCTCCCATGCAAATTAAATTTGTGCAGTCTCTTTCTGATTGTAGAAGCATGTACTTTCACATAAACAGCAGCAAGAGCCTGCTATAGGTCCCATAATAACATGTTAGGGTTTTTGGAGACTTTTTTCTTAGCATTTTACAGTTTGCTCTGGGAGTCAATTTGCTTGGACAGCCAGACCTGGACTAGTTGGCAGTTGTTTGGAAAGTCCTCCACTTGTACACTATTTTTCAGACCATAGAATGACTAATGTTAAATTCTTTCGAGATTTTTAAAAATCCCTTATTAGACTTATAAGCTGCTCTCTTGATTGCACCATGGTGTTTGATCTCACCGCAGCAGTCATGAGCACACCAAACTAAATGTCTGAGGCTTAAGTAGGTAAAACCTCCTTCAAAATGCTGAGTAATGATGTTCTAATCATGTGCACCTGATGTGATACACCTGTGTGTGATTTGAGCCACTTTAAGTGGGAGGATATGTGGGGGTGTCCTAATTTATTCCTCAGTTAGAATACACATTTTTGTGGATATCTTTTGTTTCATGAGTAAATCAAGGAAAACTTTTGTTGTTTACTTATTTTACATCACTTTCTTTTCCAGAGATAAAAAAAGAAAAAGATTTGACATTGAAATGTGAACATTTCTTAAGAAAGAACTGAATATTTCATGGGATGTCTTAATTTTTTCATATGACTGTATAGGAAGGACAGTAAATGGGACTAGAATACAACCTTTTTGTAGCAGGCACAATGGAGGATTAAGATTTGCCTAGGATCACAAGGAGTAGTGCTGGAGGTACCACTAGGGTACTCCTCACCTCTTCTTTGTGTACAAGTATATATTTTAAATACATATATATCTATATTTATTATTTTTTATTTTAAAAATTTCTATACCGTTTTATATCAAAATGGTTTACAAAATGGTTACATAAATAAAATGTTACAACAAATCAGGACAAGTAGAACCAGACTGCATTAATTCTAACAATCAATACTCAGAAATATGCATCAACAAACAGTTGTATTTTTAAGTTTTCTAAATGAACTCCTGTCACTGCATTTCCAAATTTGGCCAACAAGGACATTCCATAGTTTTACCCCTGCACATGAAAAGGTCATTGCATTGGTTTCCGCATATTTTGGGTTGACATTTGTTTTGAACAATGTATACTTGTCCAAACACTGATCTTGTTGGTTGATAACTAGAGATCTTACTCTTAAAGAATTCTGGAATCATGCATATAGTACGAATTGGTGACAGATCATAATTGCTTTGTATTGGATTCAAAAGTCGTCGAAGATATGGCGTAATGTGCTCATATCTTGATGTTCCTGTTATCAATCTAGCCACAGCATTCTGTACCACCGGCAACTGGCTTTGGTTATTCCCAGATATAGGACATTGCAATAGTCCAACCATGACAAGATCATTGCCTGTACAACGGCACGGAAATCAAACGGTGAAAGCATTGGTTTCACACGATACAATAAATGTATCTGAGCGAAACATATTTGTATTGTCTTTGTCACTTGACAATTCTTTGTAAGCCCAGGGTCCAATCTCACTCCTAAAATTGCCATTGACTCCCTCACTTGCAATACCTCATCTACCACTTTTAGTTCTTTTGGCCATCTCTCCCGATCAGATTTACCCACCAACATAACCTCTGTCTTGTCTACATTCAGTGTCAGACCTTGAATTTCCATCCATTCAGTAATTTCACTCATATAATTACTCATCTGCTTCTCTAGCTCATCTCTCCATACACACACTGGGAAGAAAAGGGACCATAGCTGAACTGCTTCAACTAATAGCCAATCTGTCCCTCAAATCAGGAAAGATTCCGGAAGACTGGAAGGTGGTGAATGTTATGCCGATCTTCAAGAAAGGTTCGAGGGGAGATACGGGAAACTACAGACCGGTGAGTCTGACCTTGGTACCGGGAAATATGATAGAGTCGCTAATAAAGGACCGCATCATTGATCACCTTGATGGACACGGGCTGATGAGGACCAGTCAGCATGGTTTCAGCAAAGGCAGATCGTGTTTGACGAACTTGCTGCACTTCTTTGAGGGAGTAAACAGATAGATAGACAAGGGCGACCCGGTCAACATTGTATATCTGGATTTTCAGAAGGCGTTTGACAAGGTTCCACATGAACGACTATTTTGGAAAATTGCAAGCCATGGAATCGAGGGTGAAATACTCACGTGGATTAAAAACTGGCTCGAGCATAGGAACAGAGAGTGGGGGTAAATGGACAATACTCGGACAGGAAGAGCGTCACCAGTGGGGTGCCGCAGGGCTCGGTGCTTGGACCCGTGCTCTTCAACTTCTTTACAAATGATCTGGACATTGGTACGAGTGAGGTGATTAAATTTGCAGATGATATGAAGTTATTCAGAGTAGTAAGGACACAGGGGGATTGCGAAGATCTGCAACGTGACATAATCAGCCTCGAGGAATGGGCATCAACATGGCAGATGAGGTTCAATGTGGATAAGTGTAAAGTGATGCATGTAGGTAACAAAAATCTCAAGCACGAATTTAGGATGAACAGGGCGGTACTTGGAGACCTCCTAGGAAAGAGACTTGGGAGTTATGATCGACAAGTCGATGAAGCCGTCTGCGCAATATGCGGTGGCAGTAAAAAGGGCGAACAGAATGCTAGGAATGATAAAGAAGGGGATCACAAACAGATCTGAGAAGGTTATCATGCTGTTGTACCGGGCCATGGTGCGCCCTCACCTGGAGTACTGTGTCCAGCACTGGTCGCCGTACATGAAGTAGGACCCGGTACTACTTGAAAGGGTCCAGAGAAGAGCGACCAAGATGGTTAAGGTGCTGGAGGGAAAGATTAGAGAAACTGGGCCTCTTCTCCCTCGAACAGAAGAGATTGAGAGAAGGAACATGATCGAAACATTCAAGGTACTGAAGGGAATACACTACTTTAGTAGATAAGGACAGGTTGTTAACCCTTTCTAAGATAGAGAGAACGAGAAGGCATTCTCTAAAATTTAAAGGGGATCGATTTTGTACAAACATAAGGAAGTTCTTCTTCACCCAGAGAGTGGTAGAAAACTGGAACACTCTTCTGTCATAGGGGAAAACACCTTCCAGGGATTCAAGACAAAGTTAGACAAGTTCCTGCTGAACCGGAATGTACGCAGGTAGAGCTAGTCTCAGTTAGAGCGCTGGACTTTGACCAGAGGGCCACTGCGTGAGCGGACTGCTGGGCACGATGGACCACTGGTCTGACCCAGCAGCGGCAATTCTTATGTTCTTAAAATAATATTGTCCGCATATATTCGATATTCGACTCCTAGTGATTGAAACAGCTGACCTATATATATAGATGTTAAATAATATATATATAGATGTTAAATAATAATGCAGAAAACGCTGATCCTTGTGGAACTCCACTTTTCACCGTGAATTTACTTGAGATCTTATTCCCATTCCTTACTTGGAAAAAATCTATATGTTAAGTACAAGATGAACCATTTAAGGACAGTCAAAACGACTCAGATACAGTGAAAAATCAATGATGATAGATAGTAACACTTTCACATAAATTATGCATGATGTCAAATTGTGTAATGCCAGAACAGCAGAGGCTCCACAACAAGTTATATAGAAGGAAAAAGTCTCAGAAAAGGGCTCTCCCACCTCCACAAAAGTGGCTCATTAATAGTGGTTGAGCAGTCACCTCATCAGCAAAAAACCTTCATCAAAACTGATAAAGCTCTTTACGGTGCAAAACTCAAAAAGATAGATGATCGGTACATCAGCTGATCGGTACATCGACGGTGGCCAGCGTTTCACAAATCTGCTGCCTCAGGATGTAGCAAGACCGATCAGACTTTAAAGTGGGATACTGAATGCAGAAAAATGCATCAACAAATAGTTGAGTCTTCAACATTTTCCTAAAAGAATTCCTCTCTCCACATTTTCGAATCTGGCCAACAAAGCCATTCCATAGTTAGATGTAATTTAAAGCTATCATAATCTTCAACATCCTGAGTTTTGTGCCATAAACGTTCTGTTCTTCTTACCTCACTTCTTTTTTTAAAATTTATATTTTATTAAATTTCAAAATTATGTTCCAAGCTTAACATCTTGTACAGAAAGCATAATCTAA
Source organism: Geotrypetes seraphini (assembly GCF_902459505.1). NCBI lineage: Eukaryota > Metazoa > Chordata > Amphibia > Gymnophiona > Dermophiidae > Geotrypetes > Geotrypetes seraphini. Next base: position 441,825,132 of record NC_047084.1, on the reverse strand, counting down.
GACAACAATTTAAACAAAAATCATCAAAAATCAGAAAATAATTTCTTAATTACACTCAAGTCCTCATAAGTGGTCCAAGAAGCAGAAAAAAAGAGTAATTACTAAAACATAATATTTATAATAAAGATATGTATATCTGCTGCTGAAACAAAGGACTTATTCATTTTATACAGTAGTTGTTACACCTTCATTTTCCAGGCGTCTTAGGGGAGAGAAAACTAACTAAATGAGAAGGATTTACAAAAACATAATTAAAAGAACGGTATCTGATAATACACTTGCAAGGGAACCATAAAAAGAAGCTATCCCCTAGTTGGGTTACCCCTGGTTTCAAATTAGATATTCTCGTCTCCTCTTCTGCATTTCTCTCGAAACGTCGAGGAAAATCTGTATTTTAAACCCCAGAAAATCAAGAATTCAATCTTTATTTGGAGATAACACTAGTCAACAATAAAGTAGCTGGAAGAGCTACTTCTGTATCGGAAACCCGATGTATTACTACACAATGGGGGGATGGTACTGGGGGAAGGCAAACTAGAAAAGGACTTGGGGGTTTTGGTGGATAAAACAATGAAGCCGGCGGCACAATGCGCAGCAGCCTCAAAGAAGGCGAACAGAATGTTGGGCAATATCAAAAAAGGTATCACTACCAGAACGAAGGAAGTTATCCTGCCACTGTATTGGGCGATGTTGTGCCCGAATCTGGAGTACTGCGTTCAATACTGGTCGCCGTACCTTAAGAAGGATATGGCGATACTCGAGAGGGTCCAGAGAAGAGCAACAAGGATGATAAAGGGCTTGGAAAACCTTTCATATGCTGAAAGGCTAGAGAGGCTGGGGCTCTTTTCCCTGGAAAAGCGGAGACTTAGAGGGGACATGATAGAAACTTACAAGATCATGAAAGGTATATAGAAGGTAGAGAGGGACATATTCTTCAGACTGGCAGGGGCAACAAAAACAAGAGGGCACTCAAAAAAATTGAAAGGAGACAGATTTAGAACAAATGCTAGGAAGTTTTTCTTCACTCAGAGGGTGGTGGACGCCTGGAATGCGCTTCCAGAGGAGGTGGTAGAGCAGAGTATGATTTTGGGATTCAAAATGGGATTGGACGATTTCCTGAAGGAAAAGGGGATTGAAGGGTATAATTAGAGGGTTACTATACAGGATATTATACAATTAGGGAATAAATTTTAGGTAAAAGATCACTTACAGGTCTTGGACCTGGGGGGCCGCCGCGGGAGCGGACTGCTGGGCATGATGGACCCATGGTCTGACTTGGCAGAGGCGATGCTTATGTTCTTATATTTCTCCAAAAGTGTAAAAACATCCATAGGACCTTCTTGATGGTCATGATCCTGAATTTCTTGAGACTTCATAGGTAGATAATAAGCCCTTGTAAGGGGGGGGAATAGGGAATTTTCTGGTATTTCCAATACCTCCATAAAATAACGTTCTTACCTCACTTCTAACCTGAAAAATTGCTTCTGATTGCCAAGGGCAAGGTTTATATTGTTCTTTTAATACTATTACTTTTTCAGGCACCACCAAATTCAAAGCATCAATCAAACTATCATTCCATTGTGCCACCATAGCATCTACACTATGTAAGGAGATTATGTACTTACCCTGGTAAGTGAAATAACTACAATATTGCAAAAGGTGAAGTGGGGAAATATAAAGTAGTACAAAAAAAAACAAACCCACAACTCCACTTAAATGAAGCTGAGAGTCTGCTCAAATGGAAGCCTCAGGTTTTATCCGCAGAGCTCAAGCTCAAACCCCTCCCCCCCCCCCACATTATTGGCTAAAAAACTTCCATAGAGTGACAACTCGCTGTTGAGGTTTAAAATAATTAAGGACTGAGATATTTTGTTAAAGGAAAGATTTATAAACTATAAAGAGTTTTACCTCATGCAAAGTTGTCATTTCTTTAATAAGACATTAACTATTTTTTCTGCGGCCCTCCAAGTACCTACAAATCCAAAATGTGGCCCCACTAAGGGTTTGAGTTTGAGACCACTGTTCTAGACCATAGGGGAAGGGAAGCAATCCCCCCAAAATGTCAGGGTGGCTTGCTGTGCCGGCCTTTAAGACCGAGGACCTGAAAGCCGAGTCCCATCTAGCAGCAACATCTACTCTGTAAAACATGGCAAACGTGTGAAGAGACAACCATGTCGCTGCCCTGCAAATCTCCGCAGGAGGAACTCATTTTGCTTCAGTGCACAAAGAAGCACTCCTAGTATAATGTGCCTTAACAGAAACAGGAGATTGTTTTCTAGTAAGAATGTAGGTGGACGAAATGGCCCTACAGATCCACCAGGAGATCGTGGCCTTAGAAGCGAGAGTACCTCGCTTAATTGATTGCATCAGCACAAACAGATGTTCAGAAAGACGAAAATCGATAGTAACCTCCAGATAATGCAACAGAACTCTGCGCATGTCCAACTTTTTCAGGAGATAATTCTGATGTGTGGAACCTGTTGGCTGAAAAACAGGTAAATACACTTCCTGATTGACATGGAATGCTGGAAACCACCTTTGGCAAAAAGGAAGGAACTGTCTGAAGCGAAACTCCTGTCTCCGAAATTTGGAGAAAAGGGTCTCTACAAGACAATGCCTGCAGTTCAGAAACCCTGCGGGCAGAAGTGATGATGACCAGAAAAATAGTCTTGATCATAAGATCCAGGAGAGAAGCATCGTGAAGAAGATCAAAAAGGAGCTCTGGCAAGGCCCGACAGCAACACATTAAGGTCTCAGGCTGGGAACGGATTCTTAACGGTGGCCAGAACCAAAGAGCCCCTTTCAAAAAACAAGCTACATCTAGATGCGACACTAACAAGGATAGGTTATCCCGAGATCGGAAACAAGATAGACCAGCCATCTGGACTCTTAAAGACACCACAGTGAGGCCCTTATCCAGACCAGCTTGGAGAAAGGCAATGACCCACGACACTGGAGCTGAAAAAGGGTCCACCTGATTCTGGTTACCCCAATGTTTGAAGGTGTTCAACTGTTGATGACCTTTTAGATTTGAGAAGAGTAGCGATCACAAGCTCTGAACAGGCTTTACGTTCTAAGGCCGCATGCTCAAGAGCCAAGCTGTAAGAGTAAAGTGACCCGGTTCTTCCATGGCTACCGGGCCCTGAGTAAGAAGGTCCCGGTAGGCACTCAGGCGCAGACTGTGTCCTACCTGCAGTCACATCAGATCTGCGTACCAGGGTCCTCTTGGCCAGTCGGGAGCCACAAGAATGACTCGGCCTGGATGAGTCACAATCCTTTGAAGAACCCTGCCGAACATCAGCTAAGGTGGAAAGACGCAGAGAAGAACATCCTGAGACCATGGCTGTACAACAGCATCGAGCCCTGTGCTTCCGGGCACAAATCTGCAGCTGAAGAAATGTGGCACTTTCCTGTTTTGTGCCGTGGCCATGGGATTGAGGCAGGGCTATCCCCAACATCTCACAATCATCTAAAATGCCTGAACTGAAAGGGTCTACTTTCCGTGATCCAGACTTTGACGACTGAGGAAGTCCGTTTGAATGTTATCCACTCCGGCCACATGTGATGCCGTCAGAGCCAGGAGATGACGTTCCGTCCAAAAGAACAGAAGCCGGGCCTCCTGAGGCAAAAAAAGGGAGAGCCCTTGGTCCCTCCCTGTCGACTGACATATGCCACTGCCGTTGCATTGTCGGACTGACAGCTCGCCCCTCCAAATAACTCTCAGGGCCAGCCAAATGGCCATGAGCTCCAGCAGGTTGATGGACCACTTCCTCTGTGATGGGGTCAAACGGCCCTGAAGGGGACAACGATCACAGTGAGCCCCCCAGCCCTGAAGACTGGCATCCAGGAGGCAAGCTGAAATGGGACACCCTAGCAGAGCAACTGAGGGTGAAACTACCAGGCCATGCTTGTCCTGGCCTCTAACATCCATTGCAGATGCATCTCTAAGGCATTGCGGTGTGGTGCCCAACGAGGAAGCAAGGTATGCTGAAGAGGAAGCATGTGCACCCTTGCTCAGGGGACCACATCCAGCACGGCTACCATGGAGCCCAGCATCTGCAGGTAGTCCCACAATGAAGGAGCCAACTTCTTCAACAGATCTGAAATCTGTGCACACAGCTTTTGTCTGCGAGGTTCGGGCAGGTACTACTATTTATTATTTCTATAACGCTTAAAAGGTGCACGCAGCGGTGTACATTTTAACATACAATAGACAGTCCTTGCTCAGAAGAGCTTACAATCTAATTTAGTGACATTACAAGGTTGGGGAGATTATGGTAGAGGAAATGATACAGTGGGTATAGGTAGCTGACAGCAGTGAGTGGGAGTTAAGAGTTGAAAGCAGTTTCAAAAAAGGTAAACGCGGCCTGCTGCCATATCAAACAGAATTCCCAGGTATTCTAGGGATTGTGTGGGCATCAGATGGCTCTTCTTAAATTTGACAATCCAACCCAAGGATTCCAGCACCTGGAGCACACTCTCTACCATAGAATGCCCCTCTGCCGAGGGCGCTCTGATGAACCAGTTGTCCAGATACGGATGAACTTGCAACCCCATCTTCCTCAGATGAACTGCTACTACAACCATCACCTTGGTGAAGGTCCAGGGTGCTGTTGCCAGGCCAAAGGGCAGAGCTGAAAACTGAGAATGCTGACCCAGCATATGAAACCTTAGAAATTTGCGGTGAGTTGGAAAAATGGGAATGTGCAGATATGCATCTGAAAGATTCAGGGAGGCCAGAAACTCCCCCGAAAACACTGCCGCAATGACCGACTTCATGATCTCCATCCAGAACTGAGGAATCTTGAGAGCCGCATTCTAGAACAGGTCTCCAATCTTCCAACCCTTTCTTTGGTACGATAAAGTAAACAGAGTATCTGACTGAGCAAAAAAAAAAAAAATCGCTTGGTACTGGCTCTGTTGCTTAAATATCCAGAAAGCGCTGAACTGTAACCTGGACTCTGAAAGCTTTTTCCCGACTCCCTGCAGGAGAGAACACGAACCAATTAGACAGTGGTTGGGCGTATTCCAGCTTGTAGCCTGCCAAATAATTTCCAAGACCCATTGGTCTGCTGTAATCCAGGCAGGCAGAAACTCCGATAACCAACCCCCTATCTTTAGAGAGGTCCTCGGCTTCCTGGCATCATTGTGTCTTGTTGGTAATTCAGGCAGGATACGGTCGGATGAGAGCGCCTTTAGCCCACATATCAACCTCTGAAGCCCTGTGAAGATCTCTGCAATGAGGAGGGAGAATACTGTTTGTAAGCATGAAAGTTTCTTCTGGAGCCACGAAAATTAGGACGCCCATCCCCCTTAGGTCTGACCCTATGCGGCAGAGACTTTGGATGACGGTCCATCACACTAGAGAATGACACGGTGGCGGTTTACCCGCGGCCACCGCATTTCAGCCGCGGGTCACCGCCGAAAACGGGGAAGAAAACTAGCAGTCGCTGCGGCGACGGGGACAAGGCCATTCACCGTCCGCGGGGCGGTGAATGGGTCTTGTCCCCGCAGTGAGGCATGAAGGATCGCGCGGTCCCTGCAGCTCACACCCGCCTGCCCAATCGATTCTAGTGTTTAGCCAGCTCTCTCCCTTCTCCTCACCTTAGTTTGTAGATTTTCTTTTTCGGTGACCCGCACGCTATCAGAGAGCCGCGCACCCGCTGCTGCTCAGTTTCGATCTTCTGCTCTGACGCAACCGGAAACAGGAAGTTGCAGCAGAGCAGAAGATTGAACACTGAGCAGCCGCGCGTGTGCGGCTCTTTGGGAAAGCGTGCAGGTCGCTAAAAAAGAAAGCCTGCAAATTAAGGTGAGGAGAAGGGAGAGAGCTGGCTAAACACTAGGATCGATTGGGCAGGCGGGTGGGGGCTGCAAGGACCGTGCGATCGCTAGTGTTCCCGGCTCAGACTGTAAGGAGGGAGTGAAAGGGAAAAGGATTCTGGGCCAAGGTGATGAAAACGGAAAGAAAAACCCACAGCAGGAAAGAAAGGGAAGGACAGGCAGGTGAGCCAGATGCTAGAAGCGGGGGGGGGGGAAGAAAGAGGGAAAAAAGCTAGATGGGGTTGAAAAGAAGAGACACACTGGTATGGAAGAGGAAGATAGGGGAAATCTGGACACAGGAAGGTAACAGAAAGAGGGGAAATTATGTGCATTGGGGCATAGGGACAGAGACAAAAAGGGGACATGCCATGTGGATGGAATATGGACACAGGGGGGGGGCAATGGCAGATACATAGGGGAGATATTAGAAAAGTATATAAAATCTTACCCGTTTGAGGCTTTTATGTATGCAGCAGTGACGGTGACGGGGCGGTGAATGGGATGGCAGTGGCGGTGACGGGGCGGTGAAGAGGATGGTGAGACGGGGACGGGGCGGTGACGGGGATGGTGAGACGGGGACGGGGCGGTGACGGGGATGGTGAGACGGGGACGGGGCGGTGACGGGGACCAATTTTTTCACCGTGTCATTCTCTACATCACACCATCTAAGAGATTATCCAACCTTTTGCCAAACAATAACTGCCCCTTAAAAAGCAGCTGAGCCAGGGTTGCCTTGGGGGTGGAATCCCCAGCCCACTGCCGAGCCCAGAGCATTCGGCGGGCTGATATCGAATAGGCTGAGACCTTTGCTAGTACTCTCAAAAGGTCATATAAGCCATCTGCCAAGTAGTCCATCCCAGCCATAAGCTGAGGAGGAGGATCCACTGCATCAGTCTCTAGCGTACACAACCGATCCATACAGGTGCGTGCCACAAATTACATAGCCACAGCAGCTTTGACTCCTAATTAGCTGTTTCAAAAAGTTTCCTAAGGATCATGACCACCCTGCAACCCTGTATATCTTTTAACATAACGCCCCCTTCACTAGGTAGCGAAGTGTGTCGGGTCACCTGGGCCACCAAGGAATCCACCTTGGGTTGTCCCAGCAGCTGCTGACACTCCTGCGCCAGGGGATACAAGTGAGACATGACCTTAGCATTCTGCAAGGGACCTTCTGGAGAGTCAAACTGTTCTGTGACTAAAAAAATCAAATCCAGATGCCAGGGAAAAACTGCAGATTGAGCGTACATACTGCAGAGCCATGGAGAAGAAGTAGAAAAGAAGAAGGTGTGGGCTTGTCATCCAAGCCCAAGTCCTGCAAAGATCCAGCGCACCCCAGTAGGATCTTCTCTAGGATCTGGAGCCCCGAAGGGATCCGCCGATCCAGCATCCCAATCTGGATCCACTAATCCGAGGAATAAATGATCAGCGAGGTCTGGATTTGTAGCTGGAGCCTCCTAAACAGACTGTGAAGAAGGTATAGCTGGTGCGGCCTGAGACTCTGACATCCCAGATGAGATACCGGTGCTTGGCGACGTCGTAGGGGCAACAGAAGAACATCCAGCTGCTGGACCCCTGGCTTGAAACTCGGACCACAAAATTCTCATGAAGTTCGAGAAGGCATCTGGACCCTGGGGCATAGAGTCACCTTTAGACTTGCGCTTTGACTCGCGGCTCGCCGATAAAGGCGCAGACCCAAGCCATGAAAGTAAAGATGGCTGTCCCAATGGGCTAGCTGAGCGTGTTATCACCTGCTTCTGCAGAGGGGAGGCTGAACCCGAAGTTACCGCCCCCAACCGCGCTGCACGTGGTGCATGGATGCTCTAAAAGCAGCAAATTTGCACAAATTTTACATGAGTCCACACTAAAGAGACCCTGAGGACTCCATCCCAGCAGTTTTCCTGGCAGAAATTCAAAATTTGAAGAAACAGGGAGAAGTTGAAAAAAAGATTGCTAAAAATCCAAGATGGCCACCGGATCCAAATTTGCACCAAAAAATGCAATAAAAACGGCCTTCCCAAAAATAAAAAAATTGGAAAATGGTATAATTCAGGTGGGGGAACCCAGGGGAACACTAGAAAACCCTCAATCCCCATTGAAATTAAGTTTTAAAAATCGCTGATAGAGCATGTCAGCTCCTCTTACTCACAGTACTGAAGACAGATGCTGCACCTGCTTTCTAGCCTCTATGAAAAGCCATAATCAGAAATCACTGCCACACTGCTGGAAAAGCTGTTATCAAACTGATTCTCTGAACTGCCAGCCAGACCCACTGTCTGACTATGCCTCCACCCGCGTGGACCACCGACTGCGCACCAGGACAGGTGGAGGCGCAAAAATGTGCATGCACGCTATGGAACACTGCTGAGCCTCCTAAGTGTGCTGAACGGTCTGCGCTCGACCCCCCCTAACAGGGAGTGAGACCAGGTCAGGACGGCCCTGAGCTCCAAGGAAGATTAAGCAGATTGGCTAACAGGTACCCTAAAAGGAATGGCCTGTCAGCTACAGACTGAAGTCTGTGAATTCTCAAGCAGGCAGCTTTTCAAATTTCTTAAAATGCGAAAGAACCGCGAAAGGGGATGAAACTACGTCAAATTAAAAATAATAAATGTGGGAGAGCATAACTCTAACACCTGTAGCCATGCATGCAGAAGAGAAAGACTGATGGGAGGAGCTAAGCTAGGCTGTGAAGTACTCTAGAGGCGGAGTGGAAAACCTGGAATGGTTCTCTTCTGCAGTCCATGTGGGTAAAGGGAAATAACCCTATGGTCTAGAACAGGGGTGGGCAGCTCTGGTCCTCGAGGGCCGGAATCCAGTCGGGTTTTCTGGATTTCCCCCAATAAATATGCATTGAAAGCAGTGCATGCAAATAGATCTCATGCATATTCATTGGGGAAATCCTGAAAACCCGACTGGATTCCAGCCCTCGAGGACCGGAGTTGCCCACCCCTGGTCTAGAATGTCTCACCTATTGTACTGGAATTTTATATTACTTTTCATACAGAAATGATACGAACAAGCAATGCAACTCACAAAATGAAGCTAATTAAACCAAACAGAATAATTTAATAGGAAGGTAGTTTCTTTCCCTGTGATGTTAATCATGCTTACAGGCAATGTAATATATAATTGAAATGCTATTACCTTCCTAATTAATTACCGCTTCTAAATTACTGAAGATACTGTATCATGTTGACATAGTTCTAATAATCTATGTGGAAACTGCTAAATTACGCAATACATCACCTTATTAACTTTCTCTGCATTGCTACCCACCACCACCGAACAGCCGCAGGTCTGCAGGTGTGAGCTGATGGCACTGCAAAATTAAATAAAAAACAGACTGCTTATTAAAAAATGTAATGACCTGTGTTCCATAACAATCTTCAAGCAGAATGACAATACACCCACTGAAAATTAGAAAAAGCTTATTCTTGTGTCTCACCTGCATTCTTAATGGGACAGGAATTTAGAAGGCTATTTCAAGTATGTTCCTCATGCCTCTACTCACCCATAACAGGTTTGTTCTTCAGGCAATGCGTAATAATATTTCATAAGATACTTGCTTACACATGGCCTCAGAACCAGGTTCTTTTGCAGAACTTGGCTAACCTAGTTTGTATGATGTCTATTGGCTTACCATAAACAAACTTTATCGTCTCATTCTCGGATAGAGTGATATGGTTGCTTTATCTAATCTAAGATTTGTGGATCACTCTATGCTTATAAAGGATCAAGGTGATTTACAAAGTTAAGAACCCATACAGATCATGGGGAGCTTACATTCAATTAAGCAATTAAACAAAAATCTCAAATGATACTAGAGCTGTTTAAAGCATACTTAGTATAGAAAAAGAGATTATGTACTTACTCTGGTAAGCTCTTTTCCAGTAGATAGATGAGACATTCTAGACAGATAGGCAGTGTCCCCACGGCCGCATGCCATCTGCAGAAGGATTCCATTCTGGAGTTTTTCTCTGTGCCTCTGCTGTACTTCACTAGGCTCCACCTACAGTTAGTACCCAAGCAATGAGAGCCAGAAAATAAATGTGAAGTAGACACACCTATGGCAATCAAGTTCAGCAACAAGCGTTCTGCTCAAGAAGTAACATTAGAACATCAACTGAAAAAAAGCCAACAAAGAGCACAGATAAAAATAACATATATCCAGTATACTTCCCACTTCCCAGCCCCCAAGGGCTAACAGGCATCCAAAAAACAATTTGGAGATGCATAAACAGACTAAAACAGTAGGCAGGCACAGGAAGGACAGGGCGGGAGTCTAGAATGTCTCGCCTATCTACTGGAAAAGAGTTTATCAGGGTAAGTACATAATCTCTTTTTCCAGTGCAATAGGTGAGACATTCTAGACAGATGGGACGTACAAAAGCAGTCGCCCATAAACTAGGACAGGCTTCCTGCGTCAATCCATAAGACCAAGGACCCAAAGGCAGAGTCATCCATTCTGTAAAACTTGGCAAAAGTGTGTAGAAAGGACCATGTTGCCGCCCTGCAGATCTCCTCAGGGAAGACACCTCTAGCTTCAGCCACACTGCTGGTAGAATGTGCCTTGACAGAAACGGGAGACTGTTTCCTAGAAAGAATATAGGCTGACAAAATGGCACTACAGATCCACCTGCATTCAGTGTTCTCTATCTCTTGTCTGCTGGTGGATGACCTTAATCTATTTATCTGGATTTCTCTGCTGCCGACACAAGGAAAATTGCATTTATTTATTTACTTGTTAAATGTTATGGTGCCAATTATTCATCTTTTGACTCCCAAGGAAAATCATTTGTAAACATTGGGAAATATTGGACCCATCTGAGCTTGTAACCTTTTCCAGCAAAAAGACTTACAGTGCTTTCTGTTGAAACGTTTGCTGGGGCAATTGTAATCAAAAAATATTTTTCTTCCCTTCAAGAAATGGCAGGAAACTAATGCTGGGTTTTACTAAACTGCAGATGAGCTTCTTACCGCGGACCGACGAGATAAATGCTCCGACGCTCACAGGAACTGAATGAGAGTCGGAGCATTTACCTTGTTGGCCCGTAGTAAGCAGCTCTTCCACAGTTTAGTAAAAGGAGCCCTACATTCTTGGGCAAAAGTGTTTAACGACTGTACAAGAAAAGTTGCATGAACAAATATCAGACAATTAGCTACATGTAAGCAGTAGACTTCAACATTCATACAAGCAAGTTTTCTACACTTTTGTAAGGCCAATCTTCAAACTGCAGCCTTCGTGGCTTCAAACTGTGCAAGTGGAGATATTAGTCTGCTCATTTAGAAACCAGTAGTGGCAAAGCCATCATGGACCAATGCAACATCTATTTCATATACTGTATATTTTCTAGCCTTGTGATATGTGTATTTCATGGGCCATGCACACATGATATCCCATTCTTTTATGCAAATTTATATTTCAATAAGGATTGCATTGCAAAACAAATAAATATAAATCTTGTAGAGTAATATTTCCTCTTTCAGATGGTACAAGTTAGAAAAAGATTCAGGCAGACTTTTTTTTATAATTGACCCTGAAAATTGACAAATTTCAGCCCTTCTATCAATGGGGCAAAATTTGAAGGAATGTTCTGATGCAGCTATTCATACTGAATTGCTGTAAATTTGACAGTGCAGTGTTCAGTGCAAGGACAATCTATGATAAAAATCTGAAGTCTGTATCTACTTTTGCTGTGGAGCTATAGCAGCTGATAAACTGGTCAAAATCTGTCATGACAAACTGTGACAAGTTTTAAGGTACACTTTGAGCAAAATCTTAAGCGGGTTTTTGCATCCATGAAGCTCATAGTTTAGACATTTTATTGGCCATTTATTTAGTTGTTGGTCACTTTCTTAATTGGTTTTAATATCTCACTGTAGTGACTGTGTTCCTTTGGAAATAGAGAACTGTAGCGATGAACAGAAACACAAGCTCTCTCTTCATATCTCCAAGGCTTAATTTTATCTCCAAGGCTTATATTACAGTAGATGTATCCTTAAAAAGTTCTTCCAGATGCTGATTGGATTAGATGCCAATTTGCTTAGAATATATTGTGCTTCAGGATATGCTAGAGATAATCTGGAATGAATTCTGGAATGAATTCTGGTATTGTACAATCAAGATCTGGAATATTTGTAAGTGCTGTTGGGTTTGCACCATCTCATTGCATAAGGTCTGGGATGAGAGACAGGAGTTTTAAGGTTGAGCAAGCCAGGAGGGTTTCCTTAGTGTCTGAGATCAAGACTTACATCCTTGCATTTGAGGAATCAGAAGGAGGAATAGTTCTTAGAGTTTGCAAAGGACTCGCTGAAAACAACACCTGGTTCCAGCAATGTGGACATTGGTAAGCCATGCAGGAAAACATAATGAGAGGTCCACGGAATCTTGTTATTGAAGTTGCATTTGTTGACATAGAAAACCCGAGTACTGTAAAAATATTTATTTATTCAATTTTCTATACCATTCTCCCAGGGGAGCTCAGAATGGTTTACATGAATTTATTCAGGTACTCAAGCATGCTTCTCTGTCTGTCCCGGTGGGCTCACAATCTATCTAATGCACCTGGGGCAATGTGGGGATTAAGTAACTTGCCCAGGGTCACAAGGAGTAGCATGGGTTTGAACCCACAACCTCAGGGTGCCAAGGCTGTAGCTTTAACCACTGCATCACCCTCTCCCTGAACTCACATGTCCATTTGGAACTGAAAGCCTGTTGTGTAAAGTCTCAGGGGCAATTTCTCCAAGTGGGTTAGTTTTGTGCATACTGTTACAGGAACAAACCTCCTTCAAGCTGAAGCCTGCTATGTGTAAGCTGGGATATCATTGTTCATCACTATTCTGAAGAAAGCTATGTTTGAATCCTAAAACTGTAGATTGATACTCAGAACCCGACAGTGTCTTATTTCTCAGCAAGGTCAAATTCCAAGCTAACATGCAGCACTATCCGCATATGTAGTTTGTTATTGGACGGCTTGTGTGCTCTGTGTTAACATTTTCAGAGCTGAGCATATCTAAAATTTTGATGCAATTTTACATCCAAGGAGACATACAAACTTGCATATGACTATTTAGTAATTTTGCTATTTTATTTTACACTGAGTAAAAATTAAATTTAGAGCATTTTCTCAAAGCTCTCTGCTTGTTCACTTTCTTACGTAAATATATATGTTGATTGACAAGATTTAGAAAATGAAATATTACTGCCATTCAATAGGGAATTCTCTCTAGAAGTCATTTATTGGCTAGTGTAGTGTGAAAGAAATACTCTTCCTTTTTCAATCAGATTACACATCTTTACCACTTACTGGGTCACAGGAGAGGCTGCTAACAAAAACAATATAGATTTTTATAGTAATTTATCAGCTGGTGCCTTTGCTCTGGGATTTTTGATCAGTTGTTGAATGTGGCAATATATTAGCAAATGGATGTCATATTAGTTCTTAGTGGTGAGTCAAGATGACAAACTATGCTCCTACTGGTATAAAGTAAAAATAAAATAAAATAAATTTATTCTTACAACTTGCCATTGTGACTCAGATTTTGTTCTTTTAAGGGAATGATCCTAAGGTATAGCATGCATAATTGCATATCAATACAGATGCCTGAACTTCTCAAACACCACATAAAGTAAGGTTGTTGACTCCTGGCAGTGTCTTGCTGGTGAGATCCTCCTCTGTGTTATGTCACTGAAACTGACACAGCAAGTTTATTTAAAAAAAAAAAAAACACAAAACCAAAAAAATCCCATACAAACCGATGGAATGAAAGCTTCCTGCAGCCTGGGAACAAAAAAGTTGGCGATCATAAGGATGATAAATAAGGAGTGTGTCATGCTAGAAGTAGTGAAATAAGCGACTTAGGGCTGGATTCACCAAGTAAACCGATCATGTACCGATCGGTTTGCGAGCCCTTTGCGACCTGATTCACTAACCTGTGTAGCGATCCGATCCTGATCTGTGCATGCAAATGAGGGGAATCGGCATGCAAAGCAGGAAGGACGCAATTCACTACCCTTTTTTCCTGACACACAACTGGCTGGCCGATCAAGAACAAGTGACTGGTGAGGACCAGTCGCTTGTGTAAAAAACTGCTCTGCTCTGACTCTTCTCTCTCTGGCTCCCCTGCTCTCTCTGCCTCCCCTGACTCTCCTGCTGTCTACCTGCCCTGACTCTCTCTGCCTCCCCGCTCTCTGCCGCCCTTTTCCCCAGTGCAAGCCTGTGGTTTTAAAGCGGGGCTGCACTGTGGGGAAGGGCAGCAGAAAGCAGGAGAGTCAAAAATTGCCCAACCCCCCTGGCCTGATACCCTCCCATATGTAAAAGTTGGAAGCAGGAGGGGTGCTCAAGTCCCTCCTGCTCCATAGGCCTCCCTCCTGCCACCGGCCCGGCCCACCCCCCGACTGGCCCGGCCCGACATGGCCCGTATCTAAAAGTTGGGAGCAAGAGGGGTGCTCAGTCTCTCCTGCTCCGTAGGCCTCCCACCCCCCGAGCAGCATGGCCCACCCCCGGCCAGGCACCCCTGTACCTACAAGTCGGGAGCAGGAGGGGTGCTCAGTCCCTCCTGCTCCTCCAGACTCCAGCGACGCGTCTGCCTGGGCTTTAAGCCCCGTCCCAGTGCATCATGTGATGCACAGGGGGGAGCCTAAGGCCCTAATTGGCTCAGGTGCCTCAGGCCCCTCCCAAGGGGGGAGAAGCCCCTATATACCTATATATATGTAAACTGCTTTGAATGTATAACCACAAAAAGTCTATAAAAAAGTTCCATCCCCATTCCAGTATAATTAAACCAGTGGAGGTGGTGGAACCTGTCTGAGCAGGAGAGCAAATGACTGAAGACATGGAAAGTAGCAGTGCGAGTTCTTGAAGAGCAGAATGGAAGATGCTGGACCCTCTCCGGCTAGCCATCGTAAACAAGGTAGTTCATACTTTAGCTTTAACTATAATTTGGATTATATTTCCCATCACTCTGCCTTTATCCACATTAAAATGTGTCTGCCAGTTGGATGCCCATTCAGTCTTAAGGCCCTTCTGCAATTTTTCAGTCTACATGTATTTTGAACAACTTTAAATTTGCAGATGACATAAAATTATATGATCACCTTATTTGTCGCTCCCATTTCTAGATCATTTATAAATATGTTAACACCCGTCCCAGTACAAATCCCTGAGGCATGCCACTATTCACCCTTTTTCACTGAGAAAAGTGCCCATTTAACCTTACACTGAGTTTTCTATCTATTAACCAGTACTTAATCCACAACATAACATTACCTCCTATCTCGTGGCTTTTTAATTTGCTCAGGAGACTCTCATGAAGGACTTTGTAAGTTGTCTGAAAATCAAAATAAACTACATCAACCAGCTCAGCTTTATGCATATGCTTAAAAGCAAATTAGTGAGGCAGGACTTCCCTTAGCAGAATCCATGTTGACACTGACCCATTAAACCTTATTTGTTTTGTCTATGTATTCAGTAATTTTGATAGTTTTGATTATTTTGCCTGGCATTGACGTCAGGCTTTCTGGTCTGTAATTTCCCGGATCATCTCTGGAGCCAATCAATGTTATATTGGTCACCTTCCAATCTTCAAGTACTGTGGACAATTTTAATAATAGGTTTCAGATCACTAACAGCAGATCAGCAATTTCATGTTTGAGTTCTGGGGTGTTACCATCCAATTTACTACTTTTTAATTTGGCTCAGTATAGCTTCCAGGCTTATTGGGATTTCTTTCCGTTCTTCTGTATCATCACCATTAAAAAACATTTCTGGTATAGGTAGATCGCTTAACACCTTTGGTAAAGATTGAAGCAAAAAATTCTTTCAGTCTCTCTGCTATGGCTTTGTCCTACTTGAGTGCCCTTTTTACTCCTTTTTACACATGGATTCCCTCAGAGGCATTCTGCTTCTCATAAACCTGAAAAAGTTATTAATATGGGTTTTTGCTTCTATGGCAAGTTTTCTCTTCAAATTCTCTCTTAGGCGTCTTTATCAGTGCTTTGCATCTAACTTGCCAATGCTTATATTACACAATGAGATTATAGAATCACTTGGCGATTATAGAGAATAGCTCGGAGTGCTCATTTTACTATTAATGACCTCATTGTACTATATTTATATGGCAGTATCAGAGACTGTTACAAAACTTGGAAAAGACCACGGTAAGCTGTTTTAATCCGCTACTAAAATACATACACATTAAACTAGCTGGAACTAGTTTAGTGAGCACGTTAAAGGCAGATTTTAGTTTTGAGAATCTGCCCCTTAGTCCCCACTCCCATCATCTTCAAACAACCACATTCTCACCCAGTTCCTAAGTCCCTCCTTCTCTCTATCCTCACTGCCAGCTAATCAAATTCATCAAAGCCATACTTTTTGGGGGGGAGGGAACACTTGTGGTATCACTGCACCAGATTCAACCCATCTCTCTTTCTGCAGCCCTGCCAAGTTTCCAAGTTAAAATTATCAGAATTCAAAGCAGTTTTACAGAATTTTAAATTATAAAATACAGGAAAACGACCATTAAACAAAGACAAACGAATAGACAAGACTTACTGGAACGAGAGGAGATGGGGAGTAACTACAATATTTGGATAGTAAAGAACAGATAACGGGAAAAACAAAAGGAGGGGAAAACGAATAGAAGGGCTAAGATGGCCAAATTAGCATAAACTAAAAACATCCTTAAAAGGATGATCAAACTTCAAAAGCAGCTCATGCTCATATTCTGTTTTCTCAGCCCCTCATCAGTTCACCCTTTAATAAAACTCACCCTCTTTACCCAATGATAAAGTCTGGCCAAAAGAGGAGGAAAGTGGTGGTGATGGTGAGAGTGTTATCAGGCCTCTGCTCTAGTCCTGGACAGGACTGCACAATTCTGGACCAGGCAGGCAGCAGTGACTACAGTCGTAGAAAAGGGAGCAGGATGCATCCTAATTCAGAACCTGGTGGCAGCAGTGATCACAGCTGTAGTGCAAGATGCATTGGTGGTGACTGCTGGAGGAGGGGAGGGAAGAACAATACACCTACAAGATTTCCAGCTCGAGCTAATTGCAGCTGCAATAAATAGTGAGCTATCATAGGAATTTCATCTATCTGACTCCTTGCTCTGCACTACTCCCTGCCTGCAAATACATGTGGCTGTTCAGGAAAGTACAAACCTACTGTCTATGCCAAAGTTTTAGTGACACACCTAGCAGCAGTAGTTCTCAACCAGTGTGCTTTATTGTATCTTTTGGATTTTATGTATTCATATGCTCTAGCCATCATATATTCACATATTAAAAATAAATCCCTTCTTGACATTTGGTTTCATGTTGAACTTTTGTTCACATAGCAAATGCATATGGGGCTGGGGAGTGGGGGCTGTGACCAGGGGTGACGAATACACTGAGGAAGCACACTAGCACTTTATAGCATCCATATCCTTAATCTCAACAAGAAATAAAGGCTTTTACCTCACCTTTCAAACATCCACATTTCATTGGCAGGAGAAATATTACTGCAAGCCAGATATTTAGACCCTTCTGACAAGTAAAAATCCAAGAGATGAAAGTGAAAGCTTTCAGAAATTGTGCCAAGAAGCTAAATCATTACTTTTCAGACAGTACTCCTCTCCCCAGATAAAGTCCCAAAAAGTTATTTTCGCCCCAAAGCTATCTCCATGGCAACATTGCTCTTATCAAAAGTGCACCTCACTGAACTGAGACCTTGCTGTAATGAGAAAACAGTTGTCTGACATAGGGCTGCCTAGCTGATGGTAATCAAATCCTATTAGTTGTCAGAGTGATCCAGCCGTGACTATCGGCTTGCAGGGTAGCTGCTCTACAGAGCTCTGAGCAATTTAACACACCAGATGGTTCACTTACGCTTGTTTTCTCATCTGTAGGTTGCTCAAGCCATACTCACTTCTAGCAGGCTGCAGAGTAGAGTTGCATGGGGACAGAAATTTCCCCCATCGGCATCTATCCCATCCCCAACCATCCCCACTAAGATCCATTTCATCCTCATCCATACCCACAGTTACTTCCAGCACTAAGGATTTAAAGAAGAAGAGAGATGGGGAATTTATTTTTAGTGAAAATAAAGCCAAGTGGAAAAAATATGGAACAATGTCCTAGCCCAGGGGTCTCAAAGTCCCTCCTTGAGGGCCACAATCCAGTCAGGTTTTCAGGATTTCCCCAATGAATATGCATGAGATCTATGTGCATGCACTTTAATTGGGGAAATCCTGAAAACCCGACTGGATTGCAGCCCTCAAGGAGGGACTTTGAGATCCCTGTCCTAGCCCAATCTTAATTTATAATATATGACATTTTAATATTTCTGTGAATACCAAAACAAAAATAATTTTTTAAAATGTTTTATAAGGAGCCTCAGTGTGGGATTTAATGAACAAAGGTCAAATTGCTGATCGAAAGATTAGGTTTTTACCTCGATAATCTTGTTTCACACAGGAGTTCATACTTTAGCTGTTGATTCCCACATTAACTACAAATCTGAAGAAGGGTTCACTTTATGATCTTGAACTCCTCCCCTTCTGCAGTGGAGAATAGTTCCCTCTTCAGATGGTACCAAAGCAATTAAACTCCACTGAAACAGAAGAAAAGAGAAGGAGGGGCATGAAGAGCTCAACACTCTGAATAGGTCATACAGGGCATCAGCCACATAGTCCACACTAGAAAACAAAAAGGAAAGATCTTGAAGAACTAGTGTCAGAATCTTGAAGTGACGCAGCTTGAAGCGACAGGCTCTAGTGATAAAGGATGCCACTGTAGCCGCTTTCAAACCAGAGGCCACAGAATCAAAAAGAATTGGAAAAGTTGGAATAGATTGAACTTTAGTTTTTGGTGGAATTCAGTATGCCATATTTATAAAATGGAAAGAACATTAGCCATTCAAAAAGGGAACTTTAATAAATTTCAGGATGTGTGGAGGCCATTATCAGATTATTGTAAAGAATGAGCATATATTTTTCTTCCCTGATTAGTACAAATGGAAATTGGGTGGGGGTTGGGGGGTATTTATTATTGGAAAATGTTTTTATGAAATATAAAAGGATGGGAGGGAAGGGGATAAATTTAATTTGATAAGATTAATTGTAGAATTTCAAGTGATATGTTAAAATGTTAATACCAATGTTGATGTACTTGATGTAAATGAATAAAGAATTATAAAAAAAAAAAAAAAAAAAGACTTTTTAGCACAAAATCAATCCTGTGGTCTTGTGCATCCTTCAACATGACACTAGGGAGAGATAAGAACATAAGAAGTTGCCTCCGCTGGGTCAGGCCGAAAGGTCCATCGCGCCCAGCAGTCCGCTCCCGCGGCAGCCCATCAGGTCCATGACCTGTAAGGTGATCCTTGTCTACACCCTTGGATCCCCTTTATCCATTCTATCTATACCCTTTCATAACCTATCCCTACCTTTATTTGTATCCCTTGATGACCTATGCCACCAAAGAATTCAACCTTGGAGAGACAAAATGCTGATTAAAAGCTTCTGCCATCGTATAGAGTTTGGATATGGCCTTGTCAACTCTCAGAGGACCCTCCGGTGCCTCCCAGTAATCCATGGGCATCTTTGCAATGCCCAGTTGGTCAGGAAAGGAGGAAGACTGCAACTTTATGCTACTCATGAGAGAGCATAGCATTGTTGAGGACTGGCTAGCCTCCTATTTTAACTCCTGAAGGGATTCTGAAATAATCTCTACCAATGTGGAAGATTTAAATAGTCTCTGCACCATGGGGTCATCCCCAAGATCCGGAGCATCTCCCAGATCTGGATCCTGAAGATCCATGACTGCAGCCAAATCCCCCACTGTGGAGGTGCCTGTCTGAGTAATCAAAGGCATGGTCACATCATCTGGATCATCCAAACTGTCCATTGATGGATCATCCCTCAGCTGCACATGGCCCTTCTGCTGGGGGCCCGTGTCCTGGAAAGGAGGGGCCCCCGACACCAACAGAGATGTCATTGTAGGTGGATTTGGCAATTTTTTCTTTGCTAAATAAGCCTGAAAGAGCATATTAATAAATTCCGGGGAAAAACCTTGATCCTGGGGGATGGTCGCATCTTGTGAATCTTTCTTGGAGCTCTTGAAAGTTTTGAGGGCATTAGATACAGAATCAAAGCTGCTTTTTGCTGGGGATGTACTTGCATAGCTCCCAGTCCTATTTTTACCTTTTTAGACTGACCTTGGATGACCTGAATGGTAGAAACCCGATGTCAGTCGATGCCACTTCCCCCCATCATGCGTCATGTGGCACCTGGAACTCGGATACCTGCCTGTCAGCCATCTGCCCTGAGTCCATCTGATGTGTTTTTTTACAAAAACAAAGCTTGTAGAAATAAAAAAAAAAGCTTTTAAATAAAATTGGGAAAATCCAAGATGGTCACCATAGGAGCAATTTTACTAATAAAGCATTCCAGGAAAATCACATTGACCCCTAAAACAGAGATTTTAGGATTTTTTGGGTGGAGGGACCTAGGGCTAAATCGCAGAACCCTTAAAACTTAAAAGTAGAGACCCCCCAAATCGATCTCACAGGCTGTTACTCACTGTGCGATGCTGTGCGCTGGGAGCTGCAAAATGGAAGCTGAAACAGCTACAGGGAGATCTTCTGCCTCAACAAGTCTTGGAACATGAATTGCAGGTCTTCTGACTGCCTCTTCTGCCCAACACCTCAGCCAGAAACCACCACCTCCCCTGGAAATGCTGCCTACATGAATGGCTGGAGGAACGCAGTCGGCCCCGATCCTGGATACACCTCCATGAAGCCACACAGCCTGTGCTCCAATCTACTAGTGGACAAACATGGGGTGAGCAACGCCCCCAAGGGAATGGTCCCTGAGCCCTGATCTGTGAATGCAGGCTGTCCAGATAGGTGCACTGCGAAGCAGCCAATCCCCTGGAAAAAGATTTCTCCAGTAGTCTGCAATCTCCCAAAGCCAGAGCTGTCCCCGTCGGGAACCACTGCAGCACAAAAAAAATATGAAAGCACAAAACTACTGAAGATAAGGAAAAAAATAAATACAGCAAAAAAGACTAGCTCCTACTGTCTCACTTGTAGGAAGACAACTGGAAGTCAGAGGGCAGTCCAGAGGTAAGAGGGGAGATTCAAAAGTATGTAAATGAGGCTTCCTACAAGAGATCTCATGAGATGGGATACATAACTTACTTGCCAAGGAACAGAGAGGGATTATACTAGAACTCCCCCTTCTGAGTTTGCTTGCAAAAGGAAAAAACTGAAGAGGGAGCTATTCTCTTCTGCACAAGGGCAGAAGATCAAGATCTTAGTGACACCTTTCTGCAGATTCGCAGTTAGTGGGAATCTATAGCTAAAGTATGCATTCCTGTGTATATGTAAGAGAAGCAGCTATATTATAGATGGCTTCCGTAACACAATACTGGGTGATAGAAAATTCTAATCAAAAAGTATCCCAAAGTGATGAACTCAACAAAAGACAAAAATAAGGGCACTAATAATCATAGATGCACTTTATAAACTTGACAAGCGGAGCTCAGAACCATGAGTTGGTATAGAAATCACAAACAGGAACAAGCCCTCAAATGTGTTTCACTATGTCTATCATTGCTCCGTCTTGAACTGTCAGTCATTTGTGGAGAAACGCCCACCACTCAACCTCACGGTTCAACCCCGTCGGGGTTACCGTTTGCCAATGGTATATCCACGATCGCTCTTTCTTCCACAGAAAAGCCGACATGTTCCCCCCTCTTTTCAATCGTGGCGCTTCCAAAGCCATGAGGGTCTTCCAAGGAATGTGCCTGAGTGTGCCAGTGCTGTGAGAGGGGAGCTCCCATATCCCACCTCTCCACAAATCAGTGACAGTTCGATTAATTGATAAACCGGGATTTCAGCTGGGAGTGACGTCATTCAAACCAGAAATCAGAGAAGTCAGGAGAGTTATATAAGGTATCCACCAGCAGCATCGTAAGATTGTTTTATATTCTGCGCTTTTCAACACAGTAAAATGGTTTTTCCATATTTTTTTAGAATGAAGCTCTTCTCCTGAATGTCAACTAGTGAGAGCCGTCTTGGTGAAATGCGTCAGACCCCGCCACAGGGAGATAACTTCAGCCTTTCCTTGACTTTCACATAAAAGTTAAGTTGAAGTTTAAATATCAAAAAAAATTTACAAAAAAAGTGTTTATGAGTATTTAAAATGGATTTTCAAACAGTTCTTTTAGGAACCAATGTTTAAATCATATGAAACATTTTTATACCAAATCAAGACGGAGCAATGATAGACACAGTGAAACACATTTGAGGGCTTGTCCCTGTTTGTGATTTCTATACCAACTCATGGTTTTGAGCTCCGCTTGTCAAGTTTATAAAGTGCATCTATGATTATTAGTGTCCTTAATTTTGTCTTTTGTTGAAATATTATAGATGGTGTCATAATTAGCAGTACTACTTATGACAAGATAAGTCACCGTTTTCAACAAATTTATCAGTTTGGAAATGAATCTTTGCTCATGTTGGGTGGGCACTTTAAAGACTTTGGATACTGAACATTGCATCAGTTTGATGCTAATATGCACATGCTGATGGAGGGCGCATGATGGTGTGCATGGTTTATTGCTATATTTTTCACTTTGTTGGTTTTAATTTTGGTTTATTTGAGTGGAAATATTTACTCTTCCCCTGTCCTTGTATTTGAATTTATTTTTTGAGTAGATGTAATTATTTTTAAAGGCTCATTTCAGATTATGATGTCACACTAACATTTTGTTGAGATAGCTTAAAGCAAATGTGTATATTATACCTGCAGAATGGCAAAGCCTTAATTTCTAAAAAGCAGTGAAGCCGGTGCTCCAATAGCGTCTCTCAGCGTTTGCCAAGCTTCATTCAGGTTCTCCAATAACTTCTGTGTGTTCCAAGCCTCATTTTGGCATCACTAGTTATCCTGTGGGAAACCTACAACAATTTTTTCTGTCCCTACAGGATTCCTGTGGACCTGGAAGTCATAGCCGCAGGTTTCCTGCAATCCCTGTTCCCGTGCAGCTCTCTACCTCTCGTCACTGAAAAGAATGTAGAAAAACAAATTGGGGGCAGTGGTAATGATGAAAAGAAAACCCCTGCCATGAGGCAGGGAAACGTACTTGTGTAGAAAATCTTCATGACAGCTGTCTCCGATATCATCATCATTTAGGAAGGTGCCATTTATCTGAAACATAAAAGGGTAATAAAACATTGGCTCAAGCTGACACTTGTCTACAAGGACCCTTTCTAATGCTATCTAACTACATTTAACCCATCAGTTTCGAGCTTCAAACTACCAGAAGATGCAGGAACGCTATGCTGACCAGATCACATAAATAAACCGACATTAGGTAAACAGTGCTAGTTACTCCTTTGCTTCTGACGTATCGTTTCAATATGGAATATATGCTTGCACAAAATGCTTCTTACTGTGGCATTGAGGCCTCCTTGCAAGTACCATGGTCTGTTTTGTTTTTCTCCTCATCTCTTTAGTTACTGAAAAATTACTACTAGCTTCAAGTTTCCAAGCTGGTTTATATGCAGATAACAATATACAGTACCTCGTATATGAAGCTGGTTGGTATGCAGAAAACAATATATAACTTAGTATCTACAGCTAGTGTTAAATACCCTCTGGTTATCTGCTGTGGATCATGGACTGTGGCCTAGAGTCACTAAACGCTCTGATTGTGTATCAATAGTCATTAAACCAGGTTGCCTGGTTTAGCGACTGACCAAATTTGCCAACCCGATGTACAAAACGGGTCACTGCGTGGTTTTCTGTGTGTTCATACATTCTCTGACTTTGCCATGCAAACGACCTCATTACTATTAAAATAAGGTAATTAATATAAAAACAAGCCATTAAAATGAGGTAATTAATATAAAAACAAGCCATTAAAATGAGGTAAAGACATGCACTAAATTTTACAGAAAAGTAATACCAACCCGAAAAAAAACAACAGGTCCTCCATATTTTTAAACTTTTTTTCTATGGGCACAGATATGCGTGTGTAAACACATGCACAATATCTGTCCCATACCCCTGGAACAAAAATAGAGGCAGGAGGGATGTCCGCTCCCTCCCGCTGCCGCATAAACCCCCTTGCTGTGAACCGCCTCAATTACAAACTTCGGGGGGGGGGGGGGAGGGTGTGTGTGAAGCGTAGCAGAAGGGATGCACACTCCCTCTTGCCTCAGCCCCCTGTTCCCCCAATACCCTCAAATCATCCCTATACTTCTTAAGTGAAGAAGACAGCAGGAGGGATGCCCAGTCCCTCCTAAATGATTGGCCTTCTCCTTTTTGGTGCATCATAGGATGCACGGGGAGGGGCCTAAGGTTTTGATTGGCTCAGACAACTAAGGCCCCTCCCAGGATGCGCTGGGCAGGGAGCCTAAGGCCCGGATTACCTCAGACACTAAAGGCACCTCCCGGGGGCGTCTGTGCCAATCATGGGGAGGGGGGTTTCGGTTCTGGGGGCGCGCGCAATATGGTGGCAGGAGAATCTCTCCTGTTGATTTTTTTCCTAAGTGCGGGGAGTGGGGAAAGGGAGGGGGGGTCTGGTTTCCATGGGGGGCATCCAATGGCTGGAGGGAGTGGGCATGGGGGGTTCGTGGTGGCAGGAGGGAGTGGGCATCCCTCATGTCTCTCTCTATTTTTGTTCTGGGGGTTGGGAGAGCAGAGGCGACTCAACTCAACTTTTTATGGGGCAGATATTGTGCGTAACACATGCACATTTGTGCTATTAAAAAAAAGAAAAAAAGCTGAATAGCTGGAGGCTGCTTTGGGGCTTCCCCTACCACTCAGCTGTTCAAGCTTCTCCTACTGGTTGTGCGCTTGAATGAGTGTAGCTTTCAAAATGAGCAATCAGATGGGATTATGGCTGCCCTCCACAAAAACTCATTTGCATGGGAAATCATTTGAACGTTTTGAAATTGGCAAAAAAAAAAACACAACAAAAAACGGCCCACTGCGACCCGCACAGTCTTAACAACTGTTTTTAGTGCATCCAGCCCTGTGACCTATCATTCCCCATCACCCAGCAGTGAATACATGTATGCGGTCCATGTCTCATGGTGTAGCAATAGTAGCTGGACATCAATATACATGCCTAACATTTATTCAAAAATAGAAATCTCACCTCCTAAAATTACCCACCAGAGGCAAAACGAGATACCACATATATTTTCTGCTTCTAGGACTTTCCCCTGACATTATACAAGCCATTTATTACTCCCTAGCCACAGAACTGCAACGAATGTGCTCTGCATCAATTAAAGTACTGGAAATAGAAGTGAGGAAATTTCACATGAAAAAATTGTATTAGAAAACTTCTACAAAAGACTGCTGACACTTCTTCTAGAAAGTGCTTTTTCTCCAAGTTTTTGCTGTGGAATTTTTTTTCTTTCCTTAAGCTAGAGAGAATGAAGTTCTAGGGTAATAAAAAGCCTTTTCAAACCTTGGCAAGCAAATGGCTGTTTTATTTTCTTGTGTCCCACCTTTTTGAAGAGTTTAATGGAAGTATAGAATGAGCAGAGCTTCCCTATGATTGCAGGGCTCCAGATGTAGATGTGCTATCCAATGGAGCTGGCTTGGCTTGGGTGCATTGGGGAGGAGGTGTCCTGAAGAAGGCTGCTGCTAATTTGGTAGTTGCTCAAAGCTGGGGCTTAGCCAATGACTTGGAGATAGATACTCCATAAATCTTAAAAAATGGTGAAGGTCACATGAACCATTTGGGCATGCCATCTGGGAAGGAAGGAATAGCTGACACCAATAACAAAGGGAAAAAAAAGAAATAAGGCATTCCACATCTCTGCAAAAAAGCATTATATGAAGATAGATTCTTATTTAAAAAGGATTCTTTTTAGCCAGTTGCTAACTTTTCTTTTCTGCAACTCAGTGCTCAGAGAAATTTTTCTAGGGACAGGTACATTACTCTTTCCAGCTGCATACCAGTTTAACTTGCCTATTTTTTCCTTTCAGTTGTCCGACTGATTTAAAAAAGAATGACCACCTCAGTCCATTTTATTATCCTAGAACTTCATTGGCTGCCGTTGGAGGCAAGAGTATTATTTAAATTTTCCTGTATCTGCTTTAAGCTGATATCGGCATTGTCTGCAGCTTACCTTTTTCCTCATTTTGTGTTGTACAGACCATTAAGGGAAATTAGAAGTTCTCACTTATTTGCTTATCCAAAAATTAATGGTTGTAGATATAAGACCTTCTTAGATAGGACCCTAGCATTTCAAGCAGGCAAACTGCAATCTTGGGTAGGTAAATGTATTCACCAAGCTATGTCTTACTGCTCTTTTCAAAAATTAATTAAGACCATTTTGTTCGATAAATTCATTACTTGAAACTGTATTTTTATTGGATGTTTGTATTTTTATTGTATCACTGTACTTCGCTGACTGTCCAGCTCTTTTTAAGTGTAAAACACCTAGAACTTTTAGTTATGGCGGCATAAAATAATAAAGTTATTATTATTAAAATAAAATAGCCAGCAAAACTACTGGAACTCAGGGCATGACTTAAAACTCCCAGTGCTGACCAGAAGTGGTTACTGGCTCTGTTAAATGGGTTCAGAGACCTAGGCCTAGGATCCAGACACTCCCTTAATAAAATATCTGGCTGTGTTAGCTGGACACAAGAGTGTAATGCTTTCCAGAGTGCAGTATGGCAGTGACTTACTCCACAGAGGCAGCATCATGTCAGACAGACAGACGCTCCTCTTCTCAAAATGTGACACAGGGAGAGCAAGACTTACATCTATTTCTTCTGGAACACCGTGTGATTTCATAGATGAAAGGAGTTCCATTATAGGGATAACTTCTCCTGTCAGCATAGGAATGATGCTCTGACCCTGTGCAATAAATACAGATTCATGAGAGAAAAAAAAGAGAGAGAGAGAGAGAGAGAGAGAACAGCCAGAGTGTTACAAAAAAGTAATTTATAATCAACAAATCTAACATGAAAAAGAAAGGATAGTTGCAACTTTATGGAGTTTGGGGGGGATGAGGGTGGGAGAGTGAGCTGCGGGAATGAAGCAGGATAGATTTGCAAGACAATGCTCAACATTGTAAGCCAACCAGTGAGCTGTATTAACAACTGGCATAAGGCTGCAAGCCCCTGCTTTAAAGTATTATTAATGAATCCCCAATTCTCCTATTTCTCTAATATCTACTGAAATGTTTTTGATGAATTATTTCAAAGTCTTCTTACATCTGCCTACACCAGAAAAAATAATTACCGTATTTTTCGCACTATAAGACACACCTGACCATAAGATGCACCCTAGATTTAGAGGAGGAAAACAAGAAAAAACCCATTCTGAACCAAATTGTGTACTAATATGTAACAGCCTGTGCACCCAGCCCGGCTCTGCACCCTGTCCCCCTTTCCCTGCCAGGCTCTGCACCGTACCTTTTTAAAACACCCCCGTCACCTGCCAGTTAAGAAGCAGTTTTGTTGTGCATGACAACCATCCAAGAATCCTACAGCAGTGAAAGAATGAAAGTAAAAAAGACAGAGAGGAAGAGAAAGAGTTGTAAGCACAGGACAGAATGAGAAGGAAGATGCAGCCTTGTCTTCTTGGATGGAAGTGGCTTATGTGAATTTCCTTGGAGTACACTGTTATCTAGTATAGGAAGCATTCTTGCTGAATAGCTGGAAAATAGGTCGCAGGGATCCCAGGGTGTCATGCACATTTCAGAGCTGTGAACTACTGACTACTCATTTAACTGCTCCTCTTGCCTGTCTCCCCCAGGCTGTAAGAAATCGAATCTTTGCCAAAAATACACAACCGACTATATTCGTGCAGCTCTAGCATACGGAGGATATAACTGAACTTCCTTTCTAACATAAACTGGAGTTCTCATACAAAGCAAATACACAGCATGTCACACTTATAGCTCCTATATAACACAGGAGTTCTTATAGTGCTCTAACACAAGCAGCATATCACCTGAAGTTCCTCTCTAACACAGTGCTGGAGCTCTCAGAGTGCAAAAATAAAGCATGTCACCTATAAAACACCCCCCCCCTCATCGTACCTTTTTACATGCCCCCCCCTATTGTAGTATCGTTTTAAAAATGTCCCTTCATCATACTGTTTTACATGCCACTTATAGCCTGGTGGTCCAGCGGTGTATCAGCTGGCAAAGCGAGCCTTCCAAGCTCCTGCCTGGGCTGGCGCTGCTTCCTGAATGGCTGAAGTCAGTTCTCGCCACTTCCATCCAAGAAGACAAGGCTGCAACTTCCTTCTCATTCTGTCCTGTACTTACAACTCTCTCTTTCTCTTCCCCTTTGTCTTTTTTACTTTCATTCTTTCACTGCTGTAGGATTCTTGGATGGTTGTCATGCACAACAAAACTGCTTCTTAACTGGCAGGTGACGGGGGTGTTTTAAAAAGGCTGGCAGGGAAGGGGGGACAGGGTGCAGAGCTTGGCAGAAAGTGAGGGGGGCTGTTATATATTAGTACACAATTTGGTTCAGAATGTTTTTTTTCTTGTTTTCCTCCTCTAAATCTAGTATATATAAAATTGGATGTGTGTACGTATGTTCACGCACAGACAGATTTCAACCAAACTTGGTATACATATCACTTACTATCTTGGAACAAACACTATGGGGGTGGGAAGGGGGTGAAGTAAAAATTATCAAAAACAGATTTTAGTGTCTACCCCAGCCCTACACAACATATGGCCCAAGACAACTCTCACTACGGCCTGCACCCGATACGGCTCTCTCTACCGGCTGTCTTCCTCGGATTCCCCTGGATTCCTCCCTTTAAAGCTAATTACGGCTGCTTGCAGAACAAACCTATAAGGCTGCCGTCAGTCTCCACAGTACGATCCCTCTGCTGCGGTCCCGCCCCTGACGTCAGAGGAGGGGCGGGACCGTGGCAGAGGAAATGTGCTGCAGAGCTAATGGCAGCCTGCTAGGTTCAAATCAAGTACAAGTCTCCTCCCGTTCCAGTCCATACTGCCGCATCCAATAGAAACAGATGCAGCATCTGTTACTGGAGACACGTTTCAGGTCTCCTGTCCAGTCAGTGTCCTTTTCTGCTCCATTTCCCTGTTCGGCCCTTTCCTTTCTTGCCGGCCCTTTCTCCGCCAGGCCCTTTTCCCTTTTTGCCAGTGCCAGTTCATCCAGCAGCCCGAAAGTTTCTTACTCTGTGCAGCCTCTTGCTCATCCTCTCACAGCTGTTTGTTGGCGACACGGGTCACATTCAACCATGGCTCCTTACGGCTAAGCACACTCAACAGCTCCAGCTGCCGCTATTTCTCGGCAGCCATATCGCCAAGCAGTGGCTAGAAATGCCTCTTCTTTCGCAAGCTTTGGGGCTCCTTCTCGTGGGGCAGCAGCGCTTAGAAGCGGCTGGAGGCAGTAGAACGCAGAGCCACTTGCAGCTCTTTGCCCAGCTGGGCCCGGGGAGTGCTGGGCGGTGGAACAGGAGCGGGTGGTTCGTGCCCCTGTGAATGAGCGATGTTGAGTATGTGCTGCAGCTCGTTCTTGGCCATGCGCTCCTTCTTGACCCGTAGCAGTTTGGCAAACTGGTCCTCGTTGGGGTCGGTGGTGCAGGCTGCTGTAATTAGCTTAGCAGCGGAAAATGACCCATCGCGAGGGCCCCGGCGGGACGCTGGATCTGGAAACGGGAGGGGGAAGAAAGAGAAAAGGATTGGGGAGAGAGAGTAAAGGACCTTGAGGAGGGGTGAGAAAACAGACTTGAAGAGAGGGCAGATGCTGGACTAAAGAGGGTAGAGAGGGGAGGACTCAAAATGTTAACAGAAGGAAGATAGAGAGAGGGAGAAAC
The DNA here is from genome assembly GCF_902459505.1 of Geotrypetes seraphini. NCBI lineage: Eukaryota > Metazoa > Chordata > Amphibia > Gymnophiona > Dermophiidae > Geotrypetes > Geotrypetes seraphini. The sequence continues at coordinate 441,795,491 of NC_047084.1, read as the reverse complement.
CTGAAACAAAGGGGAGGCAGAAGAGAGAGGGGGCAGATGTTGGACTTGGGGGTATATAGAGGGAAGAGAGAGAGAGAGAAACTGCAGAGAGGTGGAAAGATTCTGGACCAGGGAGGGAGGAAGGAAGGAGAAAGAGAGAAGTAGAGAAATACCTGGAAGAAAGGAGAACAAATGCTGTACATGGGGTGGGGGGGGAGATTGTAAGCAGAAGAAAGAGAGAGAGGCCTGGACCAAAGGGGAAAGACAGGAGGCAGATGCTGGACTATGAGAGGTACAGTCAGAAGAGACAGAGGGGGAGAGACCCTGAGGAAGGACAGAGAGATGGAAGATCATAACAGAGGAGGGAGGGAGACCTGGAACAAAGGTGGTGGTAGGCACAAAGGAGAACTGACACTGGATCCAAGGAGGGTAAGCAGAGGGAAAAGAGATAGAGACCTGGACTCAAAGGGGATGGAGCTGGATTGTGAAAGAAATGTTTTATGCACAGAAAGAATGAAGTCCAACCAGAAACAAATTAAATTACCAGACAAAGGTAGGAGAAATTATTTTATTTTCAATTTAGTGATCGAAATGTGTCAGTTTTGAGAATTTAAATCTACTGTGTGTATATGAAAAATGAAAGGAAAAAAATTGCATTACAATTAGTAAAGGGGATAGGATCTGGGGCAAAGCTTGGGTGGATTTAGGGCAGAGCTTGGGAGGTCTATGGTTGGGGGTACTTAGCTTGAAGTAGTTAAGAAACACTGCTGTAGGCAATCAGCCGCTGCCAGTGCCTCTCCTTCTCTCTTCCCTGCTGGCACCCTCGTTTGGAAGACTTCTGCGCATGCGCAGATGTCAACGTGATGATGTAGCGCATGTGTTTGATGTCATCACGGCAACGTCAGCGCACTTCAGGGTGCTTTGAGCCTTGATCACTACCTGCGGCCCTCGCTACATTTTCTGACTTCGTTTCAGCCCTGTTTGACTTCGTTTGAGTTGTGTAGGCCTGGTCGACCCCATAGTTTTTGGACTAGCAGAGATGAATACTGTGACCAGTCAGGCGTTGTGCCTGCCAAGGTCCTGGCGAAGGCAGACAGGAAAGGCAATAAGAAGCCTAGGAAGAGAATACCGAAGGACAGACCTGGCTCTGGTCACATTGATTTCACGGCTGTCCACCAGGGGGAGGCAGAGACAACTAAGAAATCTCTTGGTAGACAGTATTCAGGTCACCACCAGGGGAGCCCAAGAGTCACCCAACTCCATGCTGACTCAGCCAGATTAGGGCATGTCCCTGTAGTACAAAAGCCAGCAGTTTGGAACAGGCAGGCAGGGAGAAGGTTAAAGCTTTTCTTTCCTGATGACTTTCCTGGGCCAAGCAGAGGGGATAGATGTACTTTTGTGGAGATAGAGGAAGCTGGTGAGACCCTGAATCTTCCATTGCCTGACGAGGAGGAAACTCCGATAGAAATACAAGGACAACTGCCAGAACAGTTTGTGAATGTGCTGGAACCAAGGAAGTAGGCTTGCTAACCATATGCAAGGGAATAAGGCTGCAACAGTAAGTTTTTGTTTTTGAATTGTTTTGGACTCTGCTTTTGTTTGAAGTTAAGAAGCTGAAAGTGCCTTATCTGAGGGAGAGGTTTGCAATCACCCAGGGAGGGAATTTGCAGGCTGTTTATGAAGCTTTTTGCAAGGCAAACCTGGGGGCACTCTCCATTTCCCAGCAGTACTTTAAAAGCTGGAGGCTTTGTTTTGGAACTGTGAACTGTTGATGCCAGAGCAGAGAACTTTATTTTTTTTCATTATAACCTGCCTGAGAATAGGAGGTGAGCACTCTGAGGAAAATGAAGCTCTAAGGAGGGCAATTCCTCAGGTGAATTATTGTATTCGTCAGAGAGAAAGAAAAAAACCTGAACTTTTATCATGAGCTGGTTTTTTTGTTCTCGAGTTTTGTTTTGCTTGGATTTTTTACAATTGACCATTATTTACTTTGTTGGTGTCATCTGACCTTTATGTTTTTTGGAAGTAAATTTGCATTAATAACGTTTATACAACTGTGGTATGTTTTGATTTCTAGTTCCTTTTCTGTGTCAGTCCAATCCTGCAGGGTGACTCCAGGCCGGGTCACACGCTAGTGTACTTTTTGTGTTCAGCCACTGGGTGTGCTTTAGAGCCCCGATCTAGGGCTGCAGTGTGGCTACAATACTCAGCATAACTCTGAAACACATGGACAGATTTCTACCAAACTTGGTACACTTATGACTATTTGGGGACAAATACTGTGTGTGTGGGGGGGAGTAAAGGGGTGATATGGGGGGGACAGAGAGTGACATCGAAAATGATAGATATTAGTGTCTAATCTATAAACGCATGGGCAGATTTCAACCAATTTATTTATATACCACTTATAGCTCAAGTAGTTTACATTCAGGTACTCAAGTACTATCCGGGCACAAATGCTGTGGGCAGGGGGGGGGAGAGGGGTGTGTGTGTGTGTGTGACATCGAAAACAACAGATATTAGTGTCTAATTCATAAACGCGTGGAGAGATTGCAACCAAACTTGGTACACATATGACTTACTATCTGGGGAAAAATACTGTAGGGGTGGGAAGGGGGAGCGACATGTAAAAATGATCAAAAATGACAGATATTAGTGTCTAACCCATAATTTTCGGGCTCACTGAGATGAATATTGACACCTCCGATGCCATTTAAGTCCAAGTTCAGCCCCACAGAAAGGGGCATTCCTGTGGGACATGTAGGGGGTGGGGCATGTGGGACATGTGAGGGGTTGGGGACATGTGGGAGGTGGGACATTTTGGATAAATAAATATCCGGGCAACGACGGGTAATCTACTAGTATCTATATAAAGAAATGCATGCAAACTTAAGAGGCCCTTCTACTAAAGAACGTTAAAACTTAGGGGGAAATTCTAAGTTAATTAATAAATGATGTTTAAAACACAATAAACGGCACCATTAATACGCCTACCAGCGCCTAAATACGCACTGTCGAATCACACCTGTATGGGCGCTTTAGGCCACTACTATTGGTATGGCTATCGCCAGAAATGGCATTAGGAGGCCTAATGTGCCTACATAGACATGATTCATGAAAAAGACAAGCATCAAAGTGTAGGCTTGGAAAACCCTGGCCTACATTACCGGCACCCATCTTTCGCAAAGGTGTGATACTCTTTAGGGCACCGTCATGGGATTGACATGCGATCGGCGGCCACCGATAATTGGCACCCTATAGAGCAGGGGTGTCCAACCTGCGGCCCTGTGAAGTATTTTGTGCGGCCCCGGTTGAGAGTGATGCAGTGTTTTCCTTTGCTGCCCCCGGGTATTTACTGTCTTGCTGGCTCCCTCCGCTGTCTTGCTGCAGCATTTGCGTGTTTGTGCAGCCCCAGAAAAAAGATTTTCGGCCAATGCGGCCCAGGGAAGCCAAAAGATTGGACAGCCCTGCTATAGAGAATCCAGGCCTTAATGCAAGGTTAACACAGTGCTGTTTTAAAGGAATCTGCAGCATTTTCACATTTACCCATGATAAACCATGCACTATGTTCTTTTTATACTAGGGGTAATGACACCAAATCACCACTATGTATCAATAATCTTAATTACCCTATTCAACCTACCATAAAGACACTAGGTGTAACTTTGGATCAGTGCCTAACCATGAGAGATCAGGTGGACTCCTTGATCAGAAAGGGATTTTTCACTCTCTGGAAACTCAGATCCATTAAAGCTTATTTCGATACAGCGGCATTCAGAACCCTAGTCCAATTTGAGTCTACTTGACTACTGTAACATCGCCTATTTAGCAATTTCCCAAAAGAACATGCAGCGTTTACAATTGATGCAAAATGCAGCGGTCAAACTATCTTTGGGCTGAGGAAGTTTGACCACGTGACACCCTACTACCGGCAGCTGCATTGGCTGCCAATGGAGGCGCGCGTAAAGTTTAAATTTGCCTGCTTCTGCTTCAAAGCACTACACGGACTTGCCCCTAAATATATAACTGACCTTTTCGTCTTCTCAGCCAACAGACACAAGAGAAGCTCACATTCCAACTTCGTTTCCCCCCCCAGTGAGAGGTTGTAAACTGAAAAAACACCATGAACATCTTCTCTCACACCAAGCAGCATCATGGGGTAAAGACCTAGAACAATTGCTTTCGCCCACTACTTATGAGGAATTTAGGAAACGTCTGAAAACACACCTGTTCCTAAAGTATCTAGACAACTGATCCTCTCTTCTCTCTCCCCTCTATAGCGATTAACTTGTTCTATTGATCACTCTCTCCTCAAAAATGGATTTCCTGTCCTATTAACCCTCTTTCTTCCTCCCCTCTTAAAGTCAATCAATTTGTACCTTTGATTAATCATTGTAAACCGCATAGAACTTCACGGTATTGCGGTATATAAGCTGTTATTATTATTATTATAAGTGGAGAGAAAGCATGGAGGTGTTTGGCAGTTAATATACTGCACTGCACTTACTGAATTCAAACTGCCTAATTAGAGTTAATATAGGACCACTTACACCTCCTAAACAGGAGGCACTAAGGCCCTGATTCTGCAAAACGCGTCTAAAGTTAGGCGCCCAAACTAAGCTCAAAAGTAGACCTGGTTTTTATTCTCTTACAATATAGGCATCTTATGGACATCCTAGGTTGCTCAGTGTTATGTAAATGAATCAAAGGATGCCCAAATTGAGTCATTGCCCAAACCATGCCCATTCTACGTCCACGCCTATTGAGTTAGGCGCGAGTTTTAAACATGGGCGTCCATGAAATTGAGGCTGCACCTACAAAGTGGCATCTTTATCCTTCGGACACCTAAGTACCAATTATCGCTTAAGACCCTTAACTGGCTCATTAACTACCGAATTTTTCGCTCCTAGATTTAGAGGAGGAAAACAAGGAAAAAACTTTCTGAAGCAAATTCTCCTTGCCAGGCTCTGCACCCAAATCCACACTCCTTGCCAAGCTCTGCACCCTGTCTCTCCTCCCTCCCAGGCTTTTCCCCTGTCCTCCCTCTGGTGGTCTAGTAGTAGGCCGGGACAGGACAATGGACAGGGCTAGATCCATCTGTCTGCATATTTCCCTACCTACTGCAGCACCTGTTTAATTATATTTTACTCTGCTGTTAGCCATTTTGGATATTTTACAGAAAAGTGGCCTATACTAAATCATCTCAGATTTTACACTTTTTTATGACCAAGGATCCTCTGTGTCTAGTCCATCCATGATTAAATTTAATTTTTTGCCTCACTGCCACCTCTGTTGTCAACCAAAGGATCCCAAGAAGAGATTGGGGCCTGTGGTCACCATTTCTGGCCCAAACCACACACTCCACCTCTTTTGTATATTTACTGGTATACTTTTAGATCATCCCCCCCCCGTCAGTTCTTTTAATCACCCTCCCACCCCAGTACTTTTAAATCATCTCCCCATACCTGGTGGTCCAGTGTGCATCCCTCCTTCGCTAGCAGCGCACAGATCAGGAGTGCGGATGTCAGGTGCGCGCTTTCTGCGCTCCCGCCTGGCCCAGTTCTGATTTTCTAAATGTCTGCTGTCAGTTCTCGTGAGGTACAACAATGGCGGTGGTGGGTGTTTTTAAAGAGGCGGCAGTGGGTGGACATTTGACAGCAGGTGGGTAGATGGGTGGATGTTTTTAAAAGGTACTGCGGTGGCGACTGGGAGTTTTAAAACAGTGCGGGGGGGTGAGTAGGTGTGGGTTAAAATTTGTATCTTCATTCCATAAGATGCACCGAGATTTCCACCCACTTTTGGGTGGGAAAAAAGTGCACCTTATGGAGCAAAAAATACTTAGATTGGATGTCTAAAGCATCCCTAACTTTAGGCATGGCTTAGGCGCAGGTACCATGTATTAATCTGAATGCTAATGCAACACCTCCAATGGTTGCCACATTGAGATTTTCAGCTAGCATGGGCTAAAGCCCTGCATTAAGCTGTGGTAACTATTAATTTTATTGCAGTTTACTGAAAAGACCCCTTAGTTAAGGAAAGGACAAACCTCAACAGAGATGTTAAAAATACTGGAGCAATTAAGCTTGAGGAAAATGGAAACAGTGAGAAACCTAACTGAGATGGGTTAAAAAAATTGAAATGATATGATAAATATTACAATTGTGTGTATTTTGAATAAACTGTTTCTACCCAAGGTAGGATGTGGGAGCTTGTTCCACCCTTCTAGCTGATGCCATATGTGGCAGCTTCTTAGGAGCAGCATCCAGGATAGTTTGTAACTAAGCTGTTTCTAATGTCGGAGAGGGTGCCATAAGGACTATTGGGGTAGTAGACAGATGGGTATAGTAGGTTTTGGGGGCGTTTTGGAGGGCTCACCCTGTAATTATAAGGGGGTTCTGGGTGAGATGCACATCTGGCACATAATCTCTCTCAACCCACCTCAAGCAAAACATTCTCCTTTTCTCTTTATCCCATCACATGACCAGCATCCTCCCTCACCTGTCCAGCATCCTCTTTCTCTCCTTTCCCTCCTTATCCTCACCTGTCCAGCATCCTCTCTACCCTTCTCCAACATAATCTCTTTCAACCCTCTACAAGCAAAACACTCACCCTTTCTCTTTACCCCATCATATGCTCAGCATCCTCCCTCACCAGTCTAGCATCCTCTCTCTCCCACCCCACCACTCCCATCCTCACCTGCTCAGTATCTTCTCTCTCCCATCCCTCAGAAGCCTAGTACCCTTTTTAAATGTATATATTTTTTTTACTGCATTATTGTAGTTTGCCGATTGTCCAGCTCTTTTTAGTGTAAACCGCCTAGAACTTTTGGTTATGGCGGTATAAAAGAATAAAGTTATTATTATTATTATGTGAAGTTCACAGTGATGCCCTACTTCTCTGCTGGCATGTCTGTGTGGCTGGTGTAGTATAAACAGTGACCCTGCCTATGTCCAGATGGCTTGGTTTTAGGCAACAGTTTAACAGTTTGATTATTCCAGTGCAAACTCTTTTTCTATCAAAGTATTCTTCAATGTATATTGAGACCAATCTGATACTATCAGATGAAATGTATAGATTCAAGATATAGTAATATATGTTGGTCTTCATACACTCTTGCACAGCTTTAAGTTTCAAGTTTATTAGGTATTTATATACCGACTATCAAGGTTTATCTAAGTGGTTTTTACAATCAGGTACTCAAGTATTTTCCCTATCTGTCCCGGTGGGCTCACAATCTATCTAGCGTACCTGGGGCCACGGAGGACTGAGTGACTTGCTGCGTTTGGCTGAACTTTTTGTAAAATACCACTAATTTAGCACATCTCAACCGGGATGATTCAGATCTCAGGTGTTGTTTGAAAAATGGGCCTTTTGATTTACTTACTCCCTCTTCTACAAAGCTGTGCCGTAACGACCCCAAAGCCCATAGAGATTTAAAGGCCTTTGGGGCTGTGGTCTTGCGGCAGCCGCTAGCACGGCTTTATAGAAGAGGGGGTTAGTATATATTAGCTCTTCTTTTGATCATTGATTTTCCTGTAGTTTACCAATGCAAGTTATGTTACCTGTAAGCAAAAAAAAAAGTTTAAAAAAAGCAAAAGCTGGAGCTGCAGAGGGTCGGAGTAAAGGGCCAATATTCTGACTGGCGGGGAGTCACGAGCGGTGTGCCACAGGGATCGGTTCTGGGGCCGTTACTCTTCAACATATTTATCAATGACCTAGAAAAGGAGGCAAAGTGCGAGGTTATAAAATTTGCAGACGATACCAAACTGTGCGGGAGAGTTAGCTCCAGGGAGGAGTGTGAGGACCTGCAAAGGGACCTAGACAAGCTGGAAGACTGGGCAAACAAATGGCAAATGCGCTTTAACGTGGAAAAATGCAAGGTCATGCATATAGGGAAAAAGAACCTGTTGTTCAACTACAAATTGGGGGGGGGGGGCATTGTTGGGAGACAGCAGACTTGAGAGAGACTTGGGGTGTGCTGGTGGATGCATCACTGAAGCCATCTGCACAGTGCGCAGCAGCCTCGAAAAAAGCCAACAGGATGCTGGGCATCATAAAAAGGGGCATAACAACCAGGACGCGGGAAGTCATCATGCCATTGTATTGAGCGATGGTGCGTCCACATCTGGAATACTGCGTTCAGTATTGGTCGCCACACCTCAAGAAGGACATGGCGATACTTGAAAGAGTCCAAAGGAGAGCAACGAAACTGGTAAAAAGGGCTGGAACACTGCTCATACGCCGAGAGGTTGGATAGGCTGGGCTCTTCTCTCTGGAAAAGAGGAGGCTCAGGGGTGATATGATAGAGACCTTCAAAATCATGAGGGGCATAGAGAGGGTGGATAGGGACAGATTCTTCAGGCTGAAGGGGACAACAGGTACGAGGGGGCATTCGGAGAAACTGAAGGGAGATAGGTTCAAAACGAATGCAAGAAAGTTTTTCTTCACCCAAAGGGTCGTGGACACTTGGAATGCGCTACCGGAGGAAGTGATTAGGCAGAGTACGGTACAAGGATTCAAACAGAGACTGGACGGATTCCTGAAGGATAAAGGGATCATGGGATATTGAGAAAGCTAACCAGAAAATAAGTATAGAAACCCAGGTCGTGCATGTGCAAGACCGGAGGGCTAGGAAGGGAAACCAAGGCGGCATGGGGGCCCCTTCTGGTGATTTAGACAGGTCGTGACCTGTTTGGGCCGCCGCGGGAGCGGACTGCTGGGCAGGATGGACCTATGGTCTGACCCGGCGGAGGCACTACTTATGTTCTTATGTTCTGGATTCATTTGTTTAGAAAAAAACTGATATGTGATACAATTTATTTTGTCTTAAAAGTTTTATGTTTGAGAGAAAGTTTGTGAGCTCTGTGGTTCTGCGGTCTACTACATCGGTCATTTCTTGCTCATTAATGTCTTCAAACAGTTGGGCAATTGCTACACAGTCTGCAACTAAACAGCAACTATATGCCAAGTGAGATTTCCTTTATACTCCTCCTCTTTATGTTTGGTAATTTTAATTTTTATAATAGTAGTTTTAAATCTTTTCATACAGCCCCATCTATTTCTACATTCTTCAACACTTACAGAAGGTCATCATGCCAGTACCATACCCTACAAGCAGGCCCCTTATTCTAGTAAAGTGAAGGACAGGGGAAGAGGCTGGAGGAGGCGGATAATTATGCATTCCACCAACTGAAAAGCAAAACTAAAATAAATGCTTATATCTGGTACACAATGAAATGGTCACCTACCTTGTGCATCCATATCCTTCCCTTCCGGATGATGTGTGTTAGCCTGTCCACACATACACGATGGAGGGGGAGGTAGAAATCCAACTCGGTCTGTGGTAGGATGATGGAAAGCCCGTATGTGCTTCTATCACCATTCCATTTCCCATCAAAGATTAGCGACACAATGATCACTCCTTTCTCCGCAAGCACAAAAAACTTCACATCAATGGCTCCACTCTCTGCGTTGCGCAAGATTTCACCATTCAATGTGTGGTTGGCAAGAAAAGTTATTTCTCCATCACCGAGAACCACCTGCTCGGACTTTGGAGCCCAAATATGTCTTACCCTAGGGCCCAGAATATTATCCCAGTAGGCAAAAGTGGCAGCTAGCAACGGTGAAGGCCCATTTAAAGTAATTTGGGTCTTGGCCACAGCAGGAGACGGAGGTGGGCAGAGAGCAGACATGTTTTCTCACATGTTGGGACGTTTTCTGTGGTAACCTATGAACACAAAGTTGAGAGAGATGCCATCATGAGAAAGATAATACCATACAATTCAGCTTGTGTCTATCACAATCGGCAATCAAACGATGTCTCCGATGGCATCTTTGGGGGCAGTGAAGTTTTACTGTTTCTTTATAAAGACATTTGAAATTATGCTGTAGTTGAAGGTAGTGCAATAGTTATTAATTATTTTGTTAGCTTGGAACCAATGCATGTGACGTGAACATTGGCAAAATTATTCCTTGGGACTTTGCTGCATACAACAGTTAAATATATGAAGAATAAGAAGTACTGTTACTAAAATAACTGGATGTTTTTCCCAGATAATGATTGATTGTATTTTATCTTTTCTTTTTTTTGCTTTTTTGAGAACATTGTGAATTATTATATTTTATTGCTGGTTCCAGGAGCGAGTTATATTATTGATAAATTTTTGTGATGATAATTATATAAAGGATACCATTTTTTGGGAGCACCATTTTGGATTTTTTTTGATGACTGCTCTTTTTTTCTGGCGCCTCTCAGCCGATGATAAGATTCTGATATCCAGTATAGCATAGTGCTTTACACAGTTCAAGCTGTCCTCTATACAGTCGACTCCGCTTAAGTGCAAGGCCTCCGGACAGAACCACCACATGCGCTTAAATGGAATGTGCGCTTAATCAGAGTACCACTTTTTAGTCATGAAAAATCACAATACGCTGTAGTCAAATGCAATAAAACTTTTATTCAGCAAAAACCACACTGAATACAATTTAACACGGTTCAATTATAGAAACAGCACTGTTCTGTCTAATGCAATACATTGGAAAACTTTTTTTAAACCAACATTCTACTGAAATAGTCATTGTTTTCTGCACACAGAATGCACAATTCAGGCTGTGTATCTGACTACTGATGCTGTAAAATTGTCCATAGTCGTGACATCCATTTATTTCCAGATGACAATGCAGCGTGTGTAGGGACTTCAGAACGTCTGAGAAGGAAGCAATCTCTGCAGGTGTTTCATTAATTGTGATGACAGAAGCAGTATCTCCGTCCTCATCTGACTCTTGGTTGCGTGCAGTGTCCTTTATGACTGTACAGATATCGGCATTAGTACTGTCAGATGATGTGGGCACATCGTTGTCAACGGCGACATACAGCTCAAACTCTTAAGAACATAAGAGCATAAGAATTGCCGCTGCTGAGTCAGACCAGTGATCCATCGTGTCCAGCAGTCCGCTCACGCGGCGGTCCTTTGGTCAAAGACCAGTGTCCTAACTGAGACTAGCTTTACCTGTGTACGTTCTGGTTCAGCAGGAACTTGTCTAACTTTGTCTTGAATCCCTGAAGGGTGTTTTCCCCTATAACAGCCTCCGGAAAAGCGTTCCAAATTTTTACCACTCTCTGGGTGAAGAAGAACTTCCTTACGTTTGTACAGAATCTATCCCCTTTTAACTTTAGAGAGTACCCTCTCATTCTCTCTACCTTGTGGCGAAAGTGCAACTGGGAGTTCAATGGACGAAGTGTCAGCTTCAGCTGCCTCATCAGATGCGTGAATGAAGCTCGCCCATCGATAGCAATTTGAAATTGTTGATGACGAGACTCGACTCCATGTAAACAGAGTCGAGCATCGTCAATTTTCTCGCAAGCTCAGCAGCTTGGGGACTGGATTCCATGCTTGCATCAATCACTGCCATCACATATCTTAAGACGAGCGACCTGTAATGACGTCTGAAGTTGGTGATTATCCATTGATCCATCGGTTGGATCAAAGAGGTTGTGTTTCGGAATAAACACGAGTTTGATGTTGATTAGTCTTACATCATTGTTGTGTGCTGCACAGTTATCACACAGCATTACAATGTGCCTCCTATGCCTTCTCAGCAGATTGTCAAGCTTCTGCAACTATTCAATCCACAGTGTCGCCGTCATCCATGTGTTTTGTTGCTTTCATATTCAACAAGCAAGGCGTTTAATGTTTTTGAAGCACCGAGGATTTTGATTCTTTCCAATCATCAGTGGCTCGAGCTTTTCACTACCATCCATATTGCAACCTTGAAGCCAACAATTTCACTGCGTTTGAAAGCCAATGTTCCATCAGGGATGACATGCCCATCTCATCAGCCTTGAAAACGTAGCATGGTTCATATCCACCAATAACTGATGGCAACACTTCCATGACCCATCTTTTCTGCATCAAACTCATCCATGTCTTGTTTTTCGCCATGCTGCTTCTTAAATTTTATGCCTTTACGAACTTTCCACCTCTCTAGCCATCTGTTTGTTGCTTTGAAGTCTTCTATGCCCAGTTCTTCGGATAGCTGTGCTGCTTTCTCCATCAGCAGAGGCTCACTGATTGGCAGTTGACGACTTGTAGCTTCAGCAAACCATCGCAGCAACGCCTGTTCAACGTCTCCAGCCCTCCCAATTCTTTTTCATTTTCTGGTAGGATTGCTGTTGTTTTGCCAGTCTTTCAATATGGCTTGCTTTTTTTTTTTTTTGTAAATCTGAGAAATATGGCTAGGATGAACGCTGTAATGTTTTGAAATAGAGACCTGACTCTCCCGTTGGTCAAGTCTCTTTAAGACATCGACACGTTCAATCAAAGACAATGAGCTTTGTCCAGCATGGTAGACATGTTAAGCTAAAGACAAAGATTTTTGCCAATGCGATGTTATGGTGCAGTTCTGAAAGTTCGAACACCTGGCCAGGCCTAGACTGCTGATCCCAAACACATTACTCATCCACATGGGAATGCGATTGCTTTTAACTGGAGTGAACGTAATGTGAACAAATAGAGGTGGGACCTATAACATAAGCGGATTGTGTGCTTATCAGAATTGCAATTATCCGGAGTTTACATCCATCGACTAATGTAAAAAAAAAATAAAAAAATAATGGGACCATGGTGGTAGACTGTGGATAACCGAAGCGTGCGCTTAATCAACGTGCACTTAGGTGGAGTCGAGGTACTTGTTGAGCCTTTGAAGCTACTTTGAATAAATTATAATATTAAAGAGTCAATCCTGATTTGGGGGGGAGGGGAATTCTGGGATTGTCTTTTGGCAAGGGGGCCCAAAGCTGGTGTTCGCCCTAGGGTCATCAGAGTCCAGACCCTGGGGGGAGCATGTTTCTTCTTGTTTCTCATAGGACTGGCTTGTCTGGTCACGTTTTGGGCTTTCCCTGCTCAGGGGGTCTCCGGACTCCCGTGCGTTACTGAGACATGCTTGGAGGGGACACTTGGGGGGGGCGGAGGGGGGATCTCTGGGGTACGTGGGGAGATATAACTTGACATGTGACTGTATTGTTTTGCCTTGTTCTAGCGGATTACACGCTACTTTTTGATTTCTTTATATTTTGCTGTTTTCTTATGATACTGCCTTTATTCAGTCAATAGAAATTGTTTACAATCTAAAGAGTCAGTCCTACAGCAGGAACAGTTCTTTGATATACAGTTTAAAAAAAAATTACCTACCACAATTCATATACCCTTTGACTTGACTTTTGAGGAAATAAATGAATTTCTAAACTACAGTGCAAAACAAAACAGAAGACAACTGGACAAAATGCAGGCAAATAAAATATTTGTTGCGTACAAACACACCACCTTTTAACAGATCATGGGACCCAAATATTTTGTTATTTTAATAAACATTTATCTGTATCTGTACAGTTGTCTGCAGTTCTGTTTTGTTTCATTTGCGCCCTCACTGCAGATTTGTTCGATTTTTGCTTTGTTCGTTTCTAAACTACAGATCTGATAAAAATTATAATTCAAACCAGTTTCTTATTAAATAAAATGAGCATACTAGATGTCTGAAACCATCTGTCAACAGAGGTTATAGTAATTAAACAGTGGTACAATTCAATCATGTCAGGAATAACTACAGAAGTTGAGTATAAGAGGAAAAAAAAAGATAGCAAGCCTATGAGTGTCAGGAGCAACGCGAGGCATTCAGCACAGCTCCCTGCGCTAAAAACCGCTATCGTGATTTAGTAAGGGGGGGTTATATTTGTCTATTTTTGTATAGTTGTTACTGAGGTAACATTGCATATTTTAAAGTCATCTGCCTTGACCTCTTTGAAAAAAAACCTGAATATAAATGATAATTAACATTTTCTCTGCATACAGTGTGCTTTGTGTGTTTGTTTGTTTTTTAATGTTTATTCTTGGTAGATCATTTTGTCTTGGTCACTTTGACTTGGTCATATAGAGTCTGTAGTGAGAGAGAAAACCAGAGTACTGGTAACTGCTAGCCAAAAGCCATTAGTTGCTACTAATGTGTGTGTATAAAATATTATTTTGAGTGGTAGTTTGTGAGGGGCATCTGAACAATGCTTTATTAAGTAACAATAGATATAACATACTCCATTTTCCAAATAGCCACAAACACTGTACAGTATATGAAAACAACCCAATGCGTATGTAAGAACAATAATGTCTGCAGCTGAATATTGGATCTATTTTTTGGAACCCAGACAGGCCACTGCTGGAGAAAGGATGCTGGACTGACAGTCGTAGTACAGTACATCCTTTTCTCTAAGCTTTTATTTTGTTCCTGAAATCAGTTAAGAGTGGTAATTATATTCAAGGCCTTGTCACTTCTTATAGGAGGATGGTGAGAGCTGATAAATGATAAAAAGCAGAACAGAAACTGCCCCGTCACATCAAAACTAAGCAAGCCACTGTAGCATGCACTAGCATACCAATGCTTATTCCCTTTATCAAGTAACTTTTAGCCTACATGCTAAAGAAACGCATTATGCCTGAACATAATTTACCGTACTTTGAGATGTCTTTACTCAGAAACAAGAGTTGCTTTTGAGCTATCAGTTTACAAGCCAGGGAATGGACCCCCCCCCCCCTTCCTTAAAAAAAGGAAACTTGATGACTACTTTTATTTTCTACAGCACTGTAGAGCAGCAAAAGGGGCAGACCATTGAACAGGTCTAGGCAGTTCCCTAAGACAACAGCTTCTTGGAAGGCAACAAAGAGCAACTGCAGTCAAAGCAAAAACAGCCATATAAACTCAGCAGCACATACTTTGGCCAGCATTTTTACCGAATGCTTATGTGACGATCATAATTGTTGAATTTAATTATCAAAATCGGGGGTGGGGTGTAAGGTTTGCCTAGGACACCCATCAACAAGGAAAGGAAAAGCAAGTTTAGGCTGGGGGAAACCCCCCCCAGCCTCAACAGCATAGAAGAAAGGGAGCAGCATAGCATTCAGAGAGTACTGGCGTGTGAGCCAGAAGACCTGGGATCAAAACCTGCTTCCTTTCAGTGACCTCAGATAGTCTTAAAATAAGATGCTCAGTGGCAGGGACACACCTCCATTAACAACTATAACATAGGTAGTAGCCTTGTTCCTCTGGCGTAGCAAAACGTTCAGAGAGAGGTTAACACCTTATAGACTAAACAATAATTTAATGAGGCGTGAGCTTTCCCGGGCCGGAGTGTACCCCAGACGCAAAGAGTCATCCTACCTCAATAAACTGGTTAGTCTAGAAGTAAATATCTAACCTATAGCCAAGTAATCTGCTGTACGGTACAGAAATACCAAGTCACATGCATTCAGCTTCCCCAATGCCGAGCACCCCGCTTCACATATGCAGTCGGAGACCAAAGAAGCGGTGTACCGACCCCACGCTCTGTCTCCCTCCCCGGTCTAAAAGATGCTCCCCCGACCCAGCACCCCTCCCTGAACGCTCCATCCTACCAGCAAGCTGATACCTGATATCGCCCACTACCAATCGCGCAGCTTCCCTTCTTCGGTGAGCCGTCCCCCCTCTGACGGAACTTCTCTCTCTCTCTCTCTCCCTCAGGAGAAAGGAAGTTGCGTCAGAGAGCAGAAACGCGGCGGGATTGGAGGGAGCTTGCGTCAGTCATGGGAAGGCGGGACGACAGGCCGCACTGGCAGGCGATCTCCAAGTTGGAGCTAGGGAGCTGTTGGAGCGCGTCACGGGAGAGTGTTTGAACCTCCCGGTGGTTAACGACATAACCAGAATCCTCCAAAACGGCGTCTCTCAAACTTTTTAACTCCGGCACACTAAGCTGATCAAATGTTGTTGGGGGTTTTTTTTTTTTTTTTTGCGGCACATTAAAACTTAACCAATAAAAACTTAAATATGATTGTTATTTACTCAAAGTTCTTTAAGGCAGTGGTTCCCAACCCTGTCCTGGAGGACCACTAGCCCTAATGAATACGCATGAAGCAGATTTGCATGTCTGTCACCTCTATTATATGCAAATCTCTCTCATGCGTATTCATTAGGGCTAGTGGTCCTCCAGGACAGGGTTAACCCTTTCAGGACCAAGGGACATATTTGTCCCATAACTTTAAAATCCTATAAATTTTGATTGGGATAGTCTACAGTTCTAAATTTGATATGTACGGATTCCATATGATACTGCCTTTATGTAAACAAACTGGTTCCGACATTCATTCATTAGCGTCGTTGCTAGATTGACGAGAAGATTCACTTGCCACACTGTCCATAAGCCAGAAGTGTGATTTTTTTATATAAAAATAATGATATTTCACAAAAAAAAATCAATTTTTTGGCATCTGCAAGCCCTTTTTACCATAAAAATGTCGTCAAAACCACAAAAATTGGCCTACGATCCTTATGGTCCTGAAAGGGTTAAGAACCACTGCTTTAAGGTATGTACAGGTAATTGTAACAACGGTAAAACTAAAGTAGATAGAATAGAATTGCCAATCAATGCGATGGATGCGCTTGTTTTTGTGTGCAAATTAACTGAAAACGCGACTCGATAGTTGCAAGCAAGCACGCATTTCATCATCCACCATCTGCAGTCGTTTGTTTTTGGGGTTTTTTCCGATTTCTGTCGGATGAAAATTCAGGTTCACAAAAATAAGAAGATCCAAATGGTAACAAAGCTTTGATTGCATTGTTGCTCAAGTTAGGATAACTACTTCATAAAAAAATAAAATTACTTGCTGTTAGTTTTCAAGGACCAAGGACCTCCAAGAATGATGCTTGTCTAGGCTTGTATCCTTATGCACACATACGCTCATAACATTGACAGTCTTATGTAATCTATTCTATGTACTTATGAAGGGAATTTTTAAAAAATAAAGTAAAACTCTGGAATCTCTTGTGGCAAACCACTGTGCTGTGGCACACAGTTTGAGAAACTACTCCAAAAGTACCACCTCCTATTCCCTCCAATAAATTCAACCCAGCCACTCTGGTGATGCAGCTAGGCTCAAGCTGATACATGCATGGGTCAGCAGTATCAGAGGTCACCTGATCAACTGGCATATGCGTGTGGCGACCTTCACATGCTAATAAATTGCTGCACATGGAGGTTGCCACACCCAAGTTCCAGTAGCTCAGGGATGACCACTGTCTGATCAAGGCAGGACTACGAGGACAGTGTTAGTTAACCGTGGTTTATTACCAAAGTGGTAAGTGTTAATAATACACCTGGAGTTACAAGAACAGAACCAATGTTCTGTCTATTTAATTCGCTCTGGTTCTACAATATTAATAAAATGCTTGGACTTGGAAGCAGAGTTAAGGGCAGACTGGGGAGCTAGCATAGGTTATAGGTAGAACTTGAAATTTTTGAATATAACTTAAGCAAACTAAATAAAAGGTCTACCTTGTATGTATGAATAGTGCCAAAGTTAAGTGTTTATATACATTTAAGTTCAATACAAAAAAGATTATTTGTTTTCATTTATTAACGTGTTTCCATGCTCTAAAATAGACTAATGGGCAATCACACCACTTAATCCATCTATACTGAGTGTAGCAATTTAAATTAATGGAACCACCGAATATAACCATAAAGATAAGAGTTAGTGGTACAGAAAACTAATTTATAAAACAGCAAGGGTAAGTAAAATGCCAGTTCTCTTGCTCCCTTCCCCTTTTACTAAACTGTAGTGTGGTTTTTAGCGCTGGCCGTGGCAGTAACAGCTCTGACGCTCATAGGAATTCTATGAGTGTTGGAGATGTTACTGCCGGCTAAAAACCACACTACAGAGGGGGGTTAGTGCGGACTTTAGTAGCATGAGATAGTTTCTGAAGAAAGGACGGGAGGATATAAGGGAAGTGGAAAAGCAGTGGTCCAAGCTGAAAGGAGTAATAAAAATGGCAGCAGACTTTTATGTGAGGAAAATAAAAATAAGAGAAAAGGAAACCAATATGGTTCTCCAAATTAGTGGCAGAGAAAGGCAAAAGAGTCGTCATTTGTGAAATATAAAAATACTCAAGAAAAGGAGCATAAAAAGCGTAGATGGAAGAGCAAAAGGCTAGAAATATAAAAAAGGGAGACAAATTTTTTCAGGTATATTAGTGAAAGAAGGAAGACGAAAAATGGAATTATGAGACTGAAAGAAGCTATTAACTGCTATGTGGATGAAAAAGCAAACGTGCTAACAAATACGGAAAATTCACGGAAGAAAATCCTGGAAAAGGACCGTGATTGGCTAGCAAAACTACATTTGAGAATGGCATGGATACTGCGCTGTTCACGGAAGAAATTGTTTATGATATTGAGGGAGCTCAGTGGGGTTCTGGCAGCCCCACAAAGAATTTTTCAGTATCGTATTTTTCGCTCTTATTGACGCACTTTTTTCCCCAAAAAAATTGGTTGGAAATAAAGGTGTGTCTTATAGAGCGAATACCCGCCCCCCTCCCCACCGACCTTAATTCCTTCGGCGGTCCAGCGCTGTAGGGCAGGAGCTTTCAGCCTCGGGAGTCAGCTTGAGGAAAGGGGAGGAGGGAGTCAGCCGGAGGAAGGGCCCTGCTGCTCAGGAGTAAGCTGGAGGAAAGGGCAGGAGGCTGAAAGTTCCTGCCCTATAGCCCTGGCCTATGGGAGGAATTGAAGTAAAAGGGGGGGGAGGGGCTGCCTGCCTGTCTCGGTATGGGGACCCTGTTGGGGAGGGAACCTGCCTGCCACCAGGTGTCTGCCTATCACTAGGCCTGCCTACCTCCAGGCCACTAGGCCTTCCTGCCTGCTACTAAGCCTGCCTGCCCTGTCCCTGCCTGACCTGTGCCCTGCCCCTGCCCTGTGCCCTATCCAGGCCAGCCTGTGCCCTGCCACGGCTTACCCTGTGCCCTGTCCCGGCCTACCACTAGAACACCAGAGGGGGGACAGGGTGCAGAGCCTGGCAAGGAGTGTGGGGTTGGGTGCAGAGCCTGGCAGGGAGAATTTGGTTCAGAATGTTTTTTTTTCTTGGTTTTTTCTCTAAATCTAGGGTGCACCTTATGGTCAGGTGTGTCTTATGGAGCGAAAAATACGGTAAATCCTTGGAGACAGGAGTGGTTCTGTGGGAATGGAGATGAGCGGATGTGGTTCCTCTTCACAAAAGTGGTTGCAGAGATGAAACGGGACAAGTTTTAAGATATTATATTGAACACAAAATAATATTGGCAGCCAATGTAATTTCTTTAAGATGGGAGAATGTTAGGAATTATTAGGAAAGGAATGGAAAAAATGAAGAAAATGTTATAATGTCCTTGTATCGCTCTATGGTGTGGCCACAACTTGAATACTGTGTGCAATTCTGATCTCCGTATCTCATAAAAGAAATAGTGGAATTAGAAAAGGTACAGAGAAGGGCAACGAACATGATAAAAGGTTTGGGATGACTTCTCTGTGAGGAAAGGTTAAAGTGGCTAGGCTTCTTCAGCTTGGAGAAGAGATGGCTTAGGAGTGATATGATAGAGGCCTATAAAGTACCGAGTGGAGTGGAAAGGGTAGATGTGAAACGCTTGTTCACTCTTTCCAAAAATACTAGGACTAGGGGGCATGCAAAGAAGCTTCTAAGTAGTAGATTTAAAACAAACAGGAGAAAATATTTCTTCATACAACATCAGTGTTCTCCCCAGAAATTTTTTCCAGCCAGGTAGCATGAAAAAGTAGCCGGGTGGGGCGGGATGGGGAAATTTGGTGGTGGGGAAAATTAAGGGCTCCTTTTACTAAGCTGCAATAGCGTTTTTAGCGCGTGCAGAATTGCCGCGCTACATGGCTAGAACTAAAGCCAGCTCAATGTTGGCGTTAGCGTCTAGCATGTGCGGCAATTCTGCACACCAATTCCATCAGCATCTGCCCCTTTCTCTCCCTCCACCACCCTTCCATACCACCCTGACCTTTTTCTCCCTCCACCACCCTTCTATACTCCTCTCTCCCTCCAAACCAGCAAGGTCCCATGATGACTGCTCTGTTGCCTCTGCCTCTGGAAGATGTAAGTGATGTTGGAGGGAGTGGGCTGGCAGACGCAGGGAGTTGCGGCAAGGTTCCACAATGACTGCAGCTGCCGGTCCACCCCTTCTGATGTCACTTACGTCTTCCGGAGGCAGAGGCGGCAATTGCAGTCATCGCGGGACCTTCCTGCATTTCAGTGCGGCTGTTGACTCTGCTTCAGAATAAGTACGGCAGCCGTGCTGAGGTGCAGGTGCCATTTAGAGCAGCTTGGAAGGTTTTGGATCCAGCTGGCTGTATACCCCTGATCCAAATGCTAAAATCGGACATGTCCATTATGAAGAGACGTGTGGATCACCGCTAATTATAACGAATGAGTCTTTAAAATATGAGACGGTAGCGGATAGCCAGACCTGGTGGACGGAAGTGACAAATACTGGAGCCAAAACCAGAGCACCATGATGAAACTTGAATATGGATACCTATTTATACTTTTGAGTAAAATTGCGATGCGAACATGTCATAGAAAAGAATAAATAATGTGTAAACTAAAAACCGAGAACAACATATTGTAACACCAAAATCAGAATTAATGAAACAACATGCCAAAAGAAGTTAACCCCCCCTAAAATAGGGCATATACATACTTAAAATGATGGCTGGTTACAAACAGTATGCCTAGACTATATAGACCTAAACAGGGCAAAAGTAAACGTAAGGGAAATGAACAGCTGATAATACAGAGTGTATCTTGAAAACATAAGCCAATAGTAGCTCAAAGACAAGCCGACCGGGTAGATGAAAAGTGAACCTGGGAAAGATCTAAATTATTGTACAATTGAGCTTCTATTAAAACCAAAGAATAAAACCACAGCACTTGGGAAAGTAAAAAAGGGAGAGTAAAATGGACTTACCAAAAAGGTCTCTGCACTGATGAGATAAACTCGTATGCAGAATAAATGTGAACACGCGACAGTGGGGTTATGATATTTGATCCGTTGAAAGAGGCGCCAAAAAAGTGTCGGCAGTGGATTAAATGCACACTGATAGGGGAGGGGCATCGGGCTGTTAAAAAAAATGCTGCTTTAATAAATAAATGAAAATACTGGTGAAAAACTAAATAAAAACCCAAAACCATGATAAAATGTCAAACCTGACTGCAAGTGGTAGTGAAAGTAGCATAAGGCACCCATAGTACTGTTAGTGCCAGAGCTGCTTAGAATAAAGAACCGTGCTGTACATGAGGAGAAAAAAGAAAGAATGAGGTGATAAGATGTAAAGTGCTGGCCCCTCACTGCACCACTTGATAAAACTAAGGAGCGATGTTCTAGAGCAGGGGTGCCCACACTTTTTAGGCTTGCGAGCTACTTTTAAAATGACCAAGTCAAAATGATCTACCAACAATAAAATTTTTAAAACCCCCCACAAAGCACACTGTACGTAGAGAAAATGTTAATAATCATTCCTATTCCGGGTTTTTTTCAAAGAGGTTAAAGCAGATGACTCTATGCACTGTCACCTCAGTAACAATCATACAAAAATAGACAAATACCCCCCCTCCCTTTTTACTAAACCATAATAGCAGTTTTTAGCACAGGGAGCTTCGCTGAATGCCCAGCGCTGCTCTCAACGCTCATAGGCTCCCTGTGCTAAAAACCGCTATTGCGGTTTAGTAAAAGGGGACAGCAGATATAAATTCAGACACGTTTTGATCAGTAAATTTAAAATAAAATCATTTTTCCTACCTTGTTGTCTGGTCATGAGTCTCTGGTTGCACTTTCTTCTTCTGACTGTGCATCAAATCTTTCTTCCCTTCTTTCAGCCTATATGCTTCCTCACCTCCTGACCTTATTCCCCTCCCCCCAACTTTTTCTTCCTCTCTTCCTGCCCTTTCTTTCTTTCTCTCTTCATGCCCCCTTTCTTTTTTTCTGTTTCTCTTCTTTCCTTCTGTCTCCCTTCCTGCCCTCTTTCTTTTTTTCTCCTTGCCCTCCCCAAGCCACTACCAATGCTGCTGCCATCGGGGAACAGGCCCCAAAGCCACCACCGCTGCCCCAAGCGCTCCCTACTTCGGGCTGACCAGCATTCCTCTCCCCAACATCAATTCTGCCGTCGGAGAGGAAGGCTGATCGGTCCAAGATCACGATCGATTGGGAGAAATGCTGCCGGGTCCTGCCTTCGCGGAAACTGAAAGTAGGCAGGACCCGACAGCAAGAAGAGCAAATGGAAAGCTTCACTGACCTGTCTCCCGCCTTAGCCCGTAGCGAATGCATTCTTCGGGGCTCTAACATGTGCGTGCCGGCTTCCCTTCTCTTCCCCCCCGGACATAACTTCCGGTTTCGGAGGGAA
Organism: Geotrypetes seraphini; assembly: GCF_902459505.1. Taxonomy (NCBI): domain Eukaryota; kingdom Metazoa; phylum Chordata; class Amphibia; order Gymnophiona; family Dermophiidae; genus Geotrypetes; species Geotrypetes seraphini. The sequence goes on along the minus strand of NC_047084.1, from coordinate 441,773,266 downwards.
GAGAAGGGAAGCCGGCAGCACATGTTAGAGCCCCGGAGCATAAGTTCGCTACGGGCAAAGGTGAAATCTCCAAGCCGTCTTTTTTTTAATTTTTTAATGTTGAGCAGCAGCAGAATTTAGCTGGGCGGTCATCTAAATTACCCGGGTGGACCGCCTGGCTGAAAGGCCCTAGGGAGAACACTGCAACATGTAATTAAACTCTGAAATTTGTTACTGGAAAATGTGGTAAAATCAGCTTAGCGGGGGTTTAAAAAAGGCTTGGATAATTTACTAAATGAGAAGTTCATAGGACATTATTCAAATGACTTGGGGAAATCCACTGCTTATTCCTAGGATAAGCAGCATAAAATCTGTTTTACTACTTGGGATCTAGCTAGGTACTTGGGATCTGGGTTGGCCACTGTTGGAAACCTTCGGTTTGTCCCAGTATGGAAATTCTTATGTTCTTATGAATAACTTATAAGTTTCATGGCTCCACATCATTCTCTTCTTGGGTGGGCTGAGAACCTTTCAGCAGCCCCTCATATAGGAGTAGGGAAAGAGTGCATCCTTGCTTTGTACCCCCTGTAATCACATGGATAACTTTCAACGATGGATGCCAGCCTCTTTAGCTGGGGAGCTCATTGCAGGGATCGCTCAGTTTAGGGCCAGTGGACTCTCCATCAAAAGAAGTGGTCCATAAAGCGTCTGGAGCTCAGAGCCATTTGTTTAGCTCTAAAGAGCATCCTAGAAGGAAAGGCTGTAAGGATGTTCAACAACAGCGCCACGGTGGTGGCATACATGAACAGGCAGGGAGGTACCAGGAGCACTCCCTTGTGTGAAAGCTCAGATGCTCTTTTGATGGGCAGAAGTTAATCCTCAGGCTCTTTCTGTGGCCCACATGGAAGGAGTGGACAACGTTCAGGCCAAAGTCAAAAGTTCCTAGACCAGGGGCAATAGTCGCCTCATGTACTGAATCTGGAATAGATGTAACTGAATGAAAGATTGGTTTCTTTCCTGGATAGTCTTATTTTAGTTAATCTACTACAGATTTCCTATGGCCTGCCCTCTGTCTATTCAGTATCACTTGCTTTCTGCCTCAGATATTTTCTGTATTCCAGGCCTGAAGTTCTTCTCTTGTCAGCCAGAAGGCCACACACCAAGAACCCCGGTATGTATTGTGGTCCACTGTAGCACAAGATAGGATTCCTGAACACTCACAGTGCATGCCACAAGATAGCACCTTGACGTGTGGCCCGGACCGGAGCCGCCCTGCAGGATCGGATTCACACTCTTGCCAATACAATGGCCCAAAAGAGAAAAATCAAAACAAAATCACTACCATTACTGTGCAAACAAATAATCTTATTTTTATTCCGTTTGTCTTCAGGTAGATAGTCTTTTCCATAAAGCTGCTAAGCTGGTCAGGATAGCTTTGTCCAGCAGGACTAAAACAAAAATAATAAACTTAAACAAGGCAGCAAAAAACAGTAGCAAAGCCACAAGTCCTTGACTTATATTCAGTGCTAAGGACACCTCAGCTGTGTCTCTGGTTTGCAACCCCACTGGGTCAAAACCCTGACTGCTGCAAATGCGGTCAGTATCAAAATTCAGAAGAAAAAAAAACACAAAACAGTTCCAGGTGCTTTTCTTCTCAGAACAAAAATTGTACAGTTCCTACAAGCCTCTGGCAAGTTTCCTACACTGCCAGGAAACAGGGGAGTGATAGGTTTTGCCTACAAAAGTCTTTCACTTGACTCTCACTATGCCCGCCCAAGATATTAGCAAAACCTCTCCCTCAAAGAAATCACTCCTCAGCTTGCACACAGGAAAAAGGCAGAAAAGGTTTCACAAACAGTTCAACTCCCATAAATCACACTCACTGTTTGTGGACAGCAACAAAGTTCACCTGCATGTCCTCAATAACTTCAGGAGCACATTCTGCCAACGGTTCTCCCAATTCCATGGGCAGCTCACTGGAAAACATAGGCTTTTCAGCAGACCCCTCCTCCAGCACCTCCATAGGAACTGGATCGTTGCTCCTGCTTGGCTGCGAGGGCACCCTAGGGAGGAAAGGATTAAATCTTCTCCCTATCTTGCTTCCTTCTCTGCTCTCCTTCCTGGGCTTAAGTACCTGAGGGCGACACCCTGCTTTGTCAGCCCTGGCTGAGTTCCAAGGACCCCTTGGGCTCCCCCGGTGGTTAAGGTCGTTATTACATCTAACCACAGTCTGTCCCTTCCCAATTCCACTCCGGGTTTCCTTTATTGCTTCAATTTTTCTTGTTCTAACTGGGACCTGGGCAGGGAGCCTACCTGACTGGTCACAGTATCGGTGTATTCCTCAGCCTTTGACTCCCTTAATATTAGTGCCAGTTGCACACAGGAGGTTGGTTCTCTATGGTTGTGTTTCATTTGTTATGTTGCTTTCTTCTAATTATTGTTTTCTAAGTTGCAGAGAAGACCAGAATTGCTTGTTGTTTGTGTGGAGTTTCCCTGTTCCCCTCCTCTGTCCTTTGTTCCAGTGGAGCTTGATTGCTTTGGTTCTAAATTGAGGTGTACTAGGGCTCTGCCTCAATAGGGGAGGTGTATTTCCTCTCTGCAAGCCAGTTTGAAGGAAGAGATAAATCACCTCACATAAGGAATTCGTAGAAGAATATTATCCAGATAAGAACCTAATCTTTCATTAGAATGGAAAAGGGGTACCCAAAAAAATCATATTTCCACAATTTGCGTTTACAGAGCCATACCATCTGCTCTATGGCAGCTAAAAGCCAAACTGCCCAAATAAAAGTGTTGAGAGGGTACCATAGTATCTTTCTACTTTTGCGCAATGCAGAGTTTGGCAGCAAAAAACACTTGTCTAACAAAATCTAAATGCTCAAAATAGAAACATGATGGAAGATAAAGGCCAAATGGCCCATCCAGTCTGTCTATCCACAGTAGCCATTATCTCTTCTCTCTAAGAAATCCCCTGTACCTATCCCATGCTTTCTTGAATTCAGACACAGTTTATCTCTCCACCACCTCTTCTGGGAGACTGTTCCACGCATCTACCAACCTTTCTGTAAAAAAGTATTTCCTTAGATTACTCCTGAGCCTATCACCTCTTAACTTCATCCTATGTCATCTCATTCCAGAGCTTCCTTTAAAATGAAAGATACTTGAATCATTCACATTTATGCCACATAGATATTTAAACATCTCTATCATATCTCCCCTCTCCCGCCTTTCCTCCAAAGTACACATATTGAGATCCTTAAGTCTGTCCTCATCACCTTATGATAAAGACCATGCACTATTTTAGTAGCCTTCCTCTGGACCGACTCCATCCTTTTTATATCTTTTTGAAGGTGTGGCCTTTAGATTTGTACACAATATTCTAAATGAGGTCTCATCAGAGTCTTATAAAGGGGCCTCGATATCTCCTTTTTCCAGTGGGTGGAGGTGTAGTCATACATAGGAGTCTGCCTGGCATCCCGAAGATCAACTTTCCAGAAACATTCACAGCATTGTGACAATGAAATTTCTAATCCAGCTACTGTAAGAAAGCTGAAAGCAGGTTGCAGCACTGCTTCTCTCAGGTCACAGTGAGAACACAGGCTGACAGCCTGTGAGAGACATCGGAGGAGGTTGGAAAACTGGAGTTTTGAGAGTTTCTGGATGTTCCTAAAAATCCTAAAATCACCATTTTTATAGTTTGGGAATGTAAAAAAATTGCAATTTTGGTGCAAATTTCTTGATGGTGATCATCTTGGATTTTTAGCGATTTGGTGTTTTTTTTTTTCTAAAGCTCCCTGCTTCTTCAAAACTGCAAATTTTGCCTAGAAAATTGCTGGGTTATAGTCCCTGGGCTCTCCTTATGTGGATTCTTATCAGGATTATGGAAATTTACCGTGTTTAGAGAGTTATTTCACCACGTGCCGCATGGCACAAGCAGGGGGCCCCGCAGCATCCAGCTTAGTCTCTCCCCTGCTGAAGCAGGGGACCAAACGCTCAGCTAGCCCGGTGGGGAAGCCTTTGTGACTTTCGGGGCTCAGTACGGCTGGTGATTCAATTCACCAGGCTGCAGTTCCTTCTAGCCTAAGAAACACAAATTTTAGTCACCTAAAGGTGCCTCTATGCCCCAGGAGCTGGACACTTTCTTCTGACTTGAAATTTTTGTGGTATGAATCTCAAAACCAGTGTTTTTCCCCCTGCAAAGTCCCAATCCGCCTCTATGGCGTCTCTCCTATGGATACGTCCTTGTTTCACCCGGCCACTGTGCTTGCTCTGCCTGACCCTAGTCTGGAGGATCCTGATGCAGTCCCGTGTGAAGTCACAGCAGCTAATCAGCTAGCAGCTCTGTATGGGCAGGAGCAAAGGAAGGTTGTTCCTGCCGCAGTTCACCGCTGGACCACCAGGGAAACTAAAGGTACACATGGGGAGGCAGGAGGGAGGTAAAAATTCTTAGAATCGGCTGGAACCGGAGGCAGGATGAACCCCTCCTGTCCTGACCACTGCTGGACCACCAGGTCTCATGGCAGGCCTGGTGGAGACCCGCAAGGCATTGGGAGGGAGGGGGGACAGGGTATAGAGACTGACAAGACAGGGAGTGAGTGAGTGAGGCGGCTGAGTGCAGAGGCTGGCAGGGCAGCAAGGGAGGGAGAACAGGGTGCAGGGCAAGGCAAAGTACTGCACTTGAATATTAACCTCCCGGTTTATATTTGAGTCAACCTTTTTTCCTCTTTTTATGGGGAAAAAGGTTACCTCGGTTTATATTCGAGTATATACGGTAGCTTCATGGAAAAAGCTAAATTTAGTAGACAACTCTAAATGGTGAAACTTGGTGTGTGTTATATAAAAAATTGAATTATAACTAGCAACAAAGAATAAAATCTCATATGTTTACTCCAAAAAATGGATTATTCTTATGAGCTATCTCAATATTCATTGTTAACTAAGGGCCATTTTTCAAAGCTGCTTTAGCGAGTCCTGTGTGACAAATGTGACGCAGCTCATTCAATTCCTATGGGCTGTGTTGCATTTGCTGCGCTGGGATTTGCTACTGCAGCTTTGTAAAATGAGCCCTAAATGACTTCACCAGATATAGTTAATTTTATTTCATGCCATTTCACTATATGATGTTACTCTAAAACTTTCAGTGTTTATCCACAATGTTCATAATTTTGTTTTTTAGCACATTGAACTGAGGGTTTCAACTTAGGATATAGTAAGATGGGGTGTTCTGCCCTGGGCGCTGTCTTGGTAGCGATGAGGCATCCGTCCTTCTCTCCACCCCCTCACTGCTGCGCCCTTTCCCCATACTTCTGTAACGTTCGTGGCGCAAGCAACAGCGCCCAACCTACTGTCACACCTATATCCCGGACTTCAACATATTGTAACTCGCTGACTGTCCAGCTCTTTTCAGTGTAAACCGCCTAGAAGTCTCACGACTATGGCGGTATAGAAGAATAAAGTTATTATTATTATAATGTATGCTCATTGTAAATATACTATTCTAAATTGTATTGGCACCGTACTCTGTTGATTGTTTTGTACTGTTATTTTTAAATGCTTGTATTATTCTTAATGCTTCATTTTAAAACTTCATTAAAAATACCTTGACTTTAACAGGGTCTCAAAGTCCCTCCTCGAGGGCCGCAATCCAGTCGGGTTTTCAGGATTTCCCCAATGGATATGCATGAGATCTATGTGCATGCACTGCTTTCAATGCATATTCATTGGGGAAGTCCTGAAAACCCGACTGGATTGCGGCCCTCGAGGAGGGACTTTGAGATCCTGTAATCTCTGTGAAAGATAGAACCCAGAATCTGACTTAATTTATAGGAAAGAGTATACAGTTTTCTAGAGGGGCCGCTGAAAAGTTCTCAGCCCAACCAACAACCCCCCCCCCCCCACTTTTACTAGAAGTTTCTACTGCGGCCTGGAGTGCTAAATGCTCCGATGCTGTTCCAACGCTTGTAGGAATTCTGTGAGATTCAGAGCAGTATCAGAGCATTTAATGCTCTGGGTCACGGTAAAAACCTCTACCTCTGCTTAGTAAAAGAGGGCCGAAGCTGGGGCAGCCTCCATTGAGGGCTGTACACTTAGGGCTCCTTTTACTAAGCCGCGTTAGGGTTGTAATGCGCGGAATAGCACGCACTACATTGCCCCGCGCACTAGACCTTAATGCCAGCATTGAGCTGGCATTAGTTCTAGAAGCATAGCGCGCGGTAATTTCCTGCGTGCGCTAAAAACGCTAGCGCACCATAGTATAAGAAGCCCTTAGTCCAGTGATTTTCCACTTTTTTTTCCATTGGAAAAAACCAGAATGCAAAAAGTGAAAAATCGCTGGGCCGTGTGTATAGCCCTTGATGGAGACTGCTCCAACTTTGTTGGCTGAGCTAACTTTTCAGCGGCCCCTCGTATTTATACTATATAATTCAGGCTGGCATCAACTACCGTGTTTCCACGAAAATAAGACCTATCCCAAAAATAAGCCCTAGCATCATTTTCAGGGTAGGTCTTAATATAAGCACTACCCCAAAAATAAGCCCTAGTCCCGGGATTTGCCAGAAGCAACTTCAACTTGTAGGGGGAAGGATAGAAGCTGGGCAATATTCTGCTGCACAGGGGGAGGGGAGGAAAGATGCTACACATGTGGGGGAGAGAAAGAAAAGAGGAAGAATTGGGGTGAAGGAAAGGAAGGGAGAGATAATCATGTGCAAACCCCGAAAATAAGACCTAGTGAATTTTTTGGGCCCAAAATTAATATGTCACTGTCTGTACCTGGTAGGGTTAGTAATATCTGTTTTCACAGGCCACCTTTTACACGTGGCCTATTTCCTGAAGTTGCTGAGAAGTCTACCAGATTTTGGCTTCATTCCCCCCACTCCAAGCACATGCTGTTATTCTATTGGTAATTTTTTCTGCCCCTAGTCTTATGGGTATTCTCTGCACCTTGCCCTGCGAAGCCAGAATTTTCCATCTTGGACTCAAGAGCAAGCAGTTCACAGCCTCTGTCCTCTCTCTCTAGAGAAAGTATCCTCTTTTTCACCTAAAGAGGCTCACATCCTCCTTTCATAAGACCCAGCATCCTTCCTGCACTGAAGCCTACATATATCCAGTTAACAGATATCCTTTTCCATTACATTTTAACTCCCTCCTCTGCAATATTTCAGAATCCATCTCTCAACTTCCTCTTTTTCAGTTTGGCTGTCTTCCAACCAAACTGATCAGCAGAACTCTTGTTTATCAATTATCTGCATGCAGTAAGTTAGCTGGATATGTGATATGACAACAGCACAACAGAACAATCTGGAATAGCATTCTGTGTTCTAAATGAATGAAATAAAACTTATTAATGGTGCAAATGATTTTACTGCCTTAAGTAAACTTGCTGTTTTAAGTTTTAAAGCAGTGTATCGCAAACTGTGTGCCTCCTGAAATTTCAGGTGTGCCACAAGATGCTGGGGAGGAGAGGCACTGGCTGACTGCCTACAGGACATACTTCTCGCCGCGAGAGGCACATCCTGTACCAGGGGTAGGCAATACCGGTCCTCGAGATAGATTTGCATCTCAAGGAGGAAGTGCATGCAAATCCATCTCATACATATTCATTGTGGATGTCCTGAAAACCCGACCTGCTGTGTGCAATCCGCCGGCGCCAGTGCCTGTCCTCTCCTCGTATCTTCCCTGCTTTCAACCCCCCTGGTGGCTCAGGACCCGTATGGAGGGCCTTTGTGCATGCGCGGACATCGATGCGATGATGTCATGCACGCACGTGACATCATCAAGCACTTTCAGGATGCCTTAAGCCGCGGTCACTACGTTTAGCGTGCTGCGGCTCGACAAAGTTTGCAGGACACTGTTTTAAAAGCTATGGAGGAGAGTGTGACGTAGTGTTTAGAGCAGGGATAGGGAACTCTGGTCCTTGAGAGCCGTATTCCAGTCGGGGTTTTCAGGATTTCCCCAATGAATATGCATTGAAAGCAGTGCATGCAAATAGATCTCATGCATATTCATTGGGGAAATCCTGAAAACCCGACTGGAATACGGCTCTCGAGGACCAGAGTTCCCTACCCCTGGTTTAGAGCTACAGCCTGAGCACCCTGAGGTTGTGGGTTCAAACCCCATCCTGCTCCCTGTGACCCTGGGCAAGTTATTTAATCCTCCACTGCCCCAGGTACATTAGATAGATTGTGAGCCCACCAGGACAGATAAGGAAAATGACTGAAATACCTGTATATAAACCGCTTTGAGTGTGGTTGCATAACTACAAAAAGGCAGTATACAAGTCGCAATCCCTTTCCCTGTCTCCATTTCTGATGGATGGGCAACATCAATAAGCACAACAGAAAGCACTTATAATTGGTTTATTTATCTTACTTGCCACCTCAACAGTATCTTAAAAGAAACTGACTGTCAGATTGTATGCTCCCAGGGAGCTGAAACTGAAGTCATTTAGAAACAACTTGCAAAATTTAATAGAGAACTTTGTTTGCTGGAGGGGGGGGGGGAGGTGATGAGATGGAAGGTACTTCCAGCAATACTTGTTATAATCAGTTTATCTGCTTTAATGCAAGCAGCAGCCATTCGGATGTCTTCATCTTGCTCCCTCTTTCTGAAAGTTAATGATATCACACTATTAACTATCAGAGTATCAATCAGAAATAATTGTCCTTTCTTCCTTTATCACCTGGGAAGAAATTATGAGACCATTTCTGTAGTAGTGTGTTCTGTTAATGGAAGAGTTGGACTTTGTTGTGCCTAAATTTGAACAGGAGGATTAGAAAAAGACCCTCAGTTAATCTACTCTGGATTCCGTACGTGTGGTGATTTTTCCCTTCCCGTGAACTGGCTTGCAGAGAGAGAATACTTTCAGCTTTGAGCACCTTTCCTATAGAGGTGGAGTCCTAGTCCACACCTCAGTTTTTTCTCTGCAAACTGTGCAGAGGGGTTCTGATCTGCTCTGCTTAGATTTTTTGCTTTCTTGCATTTAAAGTTTGGTTTGGGTTTTTTTTTTTTTTTGAGGCTTTGGTACCCTGCAACCTCATTCTTGGGAATTCACTGCCTGAGAAAGAACTCAGACCTGCCGTGCTGGTCTGCAGCTCTGCAGGACAAGCCTTCAGGTGAACCTGGAGGGCCAGCCTGCTTTGTTTTTTCTGGGCTCAGGGTCCATTGCCCCTGGAGCCAGTTCGCCTTCTGAGTTTCTCAGTGGCTTGAGTGTAGGCTGTGGGTACCCTGAGTAAGGAGGAATCGTAGGAAATATCTGAGGTAGAAATGTCCTTTCCTCCATTCAGCTGTGTTGAAAAAGTTGCAGGCAGGCACCTTCAGAAAACTATGAGTAAAACCCCCTTCTTTCTTTTTTTTAATTATTATCATTATTATTATTAGTTGTTTTTATATACCGCCTAACAAGGTTATCTAAGCGGTTTTACAATCAGGTACTCAAGCATTTTCCCTATCTGTCCCAGTGGGCTCACAACCTAGCTATGGAAGAATCGGAGTGGGTTAGAAAATTCCAGTTGATCCCATGGCTCCTGAGTTCCAGCAGCTCTTTGCCCAGTCAAAGGTGGATTCAGCGGTCGCTCATGTTACCAAGCGTACTGCTCTCACGAGCAAAGGAGGTGTCATGCTGAAGAATGCGCAGGACCGCAGGGTGGACATGGTTATCAAGAAAAAATATGAGGCCCTGGTTCTAGGGATCAGGGCTACTGCTGCTTCTATTGCTGCAAGGGCCTGCCACACTAGGTTGTGCCAGATACTTTCTGTGGAGGAGGACACCTACCCTCATCTCGTATGGGAAGGTGTGGATTATGTGGCGGATGCTTGCTACGACCATATAAGAGTCATGAGCAAGGTGTCTGCTTATGCAATTTTGGCTCACTAGATGCTCTGGATCTGACAATGGGCAGGTGACTCAGTGTCCAAGGCTACCTCAAACAGACTACTACTAATTTTTTCAATTATATAGTGCTGAAAGACGTATGTAGTGCTGTACAATTTGACATTTACTAGATGGTCCCTGCTCGGAAGAGCTTACAATCTAACCTGGACAGACAGACATGAGATATAGAGTTGAGAGGAGTTAAGGGTTGAATGCAGTCTCGAAGAGGTGGGCTTTTAACTTGGCTTTGAACCCTGCCAGAGACAGAGCCTGCCATAAGGATTCGGGCAGTTTGTTCCAAGCTTATGGTGCAGCAAGATAGAAGGGACAGAGTCGAGTTGGCAGAGGAGAAGGGCACAGATAGGAGCGACTTACCAGCTGAGGCAGATGCTTTTTGGTGAGGGCCTTGGTGATCTTATGGCCAATGTGGTAGATTGCTGTCTTACGTCCCTGCAGGAAAACATGCCTCACAGGCCGCTAGGTGGGAGTAGGGGTACTTTATGTCCCTCCTGCCGCTCTCAACAGTACTACCAGGGTTTCTCATACAGAGGCCCATCCAATGTTACTGGCAGTGTTTCAGCAGCTCCAGGCACCAGCAGACTGCTGGGACCCACCTCAACCCTCCTAAAAAGACCCAGCAGTGACGTCAGGCTGCCAGCTCCACTCCCTCATATTGAGGGGGCAGTTGTTAGCATTTCTGGGAGAGTGGGAGAAAATCTCCTCAGATCAATGGGTGCTGGATATCGTCCGAGAGGGTCATAAGATCAAGTTTTATCACCCTCCCATTGATCTGTTCCTCGATTATCCTGCTGGATGGCCGGAGAAGAAGATCAAGGTCTGAGCCACTCTCCAGAGGCTTTCAGACCTTCAGGCCATAGAATCTGTCTCCGGCTCGGGCTCAGATATTTTATCTTGCCAAAGAAAGACATGGAGGACTGGAGGCCCATTTTGTATCTCAAAGTAGTGAATGTGTTTCTGAAGATACCATGTTTCCACATGGAGACAGCCCCTTCGGTCATCACGGTGGTGACTCCAAGAGAGCTTCTAGCCTCCCTGGACCTCACAGAAGCTTTTATGCATATTCCAATCTTTACGGACCACAGAAAATATCTGCGGTTCCACGTACTTCAGCAGCATTTCCAGTTTGCGGCTCTCCTATTTGGGCTAGTAACAGCCCCCCACACATTCACCAAGGTAATGGTGGTGGTGGCAGATCATCTCCAGCGCATGGGGATTCAGGTTCATTCCTATCTGGACTACTGGCTAATAGGGCCCTGTCCAGACCGGAGTGCTTGCTGCTGGTTCGTCATGGACCAGCTCCAGTGTTTGAGCTGGATTGTCAGCTTCAGAAAGAGCCATCTGAACCCACCCAAAGACTGGAGTATCTTGGCATTTTCTTTGACATGGATTAGCGCTGAGTGTTTCTTCCCAAACCACACAAAGAGAAGCTCCAGATCCAGATCCGGTCTTTATTGGAAATGCAATATCTGACACCTTGGCATTACTGCTGGGCTCCATGGCAGCCATGCTGGAGGTTGTCCCCTTGGCCAGAGGCCGTAAGTGGCCTCTACAAGAATCTCTTCTGCCCCATTGGTCTCCGCAGAAGCATCTTCTTTAGTTGCAGCTCGCTTGGACTGGAGCTTAGAGTCTCAGTCTCCGCTGGTGGCTTCAAGATCTGCCCTTTTTGAAGGGCATGTTTATTCAGATCTCAGAATTTCCCTGTTCCCCTCCTTTTTTTGTTTTTTGCTCCAGTGGAGCTTGGTTGCTTTGGGACTAAACTAAGGTGTGGACAGGGGCTCCGCCTCGACAGAGGAGGTGCTCAAAGCTGTAAGTACTGTATTCTCTCTTCAAGCCAGTTAACAAGAAGGGATAAATCACCATACATAAAGAATCTGTAGTAGATTAATTGAAAGAAGATTATCCAGATGAGACCTAGTCTTTCATTCTAGGTAGCGATATACTGCTTGTAACCTGCCTATAACTCTGATATGCGAGGATTCAGTGGGACATAAGATTGCACATAACATCTTTCATCAGTCTAAAACCTCTTATCCAATGTCTATATGATTTTACTTTGCAGTATTTACCCGTAAGTGTTTTTAAAGTGCTATTATTTGTAAACTTTTTAAATAAAATAGCTGTAAACTGGTTCAAAATGACACACTTATTTTGTAGGCAGTAAGGGGAAATTCTGTAAATGGCATCTAAATAGATAGCCTTGTCAATCACACTTAGGTGCGATTCTGTACTAGGTACCTGCCTTAAAATGTAGGTGCCTCTAATGTAGCGGTGCCTAAGGCCTTCTCCATCCCTAAACACATCTACTTTGGAGTTAGGCACCGCTAGGCACCTGTCTTTTGTAGAATTGCGCCTAATAAAATAGGTGCCTATTTCCCAATTAATTTTTATTTTATTATGAGCTTGTTAAAGCTCATAATTGAAGCTAATTTACTAATTAACCCCTTCTTTTGTCAAGCTGCGCTAGGAGCTTTTAGCGCAGGCCAGCGAGGTAAATGCTCTGACGTTCATAGGAATTCTATGAGCATCGGAGCATTTACTGCACTGGCCTGCACGGAAAACCTGAAGCGCAGCTTAATAAAAGAGGGCCCTAAGTTAGGTGCCTATCATTAGGCACCGTTTATAGAATTTTCCCCAAGGGTTCACACGCTAATCCTGGCTAATCAGCATGTGAAAATGCAGCTGCACAACTGATTTTTACAGGAAAAGGCAGTGAAGCCTGGGGGAGTGGCGAAAAAGCACGCATCGGGCCTTCAGAGTAGTGCAATGGTGGGGCTCTGGCGGCAGCCGGCTATGAGATGGAGAAGAACAGCAGCTGCCGGGGGCTAACCGTCAGGAGTCTGGTGGATGGAGGCAGCCTGCTGCAGATTAGGGACAGCAGAACTTTGGGCTCTTTTAAAATGAATGTGAGGCGGCAGGAGGGTAAAAGGGCTGTAGTAGCAGAGCTCCAGTTTCGGCTGAGCCATTGGCCATCAGGCGCTGTTCCCCTGCAATTGTTAATTATATTGTTTTGACTGTGGACTTCAATATCGGCTGTGACCTGTCTCCTCCTTTCTACCACGGTTGGGATCTAGAGATCATCTTCGGCCAGTGATAGACTATCATCGAGGGTTCTTCTTGGCCATTGTATCCTGCTGTTGCTTGGGCTGCTTTGGGTCGTTGAGGTTTTGATTTACTTTAATGCTATTCTTTTCTTTTCTTTTTTTTATTATTTGAATTGTTTTATCTTTCCTATTTACTAATTGTTTTCTCAGGTACTTTAGCTAGATTGTGAGCCTTCGGGACAGTTAGAGAAGTTCTAAATGCCTAGTTTTTATTTTACTGTAACCCGTTCTGAGCTTCTGGGGAGGACGGGCTATAAAAATGAACAAATGAATAAATAAATACCCCCTCCATGGAAAAATTAAAAAATATATTTTTAGCACATGATTGGTTTGCACAGATTAGAAATTTTCTGCAGTAAGCCTTTTTAAGCTACAATGAGCATGTGCTGGTGTTTACTATTGTGCAATAAAAGAACCCCTCTATTAGGGTAATCATATTATGATATTTGCTGTAGTCCAAATTCTATTTATGTTGCTAAAAAAAAATTTGCGCTTAGTGCTATTCTATAAACCTCCTCTGGAGTTAGGCGTGGTTTATAGAATACGAGTAGCGCCTGTCTGCATGGCAAACATTTTAGATGAGGCCTTTTATGTCAATGAAACAAGACATAAATGTCTGCGCCTAAATTGTGCGTGGATTGGGCGTAGTCTATAACAGTGCCCCTAACTGTAAGGAAATCCCACAACCTGCCCATGCCCCTCCCCTAGCTGTGCCTCCTTTTGAGTTCTGCGCAGGAGAACTTAACGTGCACCACTTTATAGAATACGCTTAGAAAGTTATGCATGTAAATTCTAGTTAGTGGCAATAATAGTTTGTAAATTGGCAATTATCAGTGCTGATAGGTTTGTTAATCAATCAAGTTGTGCACACAAATTGGCAATGCACACAGATTTACATGTGTGACTTTGGTCACAATATATAGAATCTGGGGGTTTATGTATAAATTTCACTCTTTGAGTTTATGATGTGGCATTCAGTCTGTTACTGAGTTGTTTTCTTCTGGTTTCCATTTTCTCTCCTTATATTTAAGGAGAACTTATTTTATTGCACAGAAAGTTGGATGAATTTTTATTTTTCCCTTTTTAATTGGATTATACTGTATCTAAAATTGGATTCAATTATAAAAGTCATATATGGAGTAAATAGTTTTGAAACAAGGTCCCGCATGAACGACTACTTTGAAAAATTGTGAGCCATGGAATCGAGGGTGAAATACTCACGTGGATTAAAAACTGGTTGGCGGATAGGAAACAGAGAGTGGGGGTTAATGGACAATACTCGGACTGGAAAATCGCCATGAGTGGAGTGCCCCAGGGTTCGGTGCTTGGACCCGTGCTCTTCAACATATGTATAAACGACCTAGAAATTGGTACGACGAGCGAGGTGGTAAAATTTGCGGACGATACAAAGTTATTCACAGTAGTGAAGACACGGAAGGATTGCGTGACATAAACACGCTTATGAAATGGGCCGCGAGATGGCAAATGAGGTTTAATGTGGATAAGTGTAAGGTGATGCATGTCGGTTACAAAAATCTTATTCACGAATACAGGATGTTCGGTGCCGTACTCGGAGAGACCCCCCAGGAAAGACGTTTGGGAATACTAGTTGGCAAGTCAATGAAGCCATCCGCGCAATGCGCGGCGGCAGTGAAATGGGTGAACAGAATGCTAGGAATGATTAAGAAGGGGATCACGAACAGATTGGAGAAGGTTATCATGCCGCTGTACTGGGCCATGATAGAAACATAGAAACATAGAAAGGTGACGGCAGAAAAGGGCTTCAGCCCATCAAGTCTGCCCACTCCACTGACCCACCCCATTAAGTCTGAGTGCTGCTCGACCCACATAGGGATCCCACTGGATGTCCCATTTATTCTTAAAGTTGAGCACGCTTGTGGCCTTGATCACCTGCACTGGGAGTTTGTTCCAGTGATCTACCACTCTTTCTGTGAAGAAATATTTCCTGGTGTCACCGCTAAATATCCCTCCTCTGAGTTTGAGCGGGTGCCCCCTTGTGACTGAGGGTCCCTTGGGAAAGAATATATCGTGTTCCGCCTCGACACGACCTGTGACGTACTTAAAAGTCTCAATCATGTCACCCCTTTCCCTGCGCTCCTCTAGAGAGTAGAGCTGCAATTTGTCCAGTCTTTCCTCGTATGAGAGACCTTTGAGTCCGGAGACCCTCCTAGTGGCCATTCGCTGGACCGACTCAGCTCGAAGCACATCTTTACAGTAATGTGGTCTCCACCTGGAATACTGTGTCCAGCACTGGTCACCGTACATGAAGAAGGACACAGTACTACTCGAAAGGGTCCAGAGAAGAGCGACTAAAATGGTTAAGGGGCTGGAGGAGATGCCGTACAGTGAGAGGTTAGAGAAACTGGGCCTCTTCTCCCTTGAAAAGAGGAGACTGAGAGGGGACATGATCAAAAAATTCAAGATAATGAAGGGAATAGACAGTAGATAAAGACAGGTTATTCACCCTTTCCAAGGTAGAGAGAATGAGAGGGCACTCTCTAAAGTTAAAAGGGGATAGATTCCGTACAAATGTAAGGAAATTCTTCTTCACCCAGAGAGTGGTGGAAAACTGGAATGCTCTTCCGGAGGCTGTTATAGGGGAAAATACCCTCCAGAGATTCAAGATAAAGTTAGACAAGTTCCTGATAAACCAGGAATTACACAGGTAAGGCTAGACTCAGTTAGGGCACTGGTCTTTGACCTAAGGGCTGCCGCGGGAGCGGACTGCTGGGCACTGCTGGACCACTGGTTTGACCCAGCACCGGCAATTCATGTGTTCTTATGAAACCTTCCCCTAAATGCTGGGAAAAGACAATGTACACTTTAACAACACAGACACTGTCAGATGCCACATTTAGGAGAGACGTTCCCAGGATAATAACATTTCCAATGCAATAAGTGAGACATTCTAGACATAGGCATCCTGGGACTGTCGGCCAAGTCTCTTCCCTGTTATGTCTCGATTATTCACGCTTATGATATCACTAGCAATCCAATCAGTCCTATATTGTTGGAAAGATCTCTCCAAAATAGATTTCCACATGTGGTGGAACTCATTATGCTTAATAGGAAAGTATGAACGTATTCTTGCGGAACGTTCAAATACACTATCTAAATTTAACATCATTTGGAAGCCTCTTATAGATTATTGTGGCAATTGACCTTTTGTTTTCAAACTGGTGTATGTAGATATGCTCATCATATATAACTTTGTTAATTGTACCTATTCTGATATCTGCTTATGCACATATATTATGTAGTAATAATTGAAGTTGTTACTAATGAGATTTTTGATATCCTCATCACACTTATTATTTTTATTAATACTTGTATAACATGTTGAAATGTATTCCCTGAATTGTGTTCATGTTTATCTACCTGTTATTTCTTTTTTGTAACTGAAGCAATACATAAAACCAATAAAAACGTCTGAACTCAAAAAAAAGTCTCTTCCCTGAAGAAGCCCTTTCTGGAAACGTCAATCGCTCCTCCTAAACTTACTTGCTCCACTTCATCACTGACACTGAAACCGTGGATTGAAGACAAAGTTTTATTTTATTTTTCTTTCCAGCTTATGATTTATCTGTAATCTTATCTATTGTTTTGCCTTTTGTCTTTGTTTTGTTCTATTTCTATCATTTAAATTTCACCAGAATTCTACTGTTCAACGGCTCCCCCTTCTGCTTCTATTCCTTTCTCTCCTCTCTTCTACCTTCCAAAGTATTTAGATCAATGCTGTCTTGTTAAAATGTTTATTTTATTTTTATTTTTCCTCTAACTCTACTTTTCACTTCTCTATTACCCTCCAGGTACTTTAGTTAGATTGTGAGCCTTCGGGACAGTAAGGGAATTTTTCAAGTACCTTTCTTATTTCTAATCTTAATGTATATTTTCTGTAAACCGCTTAGAACCTAACGGATGTAGCGGTATATAAGAAATAAATTACATTACATTACAGTTGTTATTTCCCAGTAGCCGTGTGCTGTTGCAGAAGGAATCCACTGTGGATTTTTCACTCTGCCGCCATTGTACTTCACTGGGCTCTCTAGCCCCACATTCAGTTCTTTCCTTCTGCACGGTGCCTGCAGGAGTGTTCTGCTTTCCCCATATTATTATTTTTAACTTAATGTAATTTCATCCCCTTTTCAGGTAATTTAGTGCTTGGAGCGAATTTGAAGCTCTACCTGCTTGAGAATTCACAGACTTTGGTCTGTAGCTGGCAGGCCGATCCCACTGGGTACCTGTTTACCATCCTGTATAGTTTTCTCTGGAGCTCAGGGCCATCCCTGAGGTGGTCTCACCTGCTGTTCATCAGGGGTTGAGCACAGGCTGTTAGGCGCCCTTAGGTGGCTCGGTAGTGTCTCGCAGGGTGCTGGCTGCATGTTGCCCATTCCAGTGAGCATCTGTTAGTCTGCAGGGGTGAAAGTGTAGTCAGACATAGACCGAAGATCTGCTTTGTAGAAGTATTCCCAGTATTGTGGCAGTGAAATTTCTCATCCAACTACTGTGAGAGAGCTGAAAGCAGTTTGCAGCACAGATCCTGTCAGGTCACACAGTGAGTACACAAGCTGACAGCCTGTGAGAGACATCGGGGGCTGTTGGAAAAAGTCAGATTTTGAAGGTTTCTGGATGTTCCCCTGCTGAAAAATCCTAAAATCGCCATTTTTGCAGTTTGGGAATTGTGAAAAATATCGTAAATTTTGAGCAAATTTTTTTACAGCGGCCATCTGGATTTTTAGGAATCTTTTTTTTCTAAAGTTCCCTGTTTCTTCATAACTGCAAATTTTGCCTGGAAAACTGCTGGGATGGAGTCCTTGGGCTGTTCTCAAGTGGATTCTTTCCAGAGTTGTGCAAATTTAGTGCTTTTAGAGCATCCTTGCACCAAGGTCTATGTGGCACAGCTGGGGGGAGGGGGGCTATAGCGTCCAACTTAACTTCTCCCATGCTGAAGCATGTGACCAAACACTCAGCTAGCCTGTCGTGGTGGCCGTTGTTATTTTCGGGGCTCGGCATGGCTGGTACTTCCGTCAGCCAGGCTGCGGACCTTTCGCAGCCTAAGAAATGCAAATGTAAGTCATCTAAGGGTGAGTTTCCACCCCAGGAGCTGGACACTTTTTCTAAATTTATGAAATTTTTGTGGTCAGAGGTTTAGAGCAGGTGGTCTCCCCATGAACAGTCTCTGTCTGCCTCTGCGGTGTCTCTTAGTGGCATGGTGAATTTGGGCATGGCCTCGCCTCATCCTGCTGTGGCTTTTGTGCTACCTTATCCTTGTCTGGGGGACCTGGATCCTGATGTTTCCCTTACTGAACCCTTGTTTGCAAGTACAGCGCTTCCTGGAGTGGGAGATCAGGGGCTGTATGCTGGATCTGCGATCCCTCTGGGGTCTTGGATCCTGTGGATGATTCTACTGTCTTTCGATTATTTAAGTTTGCGGCTCTGCTAGACCTTATTTATGAGCCATTGCAGGAATTGAATTTAGTTACTCAGCTGGCTCCGTCCACTCCTTCCTCCTGGTTATGTGGTGTGCGCACGCAGTAAATTACCTTTCCCTGGCACCCTGATATGAGTGTTCTGGTCTCGGAGCAGTTTGACTCTCCGGAGGGTTCTCTGAAAATTTCTAGAGGTATACAGGATACAAACAGACAGAAAGAAGGTTCATCCAAAAATTTTTGATGGTGCGGAGCTTCCATAAGACCGAGATACATTTCTTAAACAGTAGATCGACATATTTTTCCAGAGTTGGATGTTTATCGAGAGTTACACCCAGTATTTTTATTGTTTGTTCAATATTATATTCTCGCCCGACCACATGAATCGTATTTTCTTTTATCTTTTCGTTAGGTGTAGCTAAAAAAAATTTGCTTTTTTTCAGTATTTAATTTTAATTTAAAAGCGGTCATAAACCGTCACCCTAAGACTCTGCCGGATAGTAGGCCCAGAACCTCCAGGGATTCTGGTCGTTCTAATTTTCGTGGCTCAAGGTGTTCCAAACCGTATGCAAATGCCATATCGCAGAGATTTTCACAGGGATCCTGACGACAATATAGTGGCTACAGGCGTTCTCAGTCTTCCACCTCCCTGTTCTATGCCCTCTGCCAGAAAGGATCAAAAACACCAGGCCGAGAGATGCCCCTCTGTGGAGAGATGCCCCTCTGCGGATAGGAGCCAGCTCTCAATATTTCTTCCTGCCTGGATGTGCGTTACATTCGACCAGTGGTACTTAGACATTATTCATCGTGCTACAAGATGGAATTTACTCGACCTCTGACAGATTGGTTCATGGACTCTCCTTCAGGTCACCTGGACAAAGTGCTCCAAGTTCAAGTCACCGTTCAGCACTTGCTGGATAATCAAGCTATAGAGCCAGTACTGCCCGACCTCTTGGGTTCTGGCAGATACTCCATATACTTTATTGTGCCAAAGAAAGGCTCAGAAGATTGGAGGCCTATTCTGGATCTTCAGCACGTGAATGCAGCTCTCAAAATTCCCTGATTCCGAATGGAGACCGTGCATTTGGTCATTGCAGTGGTGGCCCCAAGAGAGTTTCTTGCCTCTCTGGATCTCACAGAGGTGTACTTGCACATTCCTATTTTTCCACCCAAATTTTTGTATTTTCATGTTCTGGGATAGAATTACCAGTTCTCATCCCTGCCCTTTGGGCTGGCGACAGTTTCTGGACCTTCACCAAGATGATGGTGGTAATGGAGGCTTACTTTCGAAAGATGGGTCTCCAGGTTCATCCGTACTTAGACTGGCTGATCAGAGCTCTCTCGTTGGCCAAGGGTTGACACAGGGGAGCAAGTGCTCCAGGTTTTGGAGGACTTGAGCTGGATTATCAACTTCATGAAGAGCCATCTGATGCCAAACAGTCACTGAAATACCTGGAAGTCCTTTTCAACACAGTGGTGGGCTGCGTCTATCTACCAGAAGCATGCAGCAGAAACTGTGTACCCAGATTTTTTCCTTTCTACAGTGGCTGGCTCCATCAGCATGGGATTATCTTCAAGTTGTGGGATCCATGGTTGCCATACTGGATGTGGTTCATTTGGCAAGGGCACACATGCATCCTCTCTTGCTAGGCTTTGCACAGGGATGCCTTGCAGGCCTCTCTACCTCGGACTCTGGAAGCCCGAGAAAGCATGGACTGGTGGCTTCTCCCACAGTTGCTTTGCAGGGGCGTACCTCTACACATTACCTCCTGGGCTGTGGTGATGACAGATGCCAGCCTTTGGTGCTGGGGAGCCATTGCATCATTGTCCTGTTCAGGGGTCCTGGACTCCATCTCAGCGAAAATGGTCAGTCAACCGGTTAGAGCTCAGAGCCATTTGACTAGCTCTGATGAGATTGCAGAGGACTCTGGAGGGCCAAATAGTCAGGGTCTTCTCTGACAATGTGAAGGTAGTAGCCTACTCAATTACCAGGGAGGGACTAAGAGCACTCCTCTGGCTCAGGAAACCCGCCTTTTTTTTCTTTGAATGGAACGTCATCTCCTGTCTCTGACAGCAGTGCATGTGGTGGGAATAGACAATGTTCAAGCAGATTTCCTCAGCAGACAGACTCTGGATCTGGGTGAGTAGGGTGCTGGGGTCAGTCCCACTTTGACCTCATGGTCAAGGCAAAAAACAAAAAAGCGGATCGAAGATTCGAGCCTGGAAATGAGGGGTTTAATGTTCTGGTGCAGCTGTGGCCTCAGGAGATTTTCCTCTGTCTTTCCCCCTTGGCCAATGATTGTCCAGGTTATTTGACGAATCACAGCCCAATCAGACCATGTCATTCTGGTGCAGTGGCGTACCTAGGGGGGGGGCGGGCCACCCCGGGTACCAGCCCTGAGGGGGTGTTCCCGGCCTTGCCGCTCAGTCCCCCCCACGCCCGAAGGACCGCTCGCCCCACTGACCTTCCAGCACACCTATGAAGCAGCCCGCAGTAGGATCGCGACGTCAGCAATCCCTCAGCTGCTTGGGCGCTGCTTCCTGCGCCGCGGTCCCGTCCCTCCTCTGACGTCAGAGGAGGGGGTGGGACCGCGGCGAAGGAAGCAGCTCCTAAGCAGCGCAAAGATAGCTGACGTCGCGATCCTGCTGCGGCTGCTTCATAGGTAGTGCGGGGAGGCCAGGGGGGCGAATGGTCCTTCGGGGTGGGTCGGGGCATCAGGCCTTCAGGGTGGGGCGGGCGGGCGGGCAGGCAGACTTTCAAGGGGGAGGGGGGTGACAGGCAGGCAGGCAGGCCTTCAAGGGGGGGTGCAGGTCTTCGGGGGGGGGTGCAGACCTTCAAGGGGGTGCAGGCCTTCAAGGGGGGGACAGGCAGGCAGGCCTTCAAGGGGGGGACAGGCCTTCAGGGGGGGTGCATGCCTTCAGGGGGGGTGCCGACCTTCAAGGGGGTGCAGGCCTTTAAGGGGGGGACAGGCAGGCAGGCCTTCAAGTGTGGGGACAGGCCTTCGGGGGGGTGCAGGCCTTCGGGGGGGGGTGCAGACCTTCAAGGGGGTGCAGGCCTTCAAGGGAGGGGACAGGCCTTCAAGGGGGGGACAGGCAGGCAGGCCTTCAAGGGGGGGACAGGCCTACAAGGGGGGGGGACAGGCCTTCAAGGGGGTGCAGGCCTTTGGGGGGGTGCCAACCTTCAAGGGGGGGTGCAGGCCTTCAAGGGGGGGGGACAGGCCTTCAAGGGGGGACAAGCAGGCAGGCCTTCAAGGGGGGGACAGGCCTACAAGGGGGTGGGACAGGCAGACCTTTAAGGGGGGACAGGCCTACAAGGGGGTGGGACAGGCAGACCTTTAAGGGGGGATAGGCCTTCAAGGGGGGACAAGCAGGCAGGCCTTCAAGGGGGGGTCAGGCCTTCAAGGGGGGGGACAGGCCTTCGGGGGTGCAGGCCTTCGGGGTGGGTGCAGGCCTTCGGGGTGGGTGCAGGCATTCGGGGTGGGTGCAGGCCTTCGGGATGGGTGCAGGCCTTCAGGGGGGACAGACCTTCGGGTGGGGGGTACAATCCTTCGGGGAGGGTGCAGGCCTTCAGGGGTGGGGTTTAGGCCTTCAGAGGGGGACAGACCTTCGGGTGGGAGGTAAAGTCCTTCGGGGGGGGGTGCAGGTCTTCAGGGGTGAGGTGTAGCCCTTCGGAGGGGGGACAGACCTTCGGGGGAGGGGGGTCCTGGTGTAAAAGTACACAGAGGGAGAGAGGGAAGGGGGGGTTCAAAGATACGTGCATATGCCAGACTTTGGGGGTTAGAAATAATGGGTCTAAAAACAGAGGAGTGGGAGAGAGATGGTGCATAATGGGATTTAGGGAGGGAAAGAACAGAAAGGGAGAGAACTTGGAAACAGGAGATGGTGTGGAGGGGGGATAGAGATACTGGATAGGAGGATAGTTGGGAACAGAAAGGGAGAGATGGTGGATCCTGGGGTGGTGGGGAGTTGAGAAAAGGTGAATCTGTGGATGGAGACAAAAAAAAGGAAAGATGCCAGATCTCTGGGAGAGGGAAGGGAAACGGAAGGGGAGAACAGAGATGGCAGACGGATGGTTAGCACGGAGAAAGGAGACCCTGGCAAGCAAGACAACAAGAGCCTGGGACCAACAAGATTTGAATATTGATCAGAGAACAAAAGGTAGAAAAAAATAATTTTATTTTCTGTTTTGTGATTACAATATGTTAGATTTGAAAAGTGTACATGAGACAGCTTGAAATGGGAACTTTTCTATTTTTGTGAATGGCAAGGCTGAGTTCAGTTAAAATATATGCTTTATAAGAAAATATAATAATGTGTTTTATAAAGTTTATAAGCATTGCTGGCATACTCGGTGAGGTGTTCCTAGTGTTGGTGGTGGTGGTAGCATGTCAGTGTGTTGAGAGGAAGAGGTAGTCTAGGTACAATGAAAGTAAATAGCAAAAATGTTTGAGTAGATAATTAAGGAAATCTTTTTCATATTGCTTGCTTATGGACTGGGAAAAAAGACTGTTCAAGCAAATGTCTCCAGAACTGCTTTAATGGAAAAATGTGATTTTTTTTTTTTAAGTACTTTGTGAAATTTATTGTTGTTGTGAAATTTATTGTTATACTTTGTTTAAACTTAAAAAGCGGTGTCATTAACAGTGAATCTAATCGAAAAATCGATTCAACAGGGTGAATCGAATCGAATGAAATATTTTTCTCTGAATCGGGCAGCACTATTGGCTACCATGAGAATGGGCTACTGGGCATGATGGACCATTGGTGTGACCCAGTTAGGCTATTCTTATGTTATGTTCTCATCTGTAGGGGCCTTTGTTTTCACTTCTTATTTTAATGTATTTTTTTCCTGGGAACTTATCAGTGTTTTTTTATAATGGGAACAAAAATGGAAGAGAATTAATGTGTGTGGAATGGGGGGGTAACTAATTTCTTCAGCTAAATAATTCAATCCACTTCAAACAGACATAGGAGAACTCACACACCATTCACACACCCTCCAACCAAAAACGTCAAAAGAAAAAAAACTGTTCGACAACCTCCTAGCCATTCGAGCTGCAACACTTGACCCCCAACTCTACAACCTATTGACCTCGACCACAAACTACAAAACCTTAAAAAAAGAAATAAAAACCCTTCTATTCAAAAAACACATAAAACCAAACTAACATAATCAGAACTGTCCCAAGCATCACCTGCAACTACTCCATATGTACTTCTGATGTCATGACAATTCAGACATAATTTATGTTATGTTATGTTTGGAATAATGGTTACATAAATGAGGTTCAATAAAAGAAAATTTTCACTGCCTGTTTCTATTCTGACCATTTATTCCATTTCATGGTTATTGCAAAAAAAAAAAAAAAAAAAAAATTTTTTCCATGGGGGGGGGGGGGGGGGTGTCAAAAAATGATGGGCCCCGGGTGCCACATACCCTAGGTACGCCACTGTTCTGGTGGCCCCAGATTGGCCTTGCAGATCTGATGTGGCCACGCAGATCTGATGTGGCTGCGCAAAGGTCACAGCCTTTGGCTGAGCACCTCTCCGGACCTTCTCTCGCAGGGTCCGGTCTCCATTGAAGATCTGGGCCACTTTGCTCTTACAGCATGGTTTTTGAGCATGCAGCCTTAGAACATAAATGATATTCTTCCCTGGTTGTTGATAGTCTTCTGAAGTCTAAGAAGTCATCCACGATGTTGGCTTATGCTAAGGCGTGAAAGGCCTTCCAAAACTGGTGTGCCCTTATTCAGGTGGACCCTTATTCAGCTCTGATCTCGCTGATTCTCACCTTTCTTCGGGCTGGTTTGGATAAAGGCCTCACTGTGGCTTCTCTTCAGCTCCAAGTGGCCGGGCTCTCCTGTTTTAGAGCCCAGGAGTGTCGGTCCTCCTTGGCATCTCATCCTGATGTCACTAGATTCTTGAAGGGGGCTCTTTGTGTCAGACCGCCGGTTAAGCATCCTTTCCCTTCCTGGGACCTTAACTTGGTGTTCTAAAGCCTTTCCAAGGCTCCTTTTGATTCTCTTCGAGATGCTTCCCTCTTGGACTTGATGCTCAAGACCGTTTTTCTGGTTGCCATTACTTTGGAGTGTCGTATGTCAGAACTGTAGGCTTTGTTTTGCAGAGACCCTTTTTTTCCGTATTTTGGAGGCGGGGGGTTCCCTTCATATGGATCCTTCCTTCCCTCCTGTCGAAGGTAGTTTTGGCTTTCCATGTTAATCAGGAAGTGTGTTTGTCTGCCTTTCAACTGACAGGTTCTAAGACACAGGACCACCTGTTGAAGAAACTGGATGTGCGCAGAGTTCTTCTGTGTTATCTGGAGGGCACCAATGAGTTTTGTCTCTCTGACCATTTGTATGTTCTGACTCAATCAGTTAAGTGGGGTGCTCCCAATTCCAAGGCCACAATTTCCAGGTGGATCCGTAGAGCCATTTCATTGGCTTACATTCTTGCTGGGAAACTTACAAATATGCATAACCAACCATTTCCTTCCACTCTTCCACCCACCCAATGCTTATTCAATAAAACACATAAACATATATTTTCCCATTAACCTTACCCTTTTCAAATTAATAATACCCTCCCATCCTCTCACTTACCCAGCCACCCACCCAATGATTAATCAATAAAACACAGAAACATTGATTTTTCCAATAACTTTTCCCTATTCAGATTAATAATATCCTCCTACCTTCTTCCCACCTACCCCAAGTTTAAATACTCAAAGGTCAAAATTAGGACAGAAATAACCTCCCCCACCCAACCTTCCCTGGATGTGTACGAAAATAAACCAAAACTGACTCATAATCAAAGACCAATTTACTATATTTTTCGCTCCATAAGACGCACCTCACCATAAGACGCACACAGATTTAGAGGAGGAAAACAAGAAAAAAAATTCTGAACCAATTTCTCCCTGCCAGGCTCTGCACCCAACTTCACACTCTTTGCCAAGTTCTGCACCCTGTCCCCCCCTCCCTGCCAGACTTTGTACCCTGTCCACCCTCTGGTGGTCTAGTGGTAGGCCGGGCCAGGGCACAGGGCAGGCAGGCCTTGTGGCTGGCAGGCAGGTAGGGACAGGGCATGCAGGCAGGCCTCCCCCCTCCCAGGCATCCCCCCAGGCAGGCAGGACTCCCCCTTCCTGGCAGCACCCCTCCAGGCAAGCAGGTAGGCCTCCCCCCTCCAGGCCTCCCTGCAGGCAGGCAGGCATCTAAAGAAGCGAAAAATACTGTAAATAAATTACTGTGCCCCAAACTATCAGCATTCATTTTTTCACACCTATAGCTGGAGCACAGATTTGCCCACCAGAAAGGGAAATTTAGACGATCAGAATTCTTCCAGTTTCAGGTAACCATCTGCATGACTATTCTGGTCATGATAAGGAAAAGATGGCATTTATATTGATCCATAGGGGGTTTAACATGTAATAATGCCGATAGTTTGGGGCACAGTAATTTATTTAAATTAACTTAACTGAACGAGTCAGAACAAACAAAAGGTCAGAGAGACAAATCTCTTTGAGTCACAGAGAGAGTCACAAATACAAACTGTAAACATAAAATGGATAAAGTAGTTTTGAAAAGAAACTAATAGCCTTAGGCAAAGGTATGAAAACTATATCTGGTGAAGAGAAGATATATTTTAAAAGTGTTTAAATACAAGGCCAGGAAGTAATTTAGTTGTTGTTTTAAACAATGATTTAGATCACTATGAAATTTAGCTCCAAAATGTTTACCTCTGACAAGGTTCAGTTTGCCGAGTTTTATATATATGATCTTATGAAATATGAACCACAGCAAAAAAAAAAAAAAAAAGTTTACTTCATTTATGAGCTATGAACACTTAACCAGCTACAGGTATAGTGATTCTGACTGGCTGGAAAGACATGATAACAATGTAGACCAGGGGATAGCCTTTCATTAGTTAATCTACATTAACATCTCTGCCAATTCCTATATTACAGGCATGTCCAACTTCGAACAGGTCGTGATCTACTTTTTCCGGCCAAAAGTGCTAGTGACCTACCACCATGAAAATTAAGTTTCAAATTAAATTTTAACCCAATAAAGCTGGAGGAGCCCCTCCCCCCATTTTTAATGAACCTTCTGTCATTTACTTGGATGTGATCAGCTGTTAAGCAAAAACAAACAGAGAAACGAAGATCCAGTAAGAACTATGAGGGGAAATGGAAAGTACATTTTTTCTTAAAGTTTTATTGAGTAATAACTTTCTTTAACTTTATTGAGTAATTTGTATTAAATTTAGGTCGAGTATTGATCCAGGCTGATCTTGCATCTTTAATATTTCGCTCTTGCTCATTAGTGAGACGTCTGAGCCTGCATTTCATCCACCAGCTTTTTGAAGTTGGGTGAATATTGCATGAGGGCAAGTCTCAGGGAATCCTGGAGATGTTCATCTGTCATGTTGGAACGTCATGTACTCTGTCATTTTCAGATAGGAAAACACAGATTCACACAAATAAGTTGAACTGAAACAGGAGTGTACAACTTCACTGCATCTTCTCAAGTTGGGAAATTTGTCTCTAGGCCAGGGGTGTCAAAGTCCCTCCTCGAGGGCCGCAATCCAGTCGGGTTCTCAGGATTTCCCCAAATAATATGCATGAGATCTATTAGCATGCACTGCTTTCATTGTATGTTGTAGTTCATATCACTTAGTTCGCCTGTAAAGTCAGTGAGAAATGTCAGATCATATAACCACTCCTCATCGTCCAACTCTGCTTGGTCATCTCCCCTCTCCTTCAAAAAATGTCTTATTTCATTCAGCAAATTTCAAAATTTTTGCAGAAATTTGTGCCTACTTGGCCACCTTACATCTGTGTGCAAAATGATTTCCGCTGCTCCTTCATCAAGAGTAAGATTGAAAAGCCATCTTTGAAGTGATCTTCCATGAACTGAATTTACAGTTTTGAAAATGATGTTCATGACAGTCTTTGTATTGAGTCTCTTGCTTTCCAAAACTTGCTGGTGAATGATGCAGTGGTATGAAAGGAAATCTGGGAAGTCGTCATGCTGTCTACAGAGGGCTATGAAACCCTTAACCTCATCTGTCATTGCTCTTGCTCCATCAGTAGTGATGGAAACAAGTCTATGCAATGGAAGATTACACTTTGTCACAAAATAATGGAAAGAACTGAATATTTCCTGACCGGTAGTCATGCCGGATGGCATGCGGATAAAGACTAGTAAATGGGTTATGTCTCTTAAGTCTGTAGATTCATCCAGTTGGAATGAGAAAGCAACACAATTTGAAACATCATCCAACAATTGTTCAGTTGTGTCTCCACACATCTTTTCTATTCGTTGCACAAGTGTTTCTTGACAATTGTACATCTTGAATAGCAGCTATGATATCTTTCTTATTTTTAAATCCTTCAAAAAGATTGTCAGCTGCTTCAAAAAAACAATCTTTTACAAATTCCCCTTCAGTGAAAGGTTTGCATATCTTTGTGATCAGGTTGCTGATCTTGAAGGATGTTATGGTTGCATTGACTGAATTTGACCTTGGCAATGCCATCAACTGTTGCTGAGTAGCCAATTTCGATTTAAGTTCTTTGAGCTTCAGTTTATGAATTTCACTTTTGGGTGGAAAATCAGCATCAAACTTATTGCTATGCAGAGCCATATAATGATGTTCCAGATTACCCTTTATGGGCAAGGATACTGGGGGGCGTTACAAATTAGACAACACTTGTCTTTCACCATGATGAAGTAGTCCATTTCCCATTCATCATGAAAGTGGTAGGTCTTGCTCTTCTTTGGAACACTCATCTTCGTTATACTGGAGTGGCTGGATGTAAGATGGCCAAATCTGCTAAGTTAGTATAAACACTGGCTGAATCTGGTCCAAAACTGTCACTGTCCCAAAGTATTAAAGGTCAACAGGAACTGAAGACCTCTGGACGATGTGCAATACAAGGACTGGAGATGCCAAAACCACACATGCAGTTCTAAAAGTAAAAATAAGAATTTATCATACTGGCACCAATAATCAAATACCACCAAACAATCATCAAAAAAACTCAAACATCTGTCCAGCAAACCAAATAAAATCAAATACCGCCAAACAAGTTCAAATACCACCACACACGATTTAATAAATTCTGCACACAGTTTTAGAATCAACGCAAAGGCAAGGCGAAATAAAATTGCAGAGGTAAGCAAAAGTTACAGTGGTTTGAACCAATTTGAAGGCAAGGCATATAGGTAAGTTAGAACAAAATTGGAAAAGCCAGCCAAAATCACCAAATTCTTGACACTTTATTGTGTCTGCCCGAAAATGTTTAATAAAAACAAATTATAAAGCAACCAACAACCAGCACATGACACAACTAATACGGGTGGAGGGGCTTAATCGAAAGGGACGTCTAAGTCCATTTCGTCTAAGTCACAAGTCGTCCAAAGTAAAAAAAACAGCCTAGGACACATTTTCAAAAAATACGTCCAAAATTTTTTTCTTTTGAAAATCGTCTAATTATATGTCCTGCCGGTCTGATCGTCCAAGTCGCTAAATCATTCATCTTTATACCACATTTTCGTCCAAGTCAAAAACGCCTAGAACAAGCCCTGTTGGACGTGGGAGGGGTCTGCAAAGTGATGGACTGAACACCCAGACATGCCACCTAAATAGTGGGGTACCTTACAGGGCACTGCTGTGAACTTCACAAAAAGGGTGCCATGTCTTCTCCTCACTACAGCTCCCTTATAGATCATGGTAAGCCGCCCAAACCACCTCCAGAATCCCCTAGACCCACTTATCTACCACCCCAATAGCCCTTATGGCTGCAGGAGCCACTTATATGCCAGTACAAAAGGGTTTTGGGGTGTATAGGGGAGTGCCAATGTTTCAGTATCAATGCAGTGATTACAGGGGCTTATGGGCGTGGGTCCTCCTCTCTATGGGTCCCTAACCCACCCCCAAGATGACTTAAGCCGCCTCTGTGCTGGACAACTAGGCTTTCCTATGCCAGGCGGCCAGGTGATGATGGTCTGGAGGCTGAATTTTAAAGGTATGATTAATATTTTTATGGGGTAGGGGGGTCGGTGATCACTGGGGTAGTGTGTGGGGGTCTGTTTTATGTGTTTGCAGTGCTTATCTGGTGACTTTAGGTGGGTTTTTGTGACTTAAACCATGTTTTACATGGTCTAAGTCACAACGTCCAAGTTCCGTCGATCCTGGGCTGTTTAACTTTCGGTTATACATGCTGTGCGACTAAATCTAAGCCGGCCCACGTCCCGCCCAACTCCCGCCCTCAACACTCCTCCCGAAACACCCCGTTTAGGTTTGGTCATTCAGCGGCACTATGTAGGCCTAGGTCGTTTAGAAATACGTCCAAAACCCGTTTTTATTATCGGCACTTGGATGTATTTGGGAAATGTTCATCCAAGTGCCGACTTAGGCCAAGTTTTGGACTCTTTCTCTTTCGATTATGAGCCCCTAAGTGTATTCAGGTAAAGCCCGGGCGAATGGATATCGCCCGGTATATAACACATTTCTAAGGCGTGTTGGGGCAGGGGCAGAAATGGGTGATTCTGAGAGGCAGGAGACCAGGTATGACGCCGGGCCTTTGGAGTATCGTCGCTGGGTGTGGGCGGCAGTCCTTGGGGTATCCACAAACTATTGGCATGAAAACAACAAACGCCTCCCAATACATCCGCAGGCAAGATTCCTGCAGGCAGGGAAAAAAGATAGGCAAAGGATCAGGAGTGGCAGCAAGCTCTCAGCAGATGACCTGCCGGCACGAGCTCTCTTCAAGCAACGGGGTGAGTTGCTGGAGAGATGGAGCCAAGTGGGGCTGGCAATCTACCTTTGACCCCTCCGTGATCTATAGGTAGATTGTGATCTACCTGTTGGACATGTCTGCTATATTAGATGGGTTTGCAGAGTCTTTTAAGCTTATATGTGGTTATGAGAAGAATACTTAATATTTATTGTACGTGGGATGTTGTAGGAACCTAAAAATTGAGAAAAGACTTCTGTTGGTGTGAAGAGATTGTTTAAAGCACTGAAACTGTCAGGAAAGGCAGCAGCAGAGTGCATCTGCTAAGGTGTACAGAAATTTTGCAATACTCTGTTGCTTGTAGAGTTAAGCACTTTTAGTGTGAAGGAGGTCAACCTAGGTTATGAGAGAAATTGACTTACTTGATTGAATGATAAAGAGCCATAAGGACAGCCCTCTGTTTTTCCCCTTAAGCCTTTCAGTAAAGAGGAAAGAGCTAACTGAGGAGCTGTGCTCGATTAAGGCAATGAATCTGACTGAAAGTACCCTCTAGTCTTTCTAACAACTGGCTGTATGCAGGATTGGAACGTAATGAAAAAGAGGGAAAGAACTTTAGATAAGGCATTTATTTTTTATTGAGCAGTTCAAGCATTAAAGTAGGGGAGATGCTAACTCAGAACTATTGTAGAAGATCCATTACAAAGAGAGATAGAAAGAGACCTCTAGTTTATATAAAAATTGATAAGTGAATGGATACTGTAGTTTCGTCAAGAGGGTCCTTTAAGTGCTCTAGTGATATACTGTATGTGTATCTCTCAGACTTTGTTGGACATTCTGGAGCCCATCTGATACATGATCATCATCATCATTATTTATATTTCACCATAATCCTCATAGAATCCATAGGGCATTTGCAGTAATAAAAATATATACATATTAAAAAAAACCCCATAATACAAGTGTGAAAGACCATTTTATATTGAATGTTGAAACTAGAATTGATGTGTCCGGGTGGTGGTATTTTACAAAAGGATCTGCTGAAAAATTGCTGACAGAGATCCTGCTGAGGGGAAGAAAACTTCAATGGATTATATCTTACCTTCTAAAAATTGCATTCAAACTTGGGGGGAAAAAACGTAACCCTACAAAGAACATTTAAGAAGGAAGGACAGGTCTGAGCTCCTAATAAATACAGCCGCAGAAAGGGTTAAGCATTAAAGAAAATAATTTATTGTCATGCAGACTGGAATAACTGACCCGTTCCCTTCACAGATCAGGAGAAAATAGGCATGTAAAGACACTCCTTACATTTTTAAATTCTCTCCCGTGACCTGCTCCTGTAGGCCTACAGCATGTACTTGTCTGACCCTCCAAAACACAGCCCAACCACCTTATCTCTGTCCTTCAGTCTCCAAAGTTCAAGTACTGTCTTCCAATACTCAGCACAATTGGACCCAGCTTAGCTCTGACTTTCAAAGTCACAGTGTCAACTAGGTTCCAAGATAAACTTAGCCTACTTCAAATAAGTTTTTGCTTTTGGCGATTGCAGGGTAGGAAGGTCTGTTGTGGTGCTGCTCCTCTTCCTTAGGCTCCCTTTAGTAGGGTTACTAGATTTCCTCTTAAAAAAACAGATGACACATGGCCCCACCCCTCAGCCCCGTCCCCCCAAACCTCATAGAAACATATAACATGATGACAGATAAAGGCTAGATGGCCCATCTAGTCTACCCATCCACAGTAACCATTATCTCCTCCTCTCCCTATTGGCCGAGGCTCTTAACATTTCCATCTCCTCTTCCTATAGGCTAAGGCTCTTCACATCTGCATTGTGAGGTCATACAGCTGTCCATCCTCAGTAACCATTATCTCTTCCTCTCTCTGAGAGATCCCACGTGCCTATCCCAGGCCATAGTCTCTGTCTCCACCACCTCTTCCGGGAGACTGTGCCATGCATCTACCATCCTTTCTGTAAAAAAGTATTTCCTTAGATTACTCTGGAGCCTAACACCTCTTAACTTCATCCTATGCCCTCTCATTGCAGAGTTTCCTTTCAAATGAAAGAGACTCGACTCATGTCTCCTTCCCTGAGCTCTGGGCCGCATCTAGAGGGCTTCCGCACAAGGGTGGATGTCAATCCGATGTCATCACGTCAACGTCCACACATACGCAGAGGCCCTCCAGATTCAGCCCCGAGCTCGGGGCAGTCCAAAACCCAGACAAACTGCCAACAAATTTCTTCCTCCTTGGGCCCATGACATCAATAACACTTTACGACATTCATTCCTACCAGAACACTTGGCCTTGGTCACACATGCAGAACACAAATAAACAATATGCAAATACAGGACCACAAACTAAAAGTCCTAATACCGTATACACAAATGAAACCCTAAGATGCCAAGCTCTGCGTGCAGTTCAACACCAGAGAAATAGAAAGAAATACTTTTCTTCCTGAACAATGCAAAATATAGACAGCAGATGTAAATTCTGAAAACTGACACATTTCAATCACTAAACTGAAAATAAAATCACTGGTGATTTTATTTTTTTACTCATCTTTTCCCAGACTCTGGCTGTGCTTCCTTCTGTCTGTGCTTTTTACTCCTCTTTTCCCAGACTCTGGCTGTGCTTCCTTCTGTCTGTGCTCTTAACTCTGCTTCCAGGGCCTTCTTATCCACTTGCTGTTTCTCTCCTTCACTTGCCCTACATCCATCTTTACATGTAAAACACAACTAATCTCCTGACAGTTATAATTCTTCAATATGAATGTAGCATTTGATTGATACTGCTTCTTCATACATTCAGATATATGAAGCTTTTAATGGGGTGTGGTTGCCCCCCTACAGAGCTCACCATCCAGTCATAGCATATGATGTAGAATTTCAATCTTTTTTTTTCTTTATGTATTTCTTTTTATGTTTCTTTCTTATTTTTTGTAATTATATATAAGAACATAAGAAATGCCTGCACCGGATCAGACCCGGGGTCCATCTAGTCCGGCGTTCCACACACGCGGAGGCCCAGCCAGGCACACCCTGGCGAATACAATGTCACTCGTATCTCTCAATGTCTTCTGCAAGAAGATGTGCGTCCAATTTTCCCTTAAATCCTAGAATGGTGGTTTCCTCCACCAGCTCTTTCGGGAGAGAGTTCCAGGCGTTCACCACTCGCTGTGTGAAGCAGAACTTTCTGACGTTTGTCTTGGCCGTGTCCCCTCTCAGCTTCAGGCCATGACCTCTGGTCCGAGACTGGGTTACATTTGCCAATGTGAATAACGCTGTTTCTTGCTCACCATCCTTTCCCCCTGTTGGTGAGTGAGCTTGCTCCATTATGTCAATTCCTTTTAGCAATTTAAAAGTCTCTATCAGATCCCCTCTCAGTCTTCTCTTCTCAAGGGTGAATAGTCCCAGTTTTCTGAGGCGATCTTTGTAGCTCAAGTTCTCCATACCTTTTACTAGCTTCGTCGCTCTCCTCTGCACCCTCTCCAGTAGTGTTATATCCTTCTTCAGGTATGGAGACCAGTGTTGGACACAGTATTCCAGGTGTGGTCTGACCATTGCTCTATAAAGCGGCATTATGACCTCCCTTGATCTACTCGTGATTCCTTTCTTTATCATGCCTAACATCCTGTTAGCTTTCTTTGCCGCCGCTGCACATTGAGCCGATGGCTTCAGGGTTCTATCTATCAGTACTCCCAGGTCTTTTTCTTGATCGCTCTTCCCCAATGTTATACCTAACAGTTTGTACCCATGCTCCTTGTTTTTACTGCCCAGGTGCATCACTTTGCATTTTTGCATGTACAATTATCCTGATATAGATGCACTTTGCATTTTTGCATGTATAATTATCCTGATATAGATGGATTCATGCCAAAAAAGCAACAAAGAAGCATATTTCTCAACACATCACTTATCTTTAGATGTATTTGGGGGGTCCCGACGTGGTCCAGTTTTGGAATCTGCTTCAGGAGACCCAAATGAAGGACTTCAAAAACAGCTTCTACTGGCGGAAAACACTATGAGGGTCTAGAGATGTTGGGGATATTAGGGGAGGGGTGTAGGGCTCGGCGCAATTGTAGTTTGAAAATCTAATAAAGATATATATATATATATATATATATATAAAAAAGAAAGTGCCCCTCAGCACATGTCTGTGGGCTCCTTTTACAAAGGTGCGTTAGGGCCTTAACGCTCAGAATAGCACACGCTGGCCGCTACCGCCTCTTCTTGAGCAGGCGTTAGTTTTTTGGGTAGCACGCGCTATAGTGCACGCTAATCCAGTGCGTGCGTTAAAAACGCTAGCGCACCTTTGTAAAAGGAGCCCTGTGTCTGGTTTTAGTTATTCTGGCATTACTCCAGGAGCAGAGTCAGGTAGATGAAGGCAGAAGCTTAGAGAAGGAAGGACCCATTTCATGATTAATTAGGTCTGTTGACAACCAGTCCGAATAATAAGAAGTCTGATTTATTAGTATCATGCAATTAGAAAACTTGATTTACACGAGACCGCCACATAATAAAAAGATGTGTTCATAAAGAATATGTAAATAGTAAAAGTTTTGACTGCTATGTGTCCTCAACAAGTCACAGAAGTGGCACAAAAGTGCTGATTAGCAGAGACTTATTCCGTGTTGCTTTCCCCTGCAGGTATGTGGAAAATGAATAATTTTGTGATTTGTTGAGGACAAATAGCAGTTATATCACTGTACAATTTTTCACAATGCCACTCTCTTTGTTAATGGCTGTCTAGCACAATGTACATCATAAGTTCATATTTAAAAATCGATGCTTATGAAAGTGCAATATGATAATTGCCTGTGTATGTCACCACAGCATATTTCATACATATACAATTAATCTTTTACTATTTATTCTTTATGAGCTCATCTTTTTATTATATGGCGATCTTGTGTAAGTCAATTTTTTCTTATTGCATGATTTTATAAGATTTTTTTTAAATTACATACCCACTCTTTTACTAAGCTGCTTAGTAAAAGGGGGGGCATTATAATTATGACTGTGTATTTACTTGTTTGTTTGATTTTTTTAATGTTATAGCCCAGGGGTAGGGAACTCCGGTCCTCAAGAGCCGTATTCCAGTCGGGTTTTCAGGATTTCCCCAATGAATATGCATGAGATCTATTTGCATGCACTGCTTCAATGCATATTCATTGGGGAAATCCTGAAAACCCGACTGGAATATGGCTCTTGAGGACCGGAGTTCCTTATCCCTGTTATAGCCATTACCTCTGATGAAACCTGTGGGCGAAACGTGGCCATGTCGGGTCATTGATACCAATAAATCAGACTTCTTGTTATTCAGACTGATTGACTCCTTTTATTTGGACTGATCTGCTTGTTGGACTTGCATTTGATTTGTGGCAGTTCCTTGCCTCTTATTTGTTTTGCTGTTATCTCTGTCGACAGTCACTACAGGCAGCATGTTATTGAGTTTCTAGGCTTGTAGGATTAATGTTAGCACCCTGTTGATGAGAGAGAATTTGGAATGAATTATCTAAACTGATAATTACGTGTTAGATTTAACATTGGTTCCTAGGGTAAAGAATATGGTGTTATTTGTGTGTCAGTAAATGTGTCTGAGAATTACAGTAGAGAATAATGCCAGTTGAATATCAGTATCAACCCTGACCACTAGATAACATTGCTAAGTATATGCATGTGAGGGAGTCGGGGATTCTCCCTCACGAGTGGTGGGGCAGTAGAGGGCGCTGGACAATTACTGGGTAAACTCCAGGGTCCAGAAGGCATTGAGCTCTGTAGTTCAGAGTTTAATCCTCATCCAGCAGATGACGCTGAACTACAGAGTCCAAGATGCATTGAGCTTTGTAGCTCAGAGCTCAACCAGCAGGTGACGCTGAACTACATGAACAGGCTACCCTGCTGAGTCATGGGGTGGAACCCAGGCAGGAAGAGCTTCGTATGCCCAGTCTGGGATTCATTCTGCAAGGTCCCTGTGAGAGCGGCACCTGTGGGATGGTGAGAGCTTCCACAAAGAGACTTCCCTGAGCAGAGAAGGCTCAGAAGCTGTGGGTTAAGGAGAACCCCGGGGGAAGCTATGAAGACTGGGAAAGATTACTTGGAAGAGCTGGTATGGTGAATGGTGTTGTGCTTGGCTGGATGAGAAGCCTGCTGAATATATTGGAAGCTTGGACAGTAAAGGTGCTGGCTAAGGTAAGCCAATTATTATTTGATTGAGGCTGTCTGCTGAAGAGCCTAACTGCTGTGAAAGGAACAGCTAATGTCTGGTGTGGCTGAGGTAAGCCACGCTGGTTTTGAAATTGCTAAGAGCTGATTAACTGATTGAGCACTGAATGGGAATTGATACGGTTCCAGTGGACTAAGAGACTGAACTTAAAGTATAGAGTTTTGGTTTCTCTGAAGTTGTGAAAGAACAGATTCGGGTCCTGTACACTAATAAAAGTGTTCGTTATACCTTCAAGAGGGTCTCGAAGTGTATATGTGTGTGAATACAGAGAGGGTTGTTAGAAAACCTGGCCCGGAGCACTGCAGGTCCTGGCAATGTGATGGGAAAATGACCGCTCAGCTCATCACAATGCAACTGAGTAAAATAGTGTTATGCAATTGATTACAAACATTGCCTCTTTTTAAGAGATGCTGCTGAGTAACTAGTGCTATAATTATGTTAATTTATAAAGCCATTAGCCAAGTTATTAATGTCTTTGTGCATGAATATAATGAGAGAGGGGCTGTTAGAAGAAGAAGGTCCAGGATTCAAATGAGATAACATAATCTGTTTCCACTTAGTACAGGAGGGCGGATAATAGAAATTGAATAATGCTCCAGTGAGAGTGTTCTTGCATCTTTACATTTATTTTCTTGGGGAAGAATGTGACCTAGTTATTACTAAAGCCCTTACATCTGAAGGTGAAATTTCTCTTTCATGTCTTTTCAAGGGTGGATTTGTCCTGCAAACTGCATAAGGCAGTGGTTCCCAAACCGGCCCTGGGGCCTCTCAAGCTAGTCAGTCGCTGCCAGTATACAGCGGCTTGGTGGCTAAGGCATGTGGCCAGATAGAGCCACCTAAAAATTAGGTATATCTTTGGCTGCTAGGCCTTAGCTGGCCAACTGCTGAATATTGGCTTAGTTAGCTAAGTCTGTGGCGGTGTACTTTACCTCGGAAATTGAATGCCAGTGACTGGATTAAATATCCGGGATTGCTGCCATGATATCTCTTGCAGTTTTAATATTGGGACCTTTGTTTTTAAGATTTTCAATTAGTGAATAGATAGATTTTGTCTCTTCTAGTCAACATATGGCCTAAATTTATCCATTTAAGTTGTGGAAGAGCCCAGGGCATTTATGGAGGGGCATTTTTGACAGTCCGTCCAAGTCCGATTTGGATGTCTTAAGTGCATCTAAAATTTGGATGCCGAAAATGTCTGTTTTCAAATCCGCTAGACATTCATCCTTTTTTTTAATTTTTTGGAAAATCATCTTTTTTAGATATCTTGGCCATCAAGATGTCCAACCATAATTTGACTAACTTTTTTGGCCATTTACGACCACAAAAACATCCAAGTTCAAAATGTCCAAATCCAGATCATCAGTATGTGGGTGGAGCCAGCATGGTAATGGACTGGCCACCCAGACATGCCAAAAGAACAGTGGGGCACCTTAGAACAGTGTTCTTCAACCACTGGTCCACAGCAATTTTCTGCTGGCCCACAGAACCAACACTTCCATCGGGCAGAAGACAGTGTTCTTCAGCCGCCGGTCCACGGTGCGATCAACGCGGCATCTTCAGGCAGGCTCCCTGAGTGCTGCAGTGCACAAAGCCGTGGGAAAAGGTTCCTAAGCGTGTCCTGCACCTGAACCAGAAGCCTTCTCTCTGACGTTGCAACGTCAGAGGGATGGCTTCCGGTTCAGGTGCGGAATGATTTGAGGAGCCGCTGCCCACAGCTTTGTGCACTGCAGCACTCAGAAAGCCATTCATTCACTAATGAATGACAAAAATAGCAATCCTATCTTTATGCAGATAGATGATCTGTTAAAATTTGGAACTGCTTAATCAGCAATCCTACTTAAATGGACAGGTTTCTGGAAAATTTACTTAAAAATGTCCTGATACATAACTTATCTGGATTTCATTGAGTATCAGCTATATAGCTGAATACTGGTCCCTTTGTTTTTATAGTCCTCAGAAATATTTAAAAAATGTTTTCTGAATACTTTTGCTGTAAAAGATGGTCCCCCAACTAGCATTTTAAAAGATGGGTTAAAACAGTTTCTGCCACGGCCTAGAGTACTAAATTCTCTGACATTCAGAATTCCTGTGAGTGTCGGAGCAGCATTGGATCATTTAGCGCTCTGGATTAGAGAATGACACGGTGGCGGTTTACCCGCGGCCACCGCATTTTAGCCGCGGGTCACCGCCGAAAACAGGGAAGAAAACTAGCAGTCGCTGCGGCGACGGGGACAAGGCCATTCACCGCCCGCGGGGCGGTGAATGGGTCTTGTCCCCGCAGTGAGGCATGAAGGATCGCGCGGTCCCCGCAGCTCACACCCGCCTGCCCAATCGATTCTAGTGTTTAGCCAGCTCTCTCCCTTCTCCTCACCTTAGTTTGTAGATTTTCTTTTTCGGCGACCCGCACGCTATCAAAGAGCCGCTGCTGCTCAGTTTCGATCTTCTGCTCTGACGCAACCGGAAACAGGAAGTTGCAGCAGAGCAGAAGATTGAACACTGAGCAGCCGCGCGTGTGCGGCTCTTTGGGAAAGCGTGCAGGTCGCTGAAAAAGAAAGCCTGCAAATTAAGGTGAGGAGAAGGGAGAGAGCTGGCTAAACACTAGGATCGATTGGGCAGGTGGGTGGGGGCTGCGAGGACCGTGCGATCACCCGTGTTCCCGGCTCAGACTGTAAGGAGGGAGTGAAAGGGAAAAGGATTCTGGGCCAAGGTGATGAAAACGGAAAGAAAAACCCACAGCAGGAAAGAAAGGGAAGGACAGGCAGGTGAGCCAGATGCTAGAAGCAGGGGGGGGGGGGAAGAAAGAGGGAAAAAAGCTAGATGGGGTTGAAAAGAAGAGACACACTGGTATGGAAGAGGAAGATAGGGGAAATCTGGACACAGGAAGGTAACAGAAAGGGGAAATTATGTGCATGGGGCATAGGGACAGAGACAAAAAGGGGACATGCCATGGGGATGGTATATGGACACAGGGGGGGGCAATGGCAGATACATAGGGGAGATATTAGAAAAGTATATAAAATCGTACCCGTTTGAGGCTTTTATGTATGCAGCAGTGGCGGTGACGGGGCGGTGAATGGGGTGGCAGTGGCAGTGACGGGGCGGTGAAGGGAATGACGGTGACGGGGCGGTGCAGAGGATGGTGAGACGGGGACGGGGCGGTGACGGGGACCAATTTTTTCACCGTGTCATTCTCTACTCTGGATCATGGTAGAAACCTCTACCATGGCTTAGTAAAAGAGGGCCTTATTTTGCTAACGCTTCTTTTAGTGAAATGCTGATAAACGGTGGGACTGAGAGATGATTTTAATGAATTTCAAACTTTATTCAGTTCAAGATACGGAAAAAAAGAATTGCTGTAAACGTTACCCTGTTATCCTTTGATCAGCATCATTGGGTGTAAAAGGGAGTTAGGTAGAAAGGTATAGTCCAAAGCAGTATGGTAAAAGCCAGATTTATTCAGTGACTCTCATATTGCTGTGGACTGCGTCTTAATATCCAGCTGCATGCTTAATATCTGATTTTATAGACTGAAAAGGTTGTTCTTTGGATTTTATAGACTGAATAAAGAACCTGCATCGGGATACATTTGTTTCCAGAATTTCCTTTGGTTGATTTGTTGCTTCATTGTGGAAATTTTGGGTTTTCTTCTCTTGGTTGACTGATGATAATATCTGCCTTACTTTTAGATTCTGCCTCACCAACAGGAAGGCTTATTCTGTGGAACTTCATGCTTAAAGAGAGGAGTGCAGAGGCAAAATATCTTGGGGCTCCTTTTACAAAGATGCGCTAGCGTTTTTAACGCATGCACCGGATTAGCGCGTGCTATAGCGCGCTAGCCGAAAAACTACTGCCTGCTCAAGAGGAGCCAGTAGCGGCTAGCGCGTGCAGCATTTTAGCATGCGCTATTCCGCGCATTAAGGCCCTAACGCGCCTTCGTAAAAGGAGCCCTTAGTTTTAGCCAGCCTTGCAGGGACTGGTTGTTTAATTGAACTCCCTTCACCCTCCATTATTTTATTGTTTTTATCTTGATGTATTTTTATCTTGTTCCTTCCTTCTTGTCATATTAGTCCCCCCTTGGTCTTGTAATCCCCTCTTTTTTTGCAAATTTTAATTGCTCTTTTTTTTTTTTTGAAAATTTTAATCGCTTATACTGTACTTTTGTTTGAACGCTTTTAATTGACTGTAAACCATCTAGATACTTTTTTTTGATAGCCGGTATATCAAATAAATAATAAACTTGGAAACTGATTCAAGGTTGTTGTTTTTTTCTGCTGTTGGTTGATATATATATATGTTGTGACTATAGCTTGGGACTGTATAGCTTTTATAATTTCTTTATATTATATTTATTGCTTTTCACCAATGTGTGTGTTTCACTCATGAGCTCTGTTGTTCATTTATATTTATGTTTTATTGGTTGTATACTGCTTTAGGCTATTGTAACAGAGGTGGTTTAATAAATGCAAACTGTAAATAACCAGGATGTTACTCCTGTAAAAAGCAAAAAAGATAAAAAGTCTCTGGGGTCTTTTCCTTTGACTGTCCCTGACAGCTATGCAAATCATTTCATTGGCCTTACATACAATCAGAAGGGAAAAGATGCTGGGACTGGATTCCATGTTATGTAAATAAATCTTGCTATATTGGTGGAGTTTGATGTGCCCATTTACTGTGATGACAATCAAAATGCATGAATAAATACAAACTGCTGTCTCTGCCATGGCTGTCGGAGCTTTCAGCTGCAGGGGTTTGTGCAGCGAAGCATCTCGTGCTGACATGGAGACAAGACATGGTGCTCAAAGCAATACTTCATCTTAGTCAAAAGCT
The DNA here is from genome assembly GCF_902459505.1 of Geotrypetes seraphini. Lineage (NCBI taxonomy): Eukaryota > Metazoa > Chordata > Amphibia > Gymnophiona > Dermophiidae > Geotrypetes > Geotrypetes seraphini. The sequence continues at coordinate 441,732,061 of NC_047084.1, read as the reverse complement.
TGTGGCTAAGCAAGACAATGCCCCTGTGAGTCTGTGGCACTGCTGAGCGGCTAGCTATACATGCTGTGCCTACAAAGGGATGAAAAATAATTTTTTTTCATTGCTTTTCTGTTTCTAGATTCCTTAACTGTGGTGCTAGCCAAGGAACAGCTGCAGGCCAAAGTTAATCCCATGAAAGATGTGTTTGTTGAAGAAAATCTGGGCAAAAATGAATATGCAGAAAAAAAATATTATGTTTTTCCTATCAGAATTAACAGGTATAAAGGTAAAATCATACAGACACTGTTCCAGAAAAAAACAGGCTGCAAAGTAGCTGGGGCCTAGGTTAGGTGTAGCCAGGATCTGAGCCGGGGGTGTGTGTGTGTGTGTGTGTGTGTGTGTGCAAACGATCTTACATAGAGAGAACTACACTGGGATTGGAGTTGAGCTTGAATACATAAGTACAGTGGTGCCTCACACAACGAACTTAATTGGTTCCAGGAGCAAGTTTGTTATGCGAAAAGTTCGTTATGTGAAACGCGTTTTCCCATAACAATACATGTTAAAAAAAATAATTCGTTCTGTAGCATAAAATATGCTAAGATGACATAAATAAAGATAAATTTTTTGTTATTATTTTTATTTAGATACATCTAAAAACATAATTGTTTTTTAAAACAACACACATTTTTTAAATTTAAAGACAGACTAAGTAGAGTCTAATTTTACAGTGAGAGAGGGCAGAGTCTCAGCGGCAAAAACTGGGACTTAACTGTTCATTTTTTTTTTTTCTAGCATCGGGGAAGCGGCGAGAGTAGCTCCGCCCCCCCAACGCATCAGCAGTAGGCGCCGGGCCCCTGCGAGCCGACGGTCCGCCACTGCACAGGGAGCCAGGCGGAGAGAGGGCAGTTAAGCGCAGTGCCTGCGCGGAAGGATGCAGCTCGGGCGACTTCGTTGTGTGAAACGAAGTTCGTTGTAGGAAGCAAGACATGAAGTTCGTTGTGCGCAGCGTTCGCTGTGCGAGGCGTTCGTTATGCGAGGCACCACTGTATACGCTAAGTAAGCAGACTTTTGTTCAAGGTTGGAGGACATGACAAAATAGACTACTGAAAAAATATTTTTATTTTAAACTTACCCCCCCCCCTTTTACTAAGCCACGAAAGCAGTTATTAGCGCAGGGAGCCACGCTGAATGCTCAGCGCTGCTCACGATGCCCATAGGAACTCTATGAGCGTCGGGAGCAGTGCAGAACATTCAGCACGGCTCCCTACACTAATAACCGCTATCGCGGTTTATATTTAAACATTTTTATTGAAGGAACAAAAAAAATACATTCATATAATATATGAAGATATTCTTTACAAATAAATTCATATATTTAAAAACTCCATTCCATATAATACATATTATCAAATAATATTATCATTCCTCCAATCATTTTATATTATAAACCATAATCCCTCATTATCACACTCTCTCCCTCCCCTTCCCCCTCCCTCCAACCCATTTCCTTTTCCCCCTCCATCCCATTCCCCTTTTCCTCCATCCCATTTTCCCTCCCCCTCCCCGGATGAAAGGTGACAACCCCCCCCCCAAAAAAAAAAAAAACAGCCAAGATCTGGAATGCAATTAAGACAACAATAGCTTCAATGTAATTCATTGAGAATTAAACTTCTTGCTCTAGGACTAGTTGAAAGTTTTTGAATATAGGGATCCCAAGTCTTCATAAAAAGACAAATTCTTCTAGGACAGGGGTAGGGAACCTTTTTGGCTGAGAGCCATAAATGCCACATATTTTGAAATGTAATTCCATGAGAGCCATACAATATGTTTAAAGTTTAAACATATTAAGTTTCATGCAGGCGTTGAAACTTCCATCCGTTAAACGTGATCGTAGGTTGGTCTTTATTCTTAATGTTCCTTAGATGTGAGAAAGACTGCTCACATGCATACATAGAGCCAAACATTGTCAGCATAGTAATACTCACACTCTGCAGTGTGTGGTATGTGACGGGAAGTGCGTTCCAAGTTTTGACAATCAGCTGGTCCGCTGGTTGAAGTTTTTTCATTTCTCCCCACTTGTGTTTGCTCACCAACTCTGCTTGCTGTCATGCAGGTCTTTCCAAATCTTCATTCAGTGACTTGAACTTATTCACCCACATGTCTGAGGCCTTCAGGTCAGCAGCTTGTAGCAGGATGGATGATGAACTTAAAAAGACGAGTGCGCTCACAAAATTCTCCAAAGCGCGCTTTGAATGACAGCAGGAGATTAGATGTGAAGACCGCTAGCTGCTAAAAATCAAGATATTGAGCAGGGTCACTTGCTGTGCATGCATCTTTAAACTCCCCCAATTTTTCAAAGTGTAGTAAACGACCTGTTTCAATGTTGGCGATGAAGAGTTCTAGCTTGTTTTCAAATGCAAACACTGCTTGTTGAAGGGATAAGACTGTATTTCCAACGCCTTGCATTTTCACATTGAGCTGGTTCAGATGTTCAGTGATGTCCACGAGATAGTAGAACTCCAAGAGTCACTCAGTGTTAGCTAACAGGATGCTCGATGTTTTTCATTTCAAGAAAAGTCCAGATTTCGCTCAGACAAGCCGCAAAAGAGCTGAGCCTTCCCTCTTGACAACCAACGCACATTGCTGTGCAGAAGCAGACCAGGATAATTATTCCCCACTTCTTCCAGCAGTGTTTTAAACTGGTGATCATTTAAAGCTCGGGCAACAATAAACTTGACCACCTGCAATGACCAGCAACATCACCTCACCAAGCTGCTCACCACACATCTGAGCACAAAGCGCCTCCTGATGTAGGATGCAGTGAAAACTTAGGATAGGTCTCTTTACATGTTCACGAAGAAACGCTATGAATCCTCTGTTTTTCCCCCCATGCACGGAGCACCATCAGTACACACCGAAACAAGTTTATCCATCGGTAGATTTTGTTCTTTAACGAACTCAATGAAAGACTTGAATAAATCCTCCCCTCTTGTTGTCTCTCTCATAGGCAAAACAGCAAGACTTTCCTCACTTAGTGTGTCACCGACAGCATACCTTGCAATCACACTAAACTGGGATAAATGGCTTATGTCTGTTGATTCATCCAAAGCGAGAGAAAAGAATGGTCCTGCATTTATGTCCTTCACTTGTGTTGCCTCAATTTGATTTGCCATCATGATGGTACGATCTTGAACAGTGCTTGCTGACAGAGGCATGTCTTTTATTCATTTGATTATCTTGTCTTTATCTGAAAAGTCATCAAAAAGTTCATTGGCAACATCAAGCATGAATGTTTTGGCATACTCCCCATCTATGAATGGCTTTCCGTTTCTCACAATTGCTAAAGCACCAGCAAAGCTAGCCGAATTCCAGACACCCTGTTGGGTCCAAACATGGAGTTGCTGCTGACTAGCTTGCACTCTGCACAGTAGCTCTTGACATGCTTTCTTCCTGCTGTCCCCCGCAGGATATTTTGATGCAAATGTAGTATGGCGTGTGTCGAAGTGCCGCTTTATATTTGACCATTTCTTCGATGCAATTTTATCATTGCATATTAGACACACTGCAGAACCTGCTCTCTCCACAAAGGCGAATTCCTCCGTCCATTCCTGCTGAAAAGTACGATACTCCTCATCTTTTTTTCTTTTAGCCATATTCTTCAATAAAAGGGTTCTTCAATAAAAGGGCAGGGTAGCCAATTACAGGTATAGCTGGTGAGATGTATCCTTACAGGCTGTCAAGGCAGGTTAGGCCCAAGTCGGGGGCTTGATGTTCGGCCACTGGGGGAAAGTGGCATGATTTGTGGCTGCCTGTGGATGCGGCTTCAGGCCCTTTTGGCCACGGATGCTGTGGGGGCCGCAACTGTAGCTAGGCCGAAGCGGAGGGTCTCAATTTGTGGCAGTACGTTTTGCTGGCGGGCCACTGACTGTAGCTAGGCAGAAGTGGGGGCCTCAATTTGTGCTTGCAGCCCGTTCTTCCACGGATGCTGCAAGGTAGGGCGATGGATCGCCTGCAAATGTTGCAATGCCGAAGCCGGATACTGCAATAAAATAGAAATGCATAGACAAAGGTTAAATTGAACCAGTAAGAAGCTGGCCTCTGCATACAGTGCACCACAGAAACAGTGACACATGTCTCCTAAAGCAATAAATAAATAGAAAATTTTTTTTCTACCTTTGTCTTCTGTGGTTTCTGCTTTCCTCATTTTCTTGTAACTCTCTTCCTTCCATCCACTGTCTGCAGTCTCTCTTCCCCTATATGGCATCTTCTCTCCTTCTATGCCCTTTCCAGAAACTGTATGCCTCCCCCTTCCATCTCTCCTTTCACCCCCATTGGTCTGGCATCTCTCTCCTCTCCTTCCCTTTCCCTTTTTTCCCTCATTTTCCTTTTCAGTTTATTTTCTGCATCTGTCTAGATTACTTTCTTACTACCCTCTCATCAATGTCCTTTTTTACTTAAAGCTTGCCACCTCTTTCCCTCACCCCTCCAGTGTTTCCAAGCCACTTAATCCCACATTGCTCTGGGTATATTAGACAGAGCATGAACCCACCAGGACAGATAGGGAAAAATGCTTGAGTACCTGGATGTATATAAATACTAAAAACTATATCAGATTTGTGTCCATTTAATCTTTTTCTTAGGGCCTGACTTGTTTGTCCTGTGTAGACAGCAGAGGGACATTGCTGGCAGACGATGGCATATATTAGAAAAAGAGAGGATAAATGATCTCTGGATTAATACAGCATTTTAGGCTATCTTTCCAATTATTTACAGATGATAGACAGTTATGTATTGCGATTGGAGTGGGCCAGGTTGAAACCTTGTCACTAGTGAATAATTGTCTGCAGGAATTATATCAGAGGTATAAAAGGACAGAGCTGAAGCTTAACCCTGAAAAATCTCATTATATATGGATAAGTAGGAAGCAGAAAGCTCTTATGTTACCAAGAACTGAGGGCTCCTTTTACTAAGGTGCACTAGGGCTTTAACGCACAGAATAGCACGCGTTAGACCGTAACGCCAGCATTGAGCTGGCATTAGTTCTAGAAGTGTAGCGCGCGGTAATTTCCTGCATGCGCTAAAAACGCTGGCGCACCTTAGTAAAAGGAGCCCTGAATGTTTTCTCCTTGACTGGGAAAGAGGTTGGGAAAATTTTAGTAGTCCTCTTAGACAAAAATTTCTCTTTAAACAATCTGATAATATCAATTCTAAGAACTTATGAGTCTATCCTGAGAAGGTAGTCCAGAGACCCTACAAGAGAGTCTTTTTAATAGCAGGGACCTCCTATTGCAACCTAAACCTACTAATGAAAGGGCGGATTGGAGAAGTAAAAATCTGAAAAAAAAATTTGTGTCCATCTCTACTACCAATACTTCAGCCACTTCAAATGACTGAAGCCTAAGGGTCACATGGCATGCGGTTCTTATCAACTGTGTGCAGTAAAGGAGATTACAGTTGTGTTTTGTGGATAAGTAGAAATATAAACTAAGATATAACACCAATTGTAAAAGTGGCTGTGTAGTGTACAGTATTCACTGACTATGTGATAACATCTATGCTTGTCAAATCTCAAGGAAACTGAATGTGAGATTGACTGAGCATAAAAGTAATGTAAATAGATCTATTCTGCCCCCCCTCCCTCCTTGTTCAAGCCCATCAAAAGTTTTTGGACCTGAGAGAGGTGGTTTTGAATCAGGCACTCGGTGGGAGGAGGAGAGGGGATTTAAAAAAATTTCTATCACAGAAAGAACAATGTTTGATTTATTGATTATACTCAGTGGAACTGACCAGTTTTAAAAAGCTAGTATTGAGTGGCAACATTTCTATTAATGTAGACAGTTTTCTATTTATGGACCAATGAGATTCTGACACATGGTGTAAGTTGATAGGCCCTTACTTTCTGCATCTACAAAGTAAGCTGTCGCCATTTTTGAAAACTAACAGCAATGGAAGAGTGTAACCAGATTTTGGTAATTTTTATGAAGAAATAATGGATAAACAGTGCCTTATGTTGTGAATATCTTGCTACCTGTGGGGTGATGGAAACACTAATACGTCCAAAATTTGTTTCTGTGTGCATGGCTCAGGAAGAAAAATATAGCCCTGTACCATGTTGATCTGAATACCAGATATTCCAAGCTCTGAATTGTTTCTAGCTGGCTCTTCCTGAAGTTAATAATCTAGATCTTTTCAGGAGAACCACAACCTTCCACACTGCCTACTCATGCTCCGTCTGAGACAGAACTCTGATGAGCCAATCATCCCCATTTTGCGGGGTGTCATCACCTATCCAAAGGGAAGGGCTGCAGATTGGAAATGCTGCTGGAGAACATGAAATCTCAGATGGTTCCTATGGCCCGAGAAGAAGGGAATATGAAGATAGGCCTCTGTTAAATCCATATACGCCAGGAATTCTCCTGGAGCCTTCGCCGCAAGGACTGATTGGGCTGTTTCCATGTGGAAACATGGAATCTTCAGAAATGCATTGATTGCCTTGAGATTCCAGTTGGGCCTCCAGTCCTATGTGCCTTTCTTAGGCACAATGAAATATATGGAGTATATGCCTGAGCCTTTGTCGTCGCGGACTGGTTCTACAACATGAATATCTAAGAGCTGCTGAAGCATGGCTCAGACCCTGGCCTCTTTTTCCGGTCTCCCGGCTGGAGAATCTATAAACAAATCCGGATGGGGACAAAAGAATTGTATCTTGTGCACCTCTCGTATGATGTCCAGCACCCATTGGTCCAAGGAGATTTGTCGTCGGGGACCGGTTCTACAACATGAATATCTAAGAGCTGCTGAAGCATGGCTCAGACCCTGGCCTCTTTTTCCGGTCTCCCGGCTGGAGAATCTATAAACAAATCCGGATGGGAACAAAAGAATTATATCTTGTGCACCTCTCGTATGATGTCCAGCACCCATTGGTCCAAGGAGATTAGTTTCTATTCCCTCTGAAACACTGACAACTATCCCTCAATGCATGGAGGTGCAGTTCCAAGCCTGGCATCAGTGGGGATTTTTGGAGGAGAGGTTGACGTGAAACCCAGAGTTCTGCTGGCATCTGGGGTTGCTATAGTACTGTCTGTACCCTAGGAACAATCTCTGGGTGAAGGGGCTCAAGTTATTTTGGCGGGACCAGTGGGAGGGATGAAATTTACTCCAACACCCCCCAGGGGGGAAAGTGAGGTATGCTTTCTGGCAACAACTTAGGGCGGCAGTCTGCTACACTGGCCATGAGCTCATCAAGGCCCTTGCCAAAAAGCATCTGCCCTTTGAAAAGCAGTCTGCCTTCCCCTTCCAGTGCACCCTAGGAGGGGTCTAAGACTCCGGTTGGCCCAGGTGCCTTAAAGGGCCCCTAGCCCAATCAGGGCCTTAGGCCTCTCCCCTGTGCATCCTAGGATGCACCAGGAAGGGGAAGGCCCACCATTTGGAAGAGATGAGCCTGCCAGCCAGAGGGAGTGAGCATCCCTCTGGCTGGCCTTCCAATAAAAGGTACGGAGAAGGGTCTGGGTGGGTTTCGGGGTATGGGAGTGTTAATGGGAGGTGCCGGCAGGAGGGACTGGGCATCCCTCCTGTCAGGAATGTTTGGGGAGCTGCCGGCAGGAGTGATTGGGCATTCCTCCTGCTGGGGATGTTACCAAGGTGTGGGGGTGCTGGCTGGAAGGAGTGAGCATCCTTCCTGCCAGCCGATTGCAGCAGGGAAATTTCCCCCTCCAAAATCAGCTGAGCGGCAGGGACTCTCTAAAGCCGCGATTCTGTTACTGGTGCCAAGAATCGCAGCTTTGTGGAATTCCTGCCGCTCTGCTGATGGGGGAGGGGGGAATTCTCCTGCTGCGATTGGCTGCTGTGGTCTAGGCAAAGACTGGAGCCCATCTTGGTGTGATTCACAGCTGGGTAGCCGCTTTAGATCAACTAACGCCACTTCAGATAATGGCCACGCCTACTTTGACATTAGGCGATCTAAAGCAGCTACCTAGCCACGATTCCAGTGGCCATTTTAGCCACCTTTTATTTAGGTGTTGATAGGTGCTTCAACCCTGCCGTTTCTGACCATTGGCAGGGCGCCTACCGATGCCTAAATTTAGGTGCTGGTTATAGAATCGGGGCCTGAGTTTCAGTGCTAACCGGCCAAGGTTAGCACCTGGATAGGACTGCATAAAGAGTAGTTCAATCTTTTTGCACTAGCCAATGGCCAGTTAGTGCTGAATATTTGCTAATCGGTTATCAGCTAGCCATCTTTTAAAATCCCTGACATTCAATGGTGGGCTTTAAGCGTGCTGTCTGCCACCAGCTGAAAATTGACTTCCAAAACTTTAATGCACGAATGTAACCAGATCCCGACTTGGCCACGTTTTGCCTATATGACTGCATCAGGGGCAGCTAGAGGGGAATAAAATCACATTTGCTTCCCTCTAGTAAAGCAGCTTGGCAAATAGCTTCACCAATAAAGTGTGTCGCTAAATGATTGGTCTGGCCTGGCTGGAGACTTGGTTAAAATCTAGTGATCTTGTGGTCAATGTTACTAAAGCTATTTGTAATGTATCTTCAGCTGATCTTAGGGTACTCCCAACATTAAAGACTCCTTTTATAAAGCCACAGTAGAGGTTTCTACTGTGGTCCAGCGAGGTAAATGCTCTAACGCTCATAGAAACCACTACCGCAGATTTTAAAAGCCAGCGTAAGCCAGGTGTTAGTCTGGTATCACTCTGTAAGGGTTTTAGAGATCATATTACAGTAGAATCTCAGTTATCCAGCATCCCAGGGGCTTAGTAGATGCCAGGTAACTGTTTTCACGGTTGATTGAGAGTGCTGTGTTAGAACACAGATCTCAATCCTCCCCTCCCTCCTATCCCGAAGTACCAGCATGGCAGCGGTTCTCAGCCGCAAAGCATTCCTCCCTCCCTCCAGCCCCAAAGTGGCAGAAGCAGGTGGTGGTCTTGAGCCGTAAACCCCCTCGCTCCCTCCCACCCTTCCTTACATGAAGCACAGCCGGTCAGCAGGAGGCAGTCTCAAAACAGGCTGCTCATGGCCAGCCCTGGCAGGGTCTTTCTGACATGTTGACCTGTTTTGAAGCTGCCTCCTGCTGACCAGCTGCACTTCGGGTAAGGAAGGGAGGGAAGGAAGGAGTGAGCGAGGGGGTTTGCGGCTCAGGACTGCTGCCTGCTTCTACCACTTCGGGGCTTGAGGGAGGGAGGGAGGAGGGCTTTGTAGCTCAGGATCACTGCCGCGCTGGTGCTTCGGGGCAGGAGGGAGGGGAGTTAATGTCTCAGCTGCTTTGGGGCTTGGGGGCTGGAGGGAGCGGGGATTTGTGGTTCAGGACACTGCCATGCTGGTGCTTCGGGTCAGGAGGGAGGTGGGGTTCGCAGCTCAGGACTTCTGCCACTTGTAGTTTTTTGGGTCTTGGAGGAGGAAGGGAGATTTGCGGCTCAGGACCGCTGCAGTTGGTGCTTTGAGGGACATTTTGTTTTCCCACCGGCAATTTTTTTGCTGGTTGGCTGGAGTGCCGGTTAACTGAGGGCTGGTTAACTGAGATTCTGTTGTAAATGCCATTTCATAAAGAGCTTTTTAAAATTGATGGATGGAAACAATTTTTAGATATGAAGGCTTTAATGATGGTAATATGTGCCTTTGTTTTAAGTGTTCTGAATAATTGTAATGTATTTTACATAGTAACATAGTAAATAATGGCAGATAAAGACCCGAATGGTCCATTCAGTCTGCCTGAACAAAAATTTTATGTCGGTTTACACACTATTTTATTTAAGAAATTGCAAATTATCCAGAATATGTCAGCCACATAAATCATTGTTAGGGAGGTGTCAGGAAAGTACAAAAAACCCCTTTGAATCAAGTACACTGCCTTTCTATGAAGGAAAGGGCTCATTAACCCTTTTAGGACCAAGGGACATATTTGTCCCATAACTTTAAAATCCTATAAATTTTGATTGGGATAGTCTACAGTTCTAAATTTGATATGTACGGATTCCATATGATACTACCTTTATGTAAACAAACTGGTTCCGACATTCATTCATTAGCGTCGTTGCTAGATTGACGAGAAGATTCACTTGCCACACTGTCCATAAGCCAGAAGTGTGATTTTTTAAAATAAAAATAATGATATTTCACAAAAAAAATCAATTTTTTGGCATCTGCAAGCCCTTTTTACCATAAAAATGTCGTCAAAACCACAAAAATTGGCCTACGATCCTTATGGTCCTGAAAGGGTTAAATTATTATTATTTTTTAAATCTTTATTAATTTTCCATTCAAGAACAGGTCATTAAAATATACATACAATTGGCTTCAAGACAGCACTTACAATCGATCAAAGAAGTACTACAATATATTCCACCCCACACCCTAATTCAAAAACAAGTTGCATTATTACATATATACAATTAAAATCATAAACAGCACTTTCCTTTGGTCAATTAATACAACAAAATATAATACCCTCACCCTCCCTGGATGTGCAAATCAAATAGTAAATAAGGGGATAGTCCAACTAATCAGTGTTAATAAAATTTTTCAATGGACCCAAAGTTAATTTAAATAGCTTATTATTACACAAAATTTCTGAATTCATTTTTTCATATTTATAGCTCATTAAATTATTAACCCTAAATTTTAAGGTATTACATTGTCAGAGTCTTGCATATTTAAAAGAGAAACTTATACCCTGCTGCAATTAGATCAGGGTAATTTACTACCAGTGCCAGGTGTGGATGTTGTAAGAAAGGCTAGATGGCAGTCAAAGGCTTTAAGAGTGATTGGACCAGAGATGTGGAATAAACTTCCTATAGAGCTGAGACAGGAAACAAATCTGTTGATATTTAGTACAAGTTAAAAACATTTTTGTTTCCTCAATAATTTGTTTTTTATTTTTTATTTTATTTATAAGGGCTCCTTTTACTAAGATGCGCTAGCGTTTTTAGCGCACGCAGGAAATTACTGCGCGCTACATTTCTAGAACTAACGCCAGCTGGCGTTAAGCTCTAGCACGCGGGGCATTGTAGCATGCGCTATTCCACGCGTTAAAGCCTTAGTGCACCTTAGTAAAAGGAGCCCTAAGTTTTCAATTATACATTCAAGATTAAACTTGTACAGAAAGAAGATTCAAGACAAAGAAAACAATATTATATACATCAATCCTTTCAAAGCAAATAAGAAATAATTAACTAACATAAATCTTCTCAAGTCCTCAATAGGATCCAACATGTGAAATAAGAGCGAGACAGAAAGAAAATACTTCGTATAGAAATCAATTAGCTAACAGAAGGTTAAGGCATCTAATTTTCATTATACACTGTCTTTCTCCAGACGAGACAGGGACAGGAATGTCGTCAATTGGAGAGACTCAAAAAAAGACAAATTTCTGAGTTTTATATTGAATTACACACTTGCACGAGTGACAAAGAAAAAAGGTAGCCCCCAAAGCCAAAACACGAGATTTTAATAATAGAAATTCTCTTCTACGCCTTTGCGTATCCCTTGCTAGGTCTGGGAACATTTGTATCTTATAACCTAGGAATTTTTTTTGCTTATTTTTATAAAACATTCTCAGAAGTTACTGGGCAGACTTGTACGGTCTGCGTCTATGTATGGCCGTTTGGAGGAGGATGGGCAGGGGAGGGCTTCAATGGCTGGGAGGGTGTAGATGGGCTGGAGTAAGTCTTAACAGAGATTTCGGCAGTTGGAACCCAAGCACAGTACCGGGTAAAGCTTTGGATTCTTGCCCAGAAATAGCTAAGAAGAAAAAATTTAAAAATTTAAATTGAATCAGGTTGGGCAGACTGGATGGACCATTCGGGTCTTTATCTGCCGTCATCTACTATGTTACTATGTTAGAAGCCAACTTTTATCTGGAGTAAGAGCTACAGTCAGTAGTAAAGTAGCTGGAACTGCCACTTCTCTATCAGATGTTTCCAATAAGGTTGATAAATTCATAGGTTCCTGATTTATCCCTTGTTGGTTATCCTTAAGATGACCATATGTCCCGTTTTGAACGGGACCGTCCCGTTTGGGGATCCCCTGTCCCGTTGTCCCCATACATAGCTTCGGGACGCTGAAATGTCCCGTTTTTAAGGACAGCGTCCTAAAGCTGTGCGCAGGGACAATGGGATAGGCAATCGCTTCCTGTCCCTCCCGCAAAAAAAAGCCTCCCTCCAGCGCCCGATTTTTAAAAAACCCGGTCCGCCGCCGCTGCTTACCTCCCTGCTGCTGCTAATCACGGCCAGAAGCCTTCTTCACGATGTCAATTCTGATGTCGGAGAGGACATTCCAGGCCAGCCAGGCAGCGATTGGCTGGCCCAGAACGTCCTGTCCAATGTCAGAATTGACATCGGAAAGAAGGCTTCTGGGCCGCGATTAGCAGCATCAGGGAAGTAAGCAGCGGTGGTGGACTGGCTTTAAAAAAATCGGGCGCTGGAGGGAGGCTTTTTTTTGCGCGGCAGGGAGGGAAGGAGGTAGGCATGCAAGCAGGGTGGCTTTGGTGCGGCAGGGAGGGAGGTAGGCAGGCAGGCTGGCTTCAGGGGTGGGGGTAGGACAAAGTCTGGAAGGCAGTGAGAGGGACATGGGAAGGAGGCACTGAGGACATGGGAAGGAGGCACTAAGGACACAGGAAGGGGTACTAAGGACATAGGAAGGAGGCACTGAGGACACTAAGGACATGGGAAGGGGCATGTAACCCCTTTATTACAAAAAGCACATTGGCTCCCAGTGGGACATCGAATTTTATATAAATTATCGTTACTCACCTTTAAATCTTTATCATCCAAAACTCCATCATTCATTTATAAAGTTCTAATCCCATACACTTCTCAAAAAACCTTACGATCTAATCAGCAACTTTTATTAGTTGTTCCCTCTCTCAAAATCATAAATACCAGAAGACAGTATATTTTCTCAGTCACAGCACCACAAACATGGAATTCTCTCCCTCTTTATTTAAGGGAGGAGAAAAACCTCGACAAATTTAAAAGCCAACTTAAGAGTTTTCTTTTTATAGACGCTTTTAATCCTTAATTGAATTGCTAATTACTCTTTACAATTCCCTTTTACTTCAGTCAGCTATATATTTATTTTGTTTTCCCATCCATTCTGTGTATTTACCCTTAATTATCCCCCCTTTCCTATTATAAATTGTATTTCTTCCCCTTCTTTCCCAATGTTTCATGTCCAAATTTGTCTAGTTTGTTTTAAATTGATTTTAAATATTTTTATTATATTCTTGTTAATCTTTTATTATGTATTTTCTGTAAATGTAAATCGCTTAGTAGTTACGATAGGCGATTAATCAAATATTGAATAAAACTTGAAACTTGAAAACTTGAAACTTGGCACTAAAGACATAGGAAGAAGCACTCAGGGCATAGGAAGGAGGCACTGAGGGCACTAAGGACATGGGAAGGAGGCACTGGGGGCACTAAGGACATAGGAAGGAGGCACTGGAGGCACTAAGGACACAGGAAGGGGCACTAAGGACATAGGAAGGAGGCACTGAGGGCACTAAGGGCGCTAAGGACAGGAGAAGAGGCACTTAGGATATAGGAAGGAGCACTGAGGACATAGGAAGGAGGCACTGTGGGCACTAAGGACATAGGAAGAAGCACTGAGGGCATAGGAAGGAGGCACTGGGGGCACTAAGGACATGGGAAGGAGGCACTGGGGGTACTAAGGATATAGAAAGGAGGCACTGGGGGCACTAAGGACATGGGAAGGAGCACTAAGGACAGGAGATGAGGCACTAAGGACATAGGAAGGAGCACTGAGGACATAGGAAGGAGGCACTGGGGGCACTAAGGACATAGGAAGGAGGCACTGTGGGCACTAAGGACATAGGAAGGAGGCTCTGAGGGCACTAAGGACATGGGAAGGGGCACTAAGGACAGGAGAAGGAGCACTGAGGACATAGGAAGGAGGCACTGGGGGCACTAAGGACATGGGAAGGGGCACTAAGGACATAGGAAGGAGGCACTGAGGGCACTAAGGACATAGGAAGGAAGGAGGGAGGGAATAGAAAGGGACAATTGTTGGGCTTGAGTGTAGAAAGAAATGAAAGAAAGGATACACAAAGTCAGAAGGAAATGCAACCAGAGATTCATGAAATCACCAGACAGCAAAGGTAGGAAAAATGATTTTATTTTCAATTTAGTGATCAAAATGTGTCAGTTTTGAGAATTTGTATCTGCTGTCTATATTTTGCACTATATTTGTCTATTTTTCTATAGTTACTGAGGTGACATTGCATATTTTAAAGTCATCTACCTTGACATCTTTGAAACCCCCCAAATATAAATGATAATTAACATTTTCTCTGCATATAGTGTGCTTTGTAGTTTTTAAAAAATTTTATGGTTACCATTATGAATTAATAAGATATGTGTAAATGAAAAATAAATGGAAGAAATTGGGGGCGGGATTGGGGCAGGGCTATGGCGGGATTGGGGGCAGGACTGACAATTAATAGATGTCCCCTTTTGATAAAATAAATAAATGGTCATGTTAGTTATACTGCATCTTGGAAGATAATAAACTTTTGTGTAAATGGAGGTAATGAAGCCTCAGGAAGTTCCAAAATTTCCAAGAGGTAACGTTTCAACATTACTCTAGGAGTTACCATAGTAACCGTAGGGAAATTAATCAATCTGAGATGATTGTTCCTGGAGAAGTTCTCAAGTGATTCAAGTTTTCTTCTTAAGTTTGTATTATCCTTGATTAACATCTCTTGTAGTTTCTTTGATATTTCTGTATCTTCTTGCAATTTATCTATTGAAGATTTAGAGGCACCAATCTCTTTTTTTAATTTATTAATGTCATTGTCATGCTTCTTTAATTTCCCTTCTATTTGTTGGGACTGTGAATTAATATTCTTTCCCAGATTAGTAATCAAATCCCACAGGGCTTCTAAAGTAACTTCATGGGGTTTTTGAGGTAAAGAAAATTGTAAGTTCAAATCACTCTGCTCACCCACTGGCGTTTCTCCCTGTCTCTGCTCCAGCTGGGAAGGTCCTGTTCCCATTGTTATCTGGTCCTCAGTATCCATGTTCAGGCTCCCTTGAAAAAGCTGGAAGCCAGAACTCCTGCTCTCTGATTCGATCTCTCTGGCCTCTGAGGAAGAGTGCTCTCTGCCTCCCAGAAGCACCCCCTACCGCAGAGAACTGGTGGTTTGAGGCTGTGGAGGAGGTGCTCTTACATCGGGGCTAAACGTTGTTTCCAGCCCCTGGGAAGACCGCTTGCATTTCGCCTCTCTGCAGCACCTTCAGCGGGGAAGTAGCCAACACTACCGTCATGCCCTGCATATGGCTCAGGAGTTTGTCGATATTGCTGAGAATGATGGGCCCAGAGTGCCGTGAGGCACTAGCAGCGCTCCTGCCTCTTCTCTTTGGCATTTTTTCCCCCCAAGCAGGTAATGTCCAAAGAATATAAGGTAATTTTTAAAGACGGATTCGCAAGGTGTTCCTCTCTGCTAGCCGATACGGCTGCCATCTTGGATTTTCTTCTCTTGTTTTTATTTTTGTTAGTAATAATTATGGAGGGAAGTAAAGACACTTGATGAAGTTACAGGGAAATACTTTTAAAACCAATTGGAGGAAATTTTTTTTTTTCACTCAGAGAATAGTTAAGCTCTAGAACGCATTGCCAGAGGTTGTGGTAAGAGTGGATAGCGTAGCTGGTTTTAAGAAAGGTTTGAACAAGTTCCTGGAGGAAAAGTCCATCGTCTGTTATTGAGAAAGACATGGGGGAAACCATTGCTTGCCCTGGATCAGTAGCATGGAATATTGCTACTTCTTGGGTTTTGGCCAGGTAATAGTGACCTGAATTGGCCACCAGGAGAATGGGCTAATGGGCTTCATGGACCATTGGTCTGACCCAATAAGGCTATTCTTATGTTTTTATGTTTTTTCTATTCTGACTTTTTTTTTTTTTCCTTTTTTCCTGTGTTTCCAACTTTTATTGTTTTATTCAATGTGTAACC
The DNA here is from genome assembly GCF_902459505.1 of Geotrypetes seraphini. Taxonomy (NCBI): domain Eukaryota; kingdom Metazoa; phylum Chordata; class Amphibia; order Gymnophiona; family Dermophiidae; genus Geotrypetes; species Geotrypetes seraphini. The sequence continues at coordinate 441,716,100 of NC_047084.1, read as the reverse complement.
CACTTTGAGTGATCTTTCGAACAGGAAAGGGCGTTCTCGTAGAATATAAATAAATAATATAGAGATCATGGTAGTTATTAGCAATGGAAACAATAAAGTCAAGTGGGTTCAAAAAATATGAGAATCCTGTTTACACACACAAACATAATCCTGCACTTAAACTGTGAGCTTATGCTCACAGGTGTGGTGAGAAAGAGAGACGTGTGTCCAGGCTTATTATTACTGTATATGATGATTTGTACTGCCAGTTGCCAGGCAACTAGAGTGTGATAATACATTCAAAGTACTGATATATTTTAAGTTAGTTATCTAGGAAGCCCAATGAGAGAGCGAGCATGGCACATTCCCCCCTTGTGTCTTAACAAACCAGAAATCTATCTATAATATTTTACTGACACCTCATAATGTGGAACATTAAGTCTGTGCAGGACATTAGTATGATCAGGCTTTAATTTAATAGAGGGGCAACTTGTGAACTGAAAGTGCTTGGGAACTAAAGCTGCAAAAACACCATGTTCCTCAGGAGCTGGAAATGAAGCTGCAGTTTTTGTAATGTCTTAGCAGGGTATTTTATCTTTTAGAATAATGGTCCTTCGTGTGGCAAGAACCAGTCTGTATAGTTTTGCAGTAATTTTCCCTTAAAAAATTGTGTTTTGTAGCATAGTCCCAGTAAATTATACTGTTGTACTACCAGTTAGATGTATGGCTATAAGATTACTTAGGGTGCACTTTGTGTTATCTACAGCCCATTTTATCTGTCTACGGTAGAGTTATTACCTGGCTTTATAGGGTTGTTTGTTTTTTTTTTCAGGACAGGCCAGGCCAGTCCAGTCCTGTTTCTACCACACTGGAAAAATAAAAGCCCTCAAATGCAAAAAGGTAAAACTTTCAAAATACAAAAGTATACAGCCTCTTGTATTCTGAACCTAATAACACAATATGAAGCTAATGATATAATATGTATGTGTGACGACACTAATAGGGAAAGCCATATTGAACCCATACTACTTTATATGTACCTGCTTTCAAAACCAAATACTGCATGAGAGTGGAGGAGGTGGCCTAGTGGTTAGAGCTTCTGCCTTGGTAACCTTAGGTTGCCAGTTCGATCCCAGCCTGTTCCTTTTGACTCTGGGCAAATCACTTTTAACCCTCCATTGCCCCCAGGTATCACAGATTGTGAGCCTACTGGGACAGATAGGGGAAAGTACTTAAGAGTACCTGATTATTATTTGGTGAACTGTAAACCTCTTTGGGTGAATCTCTTCATGAAAAGGGGAGAGTGTGGATAGACAGGGAACATTCTTGAGTACCTGAATAAGTCCATGTAAACTGTTCTGAGCTCTCCTGGGAGAATGGTATAGAAAATTGAATAAATAAAAGGTGGTAAATTAATCTAAAATAATAAATACTGTGCTGTGCCCCTGTTTATCACTAGGAAGTTCTTCTTCACTCAGAGGGTGGTGGATACATGGAACGCGCTTCCAGAGGCTGTGGTAGACAGGAACACATTAAATGGTTTCAAAGAAGGTTTGGATAGATTCCTGGAAGAAAAAGGGATTGAAGGGTACAGATAGATATATACCACTGCTCAGGCAATGGGCTTGATGGGCCACCGCGGGAGCGGACCGCTGAGCAGGATGGACCTCTGGTCTGCCTCAGCGGAGGCAACTTCTTATGTTCTTAGCAATAGAAA